>NC_088892.1:17823785-18129913 GCF_037157495.1 Lathamus discolor
GAATGTGGAAAATAAAGACTCAAACCTGCATGTTGAGTCTCGTAGGCCCAGAAAGCTCATGTTCTGTCCAAACTGAAGTTTCAGGACATAGCAAGATGAGAGGCTGGACAGGCCTTCTCAAGAGTGTAAGTAGTCTGAGTTGCCACATGCTCATGGCTACTAACCCTCTCTGTTATGCGGATCAGACTACATCACAGTAATGTTAACGATACCAGTTTGCAACCCTGCCAATATCAAACTCAGTGGAAGAAAACCCAATTGCTTGTGCCAGAGAAATGCTAAATGCATAAAACACAAGTATCCACAACACTCATCCCTGGTAAAGTGTCAGCTTTCTCAGTGTTATTTATCATTCTGCTTGGAGAAGCTTATAAAGTTCATTCCTTAGGGTAAGATATTTTCTTAATGGGCAGCAAGTTTGGCCAGAGTCGTGCTGTTACCTAGTATTTTCCCTGGCATTATGTCAAAGAAAGGTTTTTAAGGCTTATGTAAGAAATGATGTTTAGAATGATGATAGGCCAGGCCCTGAGTGGATCTTAATCCTTCATATGTCTGTCGACTCCCACAGAGCTATGTTAATGCACAGCAGCTGAGCAGCTGTCCTATTGAATAATGTTTTATCCCTTAATCTGGTAAAGGAGTTCTTCACCTAAAGCCATGCAAAGTCAGGCATGCATTCATAAGAAAAGGGAAAGCCGAATCCAAGACCAGGAACTGAACCATTTTTCTTTGTTGTATCGTCAGACTTATACCCCAACTTAGACAGTCAAGCATTACTGAACTCCCTATGACTGTTGCAGTTTGACAACACAAATTAAAACAGCACTTATCAATATCAGAATAACACATTGAACAGATAATTGACAGGTAATTTCAAGTTGATATGTCAAGCATAACATGGAGAACTCCAGCTCCCATACAGCCCCAAAGCCTGTGTCCCAAGGGAAGTCTCATGGTCCTGCAGATGAGCTTGTCAGGTCAGAGATATACACACACACACACATACAAACCAGCAGAACACACACCATAATCACTGATAATTCCGCAGCCTCGCTGAGACATGCTTATACGGCGAAGGCCCTATTCTAGATACCTGTGATAAATAAGGTCTGAAAACTGAAAAAAGAAGGAACTGAATTAACATTTCAAAGGTCTGAAGCAGTTACTGGAAGTTACGGGATTGAAAAACCTTTAATCCCACCTTTCTAGTCTAAATTTAAGAAATTCTTGTCCTAAACCCTGTCATGTTATAGGGTGAAGTCAGTGGAAGTTTCTAATTGACTTCAGCTGTAGAATACAGAAAAGATGACGAAGACACTCAAATGTCACAAAGAAAACTGATGAAATCTCTTTTACAGATTGCATAACAAAAGGGCTTTGTGAAAAAATCATCTCCCATCACTCTATAAAAAGAGACAAGAGCTCAGAAAATATTCCTTCTTTTGGTAGCAGCTGAATACTTGCACCAGTAAGGAAAGGGAGCAGAAGCCGTCTTCTTTCTGATACATTTAAATCTGTTCGACCCTGGACACATATGGTTTCACTGGTACCAGGAACGCCAACCTACTTCTGTGGTGTGGTTGCAAATGGAGGGGTTTAAAAACCTGGTGATTTCTGCAGGAAAGCCACTATACACAACAGTCAACACTCTAAATATTTTATTAATTAGCTATTGATCAAAAGGTTGCAGGCTTCATGCAGCAGAAACTCACCAGACCATGCACAGCTGTACACTGAGGAGAACAGCCACACAAACACATCTACCTACTGGATTTTCTCCTTGGTAGAGAGAATTGATTTAAGAATTTAAAGCTGCATTATAGGCCTTGTCTTACCACCTGCAAAGCCAAATCATTTAATTGAGATAAAAATGTGATGAAGATAACACTTACATCTTGTCTTTTTGTGACTGAACTTGCAAGGAAAGGACTTGAAATGTAGATGTATAGTTCCATATACAGAAATAATGGAAAAGAGAAGTCTACACCTTCAGAACTGTGATGGCTAGGCCAGGGAATACCCCATCTTGCCATACACCCTACACTGAATATACTCATGAAAGCTTTGCTGGAGCTTATGATGTATGATAATGTTTACTTACTCAAATGATATTGTCCTTTGACGATCTCTCCTACTGTATTTGAGATACTTTAAATAAAATATTTACACATTTTTTATTAACTATATTTATACACTTTTTATTAATTGAAGACTTTTTTCTTGGCCATTTTGGTTTCTCATAAACTTAAGGTGCGTCATATTAATAACATCTATCTAGAAAATTTTTGACACATTAATTGTGATCAAACGTAAGAAAGTTTATCAACAAAAAAAATCAGAGTTTAATAAAAACAGATTATGGATGTTTCTCACATGGCAATGCTTTCTGCCTATAAAAAAAAAAAAAAAAAAAAAAAAAAGAAATATCAGCTCCCAAAAGGCAAGTTTTCACTTTTGGTAACTGCAATCATTTAGACTCAAAGTAGCTGACCAGAGATTTTCTTTTTTGTGTACATTGCTGCCGTTGTTTTTAAGCACTCAAACCCACAGATGATTTGAGCTAATATTGACCTTTAAATATCAGTTATACCACTTTGAGATAAATGAGTGTTGCTACTTGAGAGCTGTGTGAGGCACGCACTAACCTGGGGAATGAGTGGCTGAGCTGGTACCACAATCAGTGGTAGCTCTGACTAATGAATAAATACAGCTGGGACAAATGAGAAATACTGCAGCTTTGATTTGGGTTTTTTTTTAACGTCTCAGTCTACAAAAACCAGAGGGGACAAGCAGTGACATTTTTAGCCTCTTTTCCATTATCAGGAATTGCTGAAGAGTGGGCTCAGCTGGTCTAGTATTCAGTGCAGCAACAGAGCCACAATGAAGGAAATGAAGATATTTACTGGGGTTATTTTCTCTACTGCATTTCATCATGAATATTTTTGGATTGGACATTGGGCAGACTTGCTTGCTGCCCTCCTCCTAACCCTTCTGGGGCTGGACCCTCACTCATATGGGCAGTGTGGAAAATAACTGGAGCTCCTGGAAGAACTAGGAATCAAAGGCAGTTGCCATTCAGTGCTAGTGGTGGCCTTCATGCCTGAGACCTACAGGCTGCGTTCCTTCAGCATGTGTGTCAGGAGCCTTCAAATTAAATAAACCATACAGCATTTTGAACTTACTCAAAGCATATAAGGTCTTGGATTTTCAACATGACTCTCTCCTGTACTTCTACTGCCATATACACTATCACCCCAGTCTCATTACTCCCTACATCTGAATTATCTTTACGGACAAACTGCTGAAACAATTCCTAAAAAGGAATGCATTTTAAATACGAAAAGAGGTCTTTGTTTTATGTTGTACAAAATTAATCACTGGAATTGCTTTTACTACTAGAACCCAGTAACACTAAAACCCACAACACAATAGAAGAAGAAAACCCAAAAATATCTGGAGTTCCAGTAGCATGGAATTTTCCAAGAATGTTTTTCCCCCCAATAAAATATTTGTAAATAAAGTATATGATTATACAGGATGACATCAATCAGCAACATATTTGAGGAAGAAATTCTCCAGTTATTATCCACTTAAAATTTCTCAGCCTTTTCTTTAAAAACTCAAGTACTGGTTCTTACCAAACAGAAAACTGCATGAGGCTGATTCCACAACTCATCTGGCACAGAAACTCAGTTAGACTTTATATCTGTACAATGGAATGAAATATGGTAAAGTACAAAGGTGATCACAAGAATGCAGTTAGGAAATAACTGAAAGTTAATTGCATCTGTGAGTAGAAAGCATTACATGTAAAGTACTCCTAATGCCAGTCACACTTTTGTTTTAATATAGTTTAAGGTCAAATCATCTTTAATGTGATGTGGCATGTGGATAACATGCAAATTCCCTAATGCAATTTTACAAGAATACACATAAATATTTGAAAACTAAGTGGAAAGACAAACACAATTCATCTTGTCTAAACACACATTCTCTCTTCCCTGCATCATCCTCACTGGTTAAAGACTATGATCTACTGTAGACACTTCCAAGAATATAAATCTTGCAGCAGTTGCTAGTGATTCTCTAGCAGTAACAGAAAAAATGAGAAATCTAGCTAAAAGAAATAATAATATAATTCTACAAATGAAATGCAAATTCTGCTTACTTAAGAATCAAGGAAGTGTTTCACAGATATGCCTGGAGGAAGCAATTAACAGCCCCATAGGGAAGAAATAGTGGAAATATTTTATTACTTATACATCATTAAATACTACTATTGAAAGAGATACCTGCAACAGGTCACATAACTTGGTTCATGTATCAAAACTATTCAAATAAATCTGCCCTCTACTACTTGTATCCCACCCTCAGGACTGCGTATAAGAGAAGGGCTTATGCTGACATCTCTGATAAGACGGGCTTCTCAGAGTTTTCATGATCAGCAAAAAGCAAATATTTACACACTGAAGTAATTAAAATTCTATGGAAATCTCTAAAAGATAGATGCGGATTTCCTAATAGTAACACTGGAAAGAAAACAGAACCTACGGACAAGTACTGGGTTTCATACTGCAGGTATTGCAAAATGCTCTAGGCCCACAATATGCAGTAGAACAGAAGAATGACAACAGTCTCTGCTGGATATGTGTGTACCATCGACAGATTTAATATTTCTATTTTCCTTCACAGTCTTCCCATAGATGAGGATAATGCATGGAACTGAGTAGGCACGAATATATAATTTAACACCACAGACTACTTGCACGTTTCCCAGGCAATCTCATTAGCTGTAAAAACAATAAATAGTTTTTAGTAGATTTCCATCTACTTTAGAGTTTTTATTTTCCTATATTATTGTTTCAAAGATATGGGGAGAAAAATATTGAGAAGTAAAATCATGTGCAAAAACTAAGCAGGGCACTGATTTATAAAGAACATTTACTGAAGATGCCATGCTGCACACAAGGCGTATGTTCTACTTAAATCAGAGATTTGGCACGCCCAACAAAACTGTCTTCATTACCTAACCCATCACTACTGCTTGAACAAAATGAAGAATATTCCGTTGACATTGTCTGATTTGTGTTTGAAAATATTACCTTAAAGATACATTTCTCTCACATACTATTTATATATATATTAGCAAGTATATGGTACTGTTATAAATTCAGCATCTTGCGTATCTCTTTATACAAGTCTCAATCTAAGCAGGAGGGAATTCCATAATTATCTGACAGTAACTAATGCTGATGTGAGGCAGAGGAGGACAACAACTCTTTATATCTCTTCCCAACTTTTCTTCTGTTTCTACAAGAACTAATGTGACTGTCACCTTCGCTACTCAGATAAAGAGGAACCATTAGCTGCAGCTTATTAGCACGCCAAAGATGGTTTTACCTTGTGTTTCAGAAAGAGATTCACTTTTTATCTATATACGATAGAAGAGTGATGGGTTATCAAAACCCTCTACTTAAGATGAAGAAGCAGCTGCTGAATGGATGATAATAGGGAAGAGAGAAGTACTTAAATTTGGGGGCTCAAGTCAGATATGCAGATAATTCAGCTATTCCAGTTGTAACTAACAGGCATTACAGATTACTTTTCAGCGAACCTCTATTATTCGTCTTTTATGAATACAGCTACCTGAATGCTATTGTTATTGCTGAATGATATTCACGTCATCTAATTCATTACCACTGACTGATTGGCAAAAGTAAGTTCTTATAAATAAATTTATCTTCAAACAATTTGAAGTAGAAGAGTAACTGACATTATGTCACAGGTGTAGGAAGATGCTAGAGATCGGAGAAAAGACTCCCAACTCAAAAGGTAGTGAGTATCTCTTCTGGAATGAATTTCCAAGTTGGATGGCATGAGGAAGACCTAAAAGAAAGACGTCAGATTTTAAGAAAGAAATTACACACTGAAGGTTTCTGCAATACCTGAGACTGAACTTGATGGCCAGGAGATTTTAGGAAACCCTAATATGTTAATCTTGGCATTCAAAATGTGGGAAACCTAAGGAAGATTAGGCACAAATTACGAAGTTCTCCCAAAATCTTGTATTTGTACTCTCCCACCTCCCAAAAATATATTTGTTATAAATTACGTATCAGGTATTTGCCAGCAGACAGCTGCATAGAAGGCTCTTCAAAGTTTCAAGTTATTCTGAAATGGAAGTAATCTGTTTTCTTCACTACTTACAATCCAAGCAGAACTCATAATTCCATGCTCATTTTATTTCCACCAATACTCTCAAAAGCTAACAACCAAAATAGAAGAGCCTTATACAAACAGGGAAAGGCTTCACCTAGACCCAAAGAGTCATCAGTATTTGAAAGTTTTATAGATGTGTCCATTAGCAAAATAAAGACATTAGCTAGAAACCTGTATTGAAGAGAAGAAATAGCTTCATATAGTTAAAAATGACTGGTCTTAATTAATCTAAGTATTTGTAATTGTGCTGATTTGGCATTATTTTAATATAGTGAGATCTCATTTGCTCCAACGTATTCTATAACCAGTATCTGTCAGATAGTTGAGCAGACCACCAGACACATCATCATTCTGTTCTTTAATGGTCTCTTTCCCTTTCCTGCTTGCACTTTTTTTAGCTGTTACTTTTGCTGCGCTTCTGTTTTCTGGTTTTATGATGTTCATCATAGCTATAAATACATAAACAAAGCACAATACCCACTGATTGCTATTTTATATGCTAAAATTCTAAGACATAGTATTTCAGAAAAAGAAAAAAAAAAGTCCAGTCCCCAGGATGGTGCTTAGTCTATTTCTGGAGTAACCATCAATAGCAAAAATCACATTCCAATAACAAAAGCCACATTTTTTTCCAACAATGGTAAAAAAAGAAATATTCAAACTCTTTCTAATAAAAAGTTTTCTTCAACTCCTTTAGCCTTCTATTCCATTGCTGAAGAGATTTAGTACAAATTCTCTGAGGAGCACTTATATTTCTAGAGAAAGTATACACAGAACAGAAAAAAATCACACTGGTTCACCTTCATCTTTGAACACAAAAGAGCCCAAAGTTTCTTGACATTTTCACCTCTTCTTTTCTTTAACTATGGAAGAAAATTATTCCTGCTCTCTGGCCTCCCAGCCTTTCGGTCAACAGTGGTATCTCCTGCAAGGTGGCTGCAGCTTTAGCATATTCATCAGATTTAACAGGCCTGGCTATTTTTAACTGAAGTGGTCACTGCTGCTCAGTTTCTCAAGCTTGACATCCAAGGTTTGTCCAGCTATTAACTTTAACCTGTCAGGTTTGTATCCTCTCCCAGGAGAGAACACATTTGCACAGCCCTCCAATGCAGCAATGCACATACTGCTTGACACTGCTTCTCTAAATGTATCTAAAATAACAGGATCAGAAAACTGGTTTGTGACTACCCAACCAAGGAAAAAGAAAACCATACAAACCCATGTAAAACCTACTTCAAAAGAGATCTATCAACAATACAAACTTCAGAGTTCAAGGAAAGTTTAAAGTGGATGAGTTCTCATTTGGACCTGAGGTGGGCCTCTAAGGAAAGGCAATCCTTCTTCCAAGCCCTTCTTTTTCCAAGGGGCAGTCATTTTTTGATACATTGCTGGAAAGCTTAAGAAACTCTGGAACAACCAAAACAGTGTGGTGGCAATATTATTTTCAAGTCCAACATGGCTGACATCTGGACGCCAAGCAATAAAAGGCTGTACACAGTGAAATTCTAACTCTATAACATCAAGAGCTAGTAGGTGAAAAATAACATTTGAAGATAAAAATGTCTTCATACCTTTGTAATGAGCAAAAGCCCTGGGAGCAGACCCTGATTTAAAGTTTGTGGTTAAGCAAGTCTCTCAACTATGCAGATGCAAAACAAAGACATTTTGGAAAAGCCCATAATTCAAATACTGCTGGGGTTTGCATTTTGCTTTGTCCATTATAAATGGATGTTCAGATTCTGATTTTGTCTCAGAGCCGTGCCTCTGGACTTTCTGACTTTTAAAATAAAGACGCTGCTCACAATATCTCAGAAGTTCACCTGGATTCAGGTCAAAAAATAACAAATTTAGCAAGCCTGAAAGTGCAAACAAACTCCCTAAAAATTAATAGCCTCTTTGCAGCAGGATTAAAAATGGAATTTCTTGGCCTCTGATATTGTCGTTTTGATGTGTCACACCCTGTTACATCAGTCATGTTCTGTTATGTTAATATGCTGAGATGAATCGCAGTAATGCCACAGCGGCCAAGAAATGTCAAAGACCACTACCTTGACACCAAGTGAGAAATAGCCCTTATGTATGCTTAAGCCTTTGACTTGCCATCTTATGTTCCACAAAAATATATAATCCAAGTTCCATGCACTTACAAGAAGCAGAGAATGAAGTATTTTTCCCTTCAGATGAATTCTGCTTTAAGTAAAAGAACTGTAGAAGCTGAAGTACTGTTAGGTTGCATCTTCTCAAACCATACCCTTCCATTTCAAAGATAAGTATATCATTTACCTCCAGTGAGGTAGCAAAACTGTAACAGTTGGAAATTCTCTCTTCTGTTTTTCCTTATCAATTATCAGCAACAGCTAAACCAGAAATTATGGGAAATAACATACTCAAAATTAGGTGACAAAAGAATTTGTAATTTTAACACTGAGCCAGCTCACTGGTCAGACTTTAACTTCTTTTCAAGTATCTGCCAAAAAAAAAACCAAACCCATAAAACTGGTTTTTTTTTTGTATGTAGACAGCCAAAGCAGGCAGAGCTGTGATTAAATTCAGTGCCTTTTATCTTTCAATACCTAGCAACTCTGCTAAACACAATGTTTCCTGATACTACAGCAGTTCTACGGGCTATACTAACCCCCTTCTAATTTAAATAATGTCTAACAGAAAGTCCTCATTTGGTCAGTTTATCAGATGATTTACAACTGCAGTCAAAAAACCTGCCTCTTCATTTTTTATTAGAGGTTGAATAGAATCATCTGTATATTTATTGCTTTTTCTGGGAGACCTGAAGCACAACTTCCCTGTACCCAACTTAAGTATGCAGCCATGTAGATGTTATCCTCCTTTTGTATGGTGTCTTCCAGGAAACGGAGCAGCAAGCAGTCAATGGCAGACTGCGCGATAGCAACTTCATGGATTCTTTAAATTATTCCACTGCAAGTGGAAACCTCCCACTGCATTTAGATTTGGCAAGTCAGTCCTCTTGAACTCACTCCAGGCATTATACAGACTCAGAAGGCTAGATTTAATAAGAACAACTTGGTCAGAGTAGCTCAAATTTATACAAGTACAAAGGGAAGTCATTAAAGATGCAGTTCACATAAAGGCTATGCATTTATGCATTTCGATTCTGCCCCTTTTTCTACTTTGGCAGAAGAACATGAAGAGAAGAAAAAAAGATCAAAAGCTATGGAAGTTTTGCAAGAAGCCAAGTTAGTTCATGAGACCACAGAACAAAGTGATGTTATTTCCTAAGCTGATGTGGCCTTAAGTGTCTTAAATATGCCTTGAGCTTGCCGGAGGCGAACAACTACTGCAGACCATCCTACTTCTCAGCTACTTTTTGTTCTTTCATTAGGAGAAGGTTTTTGTGTTGTGTGTTACCTACCTCAGTCTTCTGCCTGCTTTGGAAACACTTAAGTTATTTTGAGAGTAAGTCTGCAAACTTCGCTCTCACTGACTCACCTCATTCACGTGGACACACGCATACACATGGACATGCACCCTTTTTTCAGTCTATAACAATGGGGTTTGTTTAATCTTTCCTTAAAAACAAGGTTGTGATACTCTTCTCCTGTAGGTTTTCTATGCTTAACAGAATTACCAGCTGTCACTAAATTCATGTGCTGTTCATAAATGTAACTGAATGTTTTGGACAGCTGTTCATCTGGGCATAAACACATTCATTCTAATAGCTACATTAGCTCTACAAGTTTATTTGGTTGTGATTTTTTAACTTTCACTCAGTATAATTACTTCTGACACTCTCCCATCAAATAAGTTTTTGTGTGTTGAGACTTTTCTTACTTCCACTTGCTTTAAGCCAATCAACTCCAGGTTTTTTTCATAGCAGATGCTGTAACATGATGGACAGTCTGTCATAAACAGATGGACTTGGTCTCAATTCATCTTCAAAAAAACATCCCATCAAGAACGAAGAGCTGCTTCCCTGGGAGTACCAGTCAATACTCGGCACACCTTCCCCGACATTCCGTCAGCACAACCGGGCACATTCTGAACAACTGACTGTGGGTGAGTCAATAATAAAGGGAAAATGGCAGTATTTTACCCGAACTGCAGCAGTCTGCCTATCTTCATGCATAAGTTATCCATATTTTGGAATACTGATACAGTAACAGACACAGCATGGAGACAGAGGTAGGACAACATGGGCAGGAGACAGCAGGTGGGGATGGGGTTTGGATCACAACTTCTATAGTCAAGAGAATAATTCGGTAAATGACCATGGAGCCAGCAAGACTTCTTTCTTACATACCTATAAATCCAAAGCCAGCCAGAAATGGTAATCTATATTCAGCACAGAAGACATTCTTCTCACTTCTAAGGGGAACAGGGGAAATTTCAATTCTATTGATACACGAGGTTTGAGCAATCTTCTGAAGCAGACTGCTTTTCAGATCTTCCTGAGGGCCGCTGTCTTTCATTGTTCACCAGCCCAGGAATGACTACCTGTATCATCATTGGCAGACAGCATAATTAACTACTGGCCACAACATAAACAACTTGTTCTGTCTGAAAATTAACTATTTTTTGATTCCTTGAGATTCTAGCAACTTGACCATAAAGCACGCATGTATTTCTTCATTTCTGTGGCTTTATGCATGCCCTGAGCATCTACGAAGCAGATTTGACATGCTTCAAAAGATGTCAAAATACATCATTACAAATAAATACAGTGTAACAAAAATACATTATTACAAAACATACATTATTACAAAATACTGTGTATTAAAGTGTGGTTAACATCTCAGTGACAATTTATCCACATCTATAAAAAAAAGCATGAGTTCATAAAGAAAAAAATGTATCATTATTAAGGATGTTCTAGTGGAAGGTGTTCCTGCCTCTGGCAGGGGGGCTGGAACAAGATGACCTTTAAGGTCCCTTCCAACTCAACCCATTCTGTGATTCTATGCTAGCACCAGTCAGACCACAGCAGAACGGCTAGGAACCCTGGTTGGTACATCTTCCACTTCAATCAGACTGAAAAAAAGGATGCGGGTAAAGATTCAGAACACACATGAAATTTCAGAAGGATGAAGGTCGGGTCAGGTTTCAGTGTAGTTGCTTCAATTTCATTACAGAAGCATATACAGGTTAAAGAAAAATGAAAGCACGGAAGTAGAAAAAGGAAGAGGGCAGTGAAATGTATAAAAGAAAGGGAGAAGTGCATAATAGGGAAGGATGCAAGAGTGGAAGAAGAAAGTTCTCTGACAGAGGTGGCATAAGAAAACCAAGAGGTAACAAGGATTACTCATTAGTTATATCGCCTTCAAATGATATGGGTCAAGTACAAACAAGTGCAGACAGCACCTGCAGATCAGATTGTATCTGCAGGTCCTCAGTATACAGCCTTCCTAACAAGAAGCAGCATATGAAGTTTCACACTATCACCAACAACTTTGACAATCTAGCAGAAGTGATCAGAATCTCTTCTGAAGATGCCAGTAACCTGCAAAAAACCCAGAGCATGACACTATTTTTTCAGATGCTTTTACTAAAACTAATAATGTTCCAGTAGATCATTTGAACTAACTGCAGCTGAACAAAAAGGCTAGATTGTTTAGTACGTATCAGTGATGTGATCCAGGTAAGAACACTAGCTGCACCAGGGGTAGAGGTTATGCTGCAATAATAGTCACTTTTGCATAATTGACCTCTTTGCCCCTTAAAAACAAAGGCAGATGAATGACTACTGTAAGCTGAAACAATACAGAAGGACACGTTCCTTTTAAACCTCAATATACGAGAAAAAAACATTATGTAACGTGTAAGCACCAATATGATAGATCACAAACACGTGATCTATCAACCTGCCTCTGCATGTCACTGTTCTTTGAGAGCTGAAAACATTTTAGGGGAGAAACAAGAATGGAAAAAAAAAAAAAAAAAGCAAGCAGAAATCTACCTGTTCTCTACAGACTTAAGATGTAGAACATTCAAAACTCTTAGATTAAAAAGAGGTTTTTTACATTTTCCCTTGTAGCTTCACTTCCAGAAAGTATTCTGTTATTAAGTGGATGTCTGAAAAGAACTCCACAAATTGCTTGCCTAAAACCAAATAACAACTGTACTGTAAAAGCACTCCTCAGGTATTTCACAGACATTAGCTGGAAGAGATGGCACAGAAAAGGGCAAGTGGATTTTCCATTATTCCAATTCCAATGCATTTACTATGTTCAGATGGACTGCTGTGACAAGGAAGCACAAATCAATTTGGATTGTACATTCCATTTAATTGCATATACGTCAGAGTATTCTGAGGCTTCCCGTGCAATCCGTAAGCTGCCATCAGCACAATAAAGCTGCTTTTATCAGTTGCACCACCATAACTACTTTTTCTAAGAAAGATGCACCTTTGTGTCTGGGAATCAGAATAGAATTTTTGGTTTCAGATTGCTAAAGCTTGAATCAAGATCCACTAACCCTTTTTTTCTAACTTGCCAGAATAAAATGGCTTAAAGCGGGCAGAAATTTGCCCATCTCTGTTAAAAGAGCAGTATGAATTTTACAGTACTTGAGGATTGCCTTGTCACTGTAGTTATGCTTTGTTTTACTCTCCAGGAAGCAAAGCGATACAGACTCTCCTGTTTTACCAGTGAGGGATCTGGCAGCCATCTGCACAGTTCCAGAACACAGTATGACTCACACATGAGAGAGATACATTATTCATGAGATGTTCCAGGGTTGCTTCCATTCTCTTGAGTAAGAGGTGAAAAGCTCTGACAGCAAGGGGGGCTGCTCAGAAAATTGAGTTCTGTGTAAAAAGGCATTTTAGCAGAGATGTGGGTCTTGCGCTGTGTATTCTAACAAGACACGCAATGCTCAGCTCCATGGAATAGCAGGTTGTTTAAACAATCATCATTTTTTGCTGCAAGATATTCCTAGAGCGCTCCTTATCATCTGTGTGTTTGAGGTGTAAGTATCCTGAGAGCCTTGATGGTATTTTATGGTATTTGTGGAGTCAGGAAGATTCATCACTGACACTGCAGATCACGGAAAATTTGCAATGAAATTTAAGAGGCAGGCAGAGGTGAGAATCATGCTGTCTGTTTCCAGTCACTTTTTTTAAGTCTCTCAACAGGATAAAATGCAAAACAGAATGACTATGTTCAAAAAATGTGTTATTCATGCATGGCAAAAGATGTACTGAATTTAAAAAGCCACAGAAGGAAGTTCTGGAAAGCCTCCTTGCCTCTTCACTCAAGGGACGGGAAAGGTGGGGATAGAGAATATTGTCACTATGATAACTACCGTATCTTCTAGAAGTAGCTGTAGCTCTTGTAGAGACCTGTCTCTCCCTTAACGCCACTAGCTGCCCACCGCACTTTCCAGAACTGCAGCAGAGGTGAAATAGCAGTAATTACTTTGCTGTTAGCCCATAGTCTCATAATTCTTTGTGGAAACTGGCATTTCATGTTCCAACTACCAAGAACATAATTTTCTAACTATCATCAGCTCACAAATCTTCTTCAGTAGAAGAACCTTTCCCAAACTTAGACCAAGGCAATACTCTAAAACATCCCTGGGTGACTGATTTGGTCAAGTCTAATCATGCTGGATAAGACAGCAGAGATTTCAATTTGCTTATATCTGGACTACAGTTTGCTCAGGAGTGAGCTTTCATCTTCAGGGAAGACTATATAAGGGCATTGTGTTGACTGCAAAGGCTTGGTGATTAAATCACCACTTTCAGGACAATTTTCCACTCTGCCAGGGACACTCCCTAATCAGTGATCCATATAATTACTTTCCCATGTATACTGAACTTAAGAACTGTTTGCTAATGCTCTAAATACGTGGATATCAGTGTTTGAATATCCACAATCATAAATACTGCCAGATGCAAAATTTTCCAATGAGTTTTCTTTGCATATAGTGCTGTAAAATACACAGGTAAATAGAGACTAGAAATCAGAAGATTCCTCTGCAATGGAGAAGACATACTGGTGGGAGCTGCTACAGTGCTTAATTTCTGCTGGGGATTTAAAGTTGATGATACCTACACACACCCACAAGTGAGTGCTCTCCTCACTGGAATACTGGTGGTTCTTGCTTCAGTGTTTTCAAATGAAAGGAAAATCTTGTCACAAGCATAACCTATAGAAATTAAAATACTAAAATAATTCTGGGAGAAATATGTGTAGATATAATAAAATCAGCAACAAAAAAAAAAAAAAACCCAAAAAAACCCAAAAACCTGAAACTTTCAAGTCTTTTTTTTTTTTTTTTCCTCCCTAGACAGATGATTCCCAAATGTCAGGGGCTCCTTTTGCTGAGCCCTGGAGGCAGACTGGTCCATCTGAGAAGATGAAGTGGCAGGCCACCACCACTCTGCATCTTTCATTTTAGTTAACTGCTTCTGAAAAGCCACACACATTTTTATGCAGATATGAAAAAGCAAAAATGATAAAAGCTTCATGAGAAATAGGTCTTTTTTATGTATGTCTTTTTCTTACTTAGCATCTAAGTAAAAGAGCAAATACATAAAACAACAGTAGGCTTTTCAGTACTGCTATACACTCAATGATATTTGTCCATTTTTATTGCCCAAATAACTCATTCACCACTGTGGCCAGTATTCATTTTTAGATGTACCTAAATAAGACTTCAATTTGTGAAAGAAAAGCCTCTCTATCTTGGATTGTTCATACCGTGCAACATTACCAGCTGGTAATCAGTTTTTTCACATGTGATAGGGACCTCACACTATATACTAGCCAGTGCTCAGTCAGAGATCATTTACATGTGTGATGTGGTATACAGCTTAAATTATGGCACTTCTAATACTTGAAATATTCTGATATTCCCCTGTTCACAGGTATTGAAACAAAGCACACACAAAGCATGTCCTCCTCTTGAGACAGACAACCACATTAGTTCCAGTCACAAAAACAGCAGAGGAAGCAGTGTATTACTGTACCCATGCTGATAAAATATACCTCCCAAGGCTTAAAGCTCTCTATGCAAGCTCAAGGGTATCAACATCCCATGCTAAAAATACTGAAAGCAACTTGCCTAAAGGCACCTGCAATGTTCTGTACCCAAAGACCCCAACTGTACTAAAATCTGCTGAGTCCAAGCCTAACAATTACAATTAGACAGTTCTGCGTGAATCCTGTCCTTTGCATTCAAGAGCTAATCAGTATGGGTATCCCACACAACCATTATTTCTTTGGAAAATTGAAAACTTTGATGACACAGGTTGAAGCTTCAGCTGAATCATTACTTACACTTATTGGCTTGGTCTTTTAGCTTTTATGTGTACGAAGTAATAATACGATGCCATCAAATGCAGTTCTGATGTGCCTTGCAATTATGACACCAAGCTCTAATTACACTGTAATTGTTATTTTTTATTACAAGCATTTCACCTCTTTTTTTTCTTGGTAGTTCAAGAGAACAGGAAGCACACAGAAAAGGATGGTTGTGAATTTTAATTGCTGAGCCTTAATCACAAAACATAGTGAGAAAGGGAATTAGCCAAATACAGTGTAGCAGAAAAAAAATTACTCGTATATCTGCAGTTTGCCACAATGACATCTGGTCCTGTCAAAACTGGCAGTTCAGACTCTAGAGGATGAAATGTTGAAAGAATATATAAGTTCTGAACTTAAGTTTAAGAAATATTCTGCACTTCCAGTTCTCAATATCAAATGCTTTGCAACAGGATTTTGTAAGACAAAATAACCCCCCCAAAATAAGGTTAGAACTTCAGCTGACAAGAGTCCCCACTCCAGTTACTTCAATGAATAATCAAAGCATGTAAAGATTCAGTCCCAATTATTAAACCTGGGTTTTACCAGAGAATGTTGGCCTAAATTTAAGATTCAAAATGACAAGTAACTTAGAGACTATGGAACTCTATGAAGAAAACACATTTACACAAGAAATAGTTCCGGTTGCAAGAGTTTCAATTAATTTCCTAATGCTTTTAAAAAGCATGTTGATTTTTCTGGTATTCCTATGATGAGCTGCTTTCTGTGAACACCACAACCTGAATTTAATTGTAGCTACTGGAATGTAAGTCTGCTCCGACTGCTTCTATGCAGCATGTCGCTTTGTATTTTTCCCTGTTATATACTGAACTACACCAAAATCAGCTTTAGGACTATGCACGTTTTTTTAATAACATTCTAAACCTTAACAGCTGACAGCAGTAATTTAATTTCATTTTTTCACATCTTCTAAAATTGCTGGAGAGAACTCAATCCGAAGTCCATTTCCTGAGAACAGCATCATTTACTTTTCTCACAAGTATGTTTTTAAAGAGCAGTCTCCTTGGTACTGTTGAGCATTTCCTGTTTCCAGAGAATTATCTGTAATTCAGAGCAGATGACAAACTTCAAGGGAAAAAAAACCCAAAAACTGAACTGAAAAAAAACACCACAGTAAAGACAAGAAGGAAACAATAAAAATGGAGCCCAAAAGGTATAAAGTCAAGCATTACAGAAATAACTATAGTTCCTACGAGAGAGATGTTCTCCAGATGGTTTAGTACTGAAGGTAATACAATACTATTTAGACGTATTTTATGCTTCTTCAAGAAAAGAAATCCAGTGTTTCCCCCTGTTCCTGCAATGCCCGTTTCCCAAGAGCATTGCTCCACGAGCAGCGCACCCAGCTTAGGAGACATCCCTAATTGGTCCTCCCTCCCTCACGCTTGCTTGCATTCTCCTTCCATGCAGCACATTACCCTCATAACTTCCAACCATTTACTGACTCATCAAACATGTTGTCAAGCCTCATAAGTCTCACTAGAAATAGACTATTTCCTTAAGTACTCATTCAACCTTTATTGCATGAACTAGGTTGTTTTTTTTTTTTCTTTTTCTTTAATGACCTGAATTTGGAGACATGGATATTCTTGCTATGGCAGTATACTTTATTTCTCTAATATATTTTATAGGTAAGAGGTGATTAACTGCCTAAACATCGTGACATAAACCTCCTAAGAATTAGCAAGCAAGCGTTACCATTATAACCACAATATCCAGGACAAAAATTGCTTAGGGAATTCTTTCAGTTAACCGTTTCACAAAAGGCCTAGGCCGGCCCTGCCCATGGAATGGGCTGGACTGCATGACGTGTGAAGGACACTCCCAACCCAAACTATTCTATGAGTCTGTGAATATTTTTTTTAAGTTTATACTATTAAATAAAAGAATATGCCTTGTGCTTCCAAATATTCTTTAGTATTAGGACAAAAAGCTATGTTGGGTTTTTTGTTGATTTATCCCAATCAAATATTATAGAAAATACTGATTTTTTTCACAGTATTTCTTTTTTTTCATCTTAAAATATGGTAATAGAGCAATTATTGATTACTTTCTTATCTTGCCAAACATTCTGTACATGAAAAAAACCACACAGGTAAAAGGGACAACCTGAGAGGTCAGAGATGAGAAAACAGTACATGGTGGTGAAGCTTGTGTTGCAAATCTTGATCTGCGCTATTGCTTGCTGGAGTTTATTGCATATATCTTGAATACTTTAGTCTTCCTTACTGTATTTTCCATACATATATTCATTGCAACTATTTCACTGTGAAAAAGTCACTGATGCAGAAGCCTTCTGTCTCCAACAGACAGTGCAATCTATTGTATAAAAATCTCTCCTAATGCTTAAAGTTTACTCATGAGACAGACCTGCAGTCTTGATGTAAGCTGGTACACAACCCTAAAATGAAATCTATTTTCAGCTGATTATATGAGGGATGAATTGAAATCCAGGCGTCCTAAAGCACAGCTAAAGAAGGTTTCCTGGACAAAATGATCAAATGGCTTCTTTTTATTCTTCCCTTCGACAACTTTCCTGGCACGCTATTTCTAACCCAACTAGGCCCTATGGTTTTTTTTTTATACTTTTGGGTCTTAGGAATAATGTATGATAATAAAAACCATTATTTTATGATGTGGATCTACTTTGAGCTTTTACTTCATCTTCTGCATTTTCTTTGCTTCTTCATTGCGCAAATTTAAGCATAAGCCAAATGTTCACAAGTTTCAAAGATGTGAATGTAGTTTTTACAAATAATGGAACACACCCCAAACACAGCTCTTTCTTCCTCTACATGGGAAATTCAGAAGTGAAAGGGTGAGATATTTTTATGGGTAACCACGATATTCTGAAAATACAAAGTTGTACCAACTATTTCACCTTTTCTCATAGCTAATATATTAGCATCCACATAAAGGCTTTTGTATCTAAATACGTATCTCCTTTGACAACAAGTGATCAGGAAAAATAGAATCCAACCTTTGCTACATCTTTCAAAGAATCCAGAGAAGGTCTGAAAACATTCTGCAATGTGATTATTGTAAAATAGGCAAAAAAGGGGCACCCTCCAGATATAGAAACTGATTTCAGTTTCACGTGGGGGTAGGCTTTCTTTCCACTGTGATGATACTTTGCTAACAAAGATAAGGCTTTGAAGAACTGGACTTCTGTGATCCTTGTATAGTCTCAGTGCTCTTCAAGGGCCAGTTCTTCCTCAACTGTGGGTAAGGCAAGCATGGGAGACCAGATACCTCACCTCCTGTCCAAGCCCTGACACACAACCATCACCTGAAAGGTCCTTTTTCTACACTGCAGCCCTCCCAGCTGGAGATTGGAAATAAGGCTAATTTACTATATAAAAATGCCACATTACCAAATGATTACATCAAAATCTCAAAAGCAAATAAAACTAATCTCATAGCTAGCTTCTGTATTACTGCTTTTAGCATGGTGATTAAAGTCTGCAGGGTTAGAATGGGAATTGTTCTAGCTCACTTCTCTAGAGACACAGTGAGCCTTAGCCACACTCTGACTAATTTCAACGTATTTACTAAATATATTTTCTGTTTTAAAAAATGCATGTAATAAGCACTTGGGCTTCAATGGCCACAGTCCAATTTCAAGCTCTGTGAATCTAAGCACAATTTCTACCTACTTTAATTCAAAACGATTTTATTAGGTCACTGAAATTCCAGTCATTTACATCAAGTATGAAATGCTGAGGGACAGAACTAGTAAAGAGCTCCAAGGACCTTCAGTAAGTACACAGACACAGCAAGGCACACTGTTACATGGCCTCATTGCACGCTGCCAAGTAAAAGGCTCAGTTGAGTCATTTTAACATACTTACCAGGTCTCTACTAAGCAGCTAACATAGTAGTGACATAATGTGAAGGATCATGTTAGAACTGTTGGATAAAAAAAAGTAAATTGAAAGAGTCCCTTTCCATTAGCTCTATTCCAAGATGGTGTATGGAAGATGAACACAGCATAAAATGCTAGATATCAGAAGTAGGGCATATGTAAAGTAGATCTTCAATCAAAATAAGAAAGCTATACTGTTCTGCTGAAAGTACTCCAACAGTCATAGTGGGTACTCCTGTTATCTGCATCCATAGCAACAATAATCCATTTTAAAAATTGTAGTAAGAAGGTAATATATTATCATGACAGCTGCGGTAAATGAGTGCCTCTCCTGTGTTATGCTCTTGACTTTACACAACAATGTTAAGATGTTTTTTAACCAAGTTTTCAAGATGAAAATAACATGGTGTCAAAATATTTTTTCTAACCAATCAGCACTATTGAAAAACATCACTGAGCTTTGCGTTTCCATGACAACTAGTCTCAAATGTTACGAAACTGCACCAAATTTACTTACAAAGAAAGGTTTTAAAGGAAAAACTGGATCATGTAACACAGAACACCACACAAACTTCAGTAGGTAATATATGCTCACATAAAAAAAAAAAAAAAAAAAAAAACAACATGTTTAAGTTTTCTAGATTCACATTTCTAGGAACTCTTCATATTTGTTAGGGACAGAAAAATATTTTGTTTCCTTCTCTATTTTAATAAACTGAAGATTTGGCTATTGTACATTACCAAGTAGTTGCAAAACCTATAAACCCAGGAATTTTAAACCATTACTTATTTCCGTCAAGCAGAGCAGGGGCTGTTTTAGCCCGGCTGGACAGCTACACAATTAAAAGAAAAAAAATATTATTCTATAGTTCCCCTGTGTTTTTCCCCTGGGTATTTGCCTCACCATTAACAGCTGGGAAACTCAACTTCATTGCTTCTCCTGAAGACAGCTCGTCTTGCGGCTAAGGAAAATAATCCCATGGCTATCCTGGCAGAGATGCCTTATCAAACACAGTCTGCTACGGGATTAACAATTTATTGTCAAATCTAAAATCACTCACATTAGTGGCACAGTGTGATTAGTAGAATAAATATCACCAGAGTATTAGAAACTAAAACATAAATTTCATTTATAGTGGATTTGCAAATAACCAATTACAATCTATAATCAATTTACAATGGATTACTGTCTACTTTAAGAGGGCTTTTTTATTAACAGTTGGATGGAAGTAAAAAAAAGAAAGAAAACGTTTTTCCAGTCTTATTCCACCTGCCCTGTTAGTAACAAACTCTTGAAGCCCACAGTAAGATTATAATGACAGTACTTAGATGTCCTTTGACAATTTACTTGAACTTCTAATAAAGTAGTACTTTCCTTTTTCAGCAACACTGCTATATGCATGTTCAGTGGCTGAGAGAACTACAGTAGGAATCAGAAAAAGGGGAGTTATAACCTGTATGAAGTGAAGCAGAAAGTCAAGCATCTACAATAATGATTAACATTTATATGGTTATAGAGTATTCTTCTAACTCACCTTTCCATAGATGTGACTTTCTTTTGATTAAAAAAAGGAATTTTGATGTCACTAACAAATGGGCTCAAAGTCAGTCAGATCTCAGTTTTAATTGGTTGCCATAACCCAAGCTGGTACCTTATTACAATATGGACATCAAATCAAAAATAAAAGAGATGGCGGAGAGTTGCTACCTACTTGATTCTTTATTAATAGACTTCATCACATCTGTTATCCTTGTGACCTCCACTATAAACGTTAAAGAACAGTATTTTTCATTACTAAAATAGAGCCATCAGTCTTTCAGAACATGCTTTTAGGAAGTGACAGCTGCATTCTACTCTGCTTAGGATAGCCTGGGAAAGATTGCTGAAAACCTTACCCACTTAGCAAAGCAACAGCTCAGTAGAGTCATTCCCACTGATTTCTATGCACAACTTTAAATGAAAAAATATTCCCAAATCCTCACATTTCCAAATGATTTGTCTGCCTAGTTAGCAAGTTACGGTGAAAGACAATTCTATGGCAAAGAACAGGATTCTGTGAAGCACACTGTGAGCCCTCCAAATGAAACATAAAATGTTTCTCTGCACTGATATCACTACATCTTGTAATAATCATTCCAGCTTCCTTGATTGACTCTTAAAATTACAGCACACATTTTTCAGAGCAACACATCTATACCATCAAATGAGTTCTGGCACAAAGTACTTGTTTTTAAGTATCCTTTAAAACATGACATTAAAACCTCATAAAAAAAGACCTGATTAAACATATTCAGGTTCTGTCTAGATGACAGAAAATAGTAACAAATAAACAAACAAACCATCCCCCCCACAGAATGAGGAATTCTGAGGAAATTACACTGGTTTTAAGGATAAAAGGAAGAATCTGCTATTGTACAACTTGGCTTGATGTTAACTTGACTGAATTGGCCTGTCAGATGTACACAGGGCCCTGGTACTCACTCTTGGCAGTATCTTGTAGACTCACAAAGAAATAGCATTAATTTCTATCTTTGAAGACTTACAGTCCACCAAAACTACCAAAACAGTCACTGCAAACTAACTGTAACCATATGTGCTCCACAGATGGAAGAAACAGGTAAAGAGACCTAAGCATGCTTTTTCAGGCGACGACAGCAGCAGTTGAGAATATACCCCAAACTGACAGAATTTAAGTGCAAACAATTTGAAAGTTTCGCCTTTTTTCCTGACTACTTTAAGTGCTTTGGATGCCAAAACCACATGAGTATGGCTTGTCACTGGATGCAAAAGCAACCTCAATCACTCCTACACACAAGAAATCAGCCAAGTCAAGTGTCAATAACAATCTTTCAGTAGGAGTTCCTGAATCACACAATGTGAGACAGTTTCCATTTGGGGGTTAGAAAGGATAGCCAGTAACTTCTGAAAAAGCTTCCTGAGGAAGCAAAATTGGGATTTAAACAACAGCAACAAAAAAATCCCCGATACTGCAGCAAGCTTTTAATCCTAGAAATCCACCTCTATTCAAATAAAAAAAAAAATGTGAGAGAGGGCAAAATAGATATTCAACCACTGAAAACAATACAAAAGTAACAAACAGATCTGCTGGTCAATTCAACCTTCCACTGCCTTCCTAGTGTATGTGTCCATCTCACTAAAGCATACCAATAAAAGTACATAAGCACCGAGTCAGACGTGGGTTCCCCTGTTGTGTCCTCAGCAGTCGCAAACTGTGGATACGCACCATTAGTTGACACCGCGGCTACAGAACAAGGCAAGCGTGCAATAGTATTTCTCTGAAGCAAGTCTCCCAACTTCCAGGAAGTGCGGGACAAGGAGGATTTGAGCCAAAAGCTAATTCTCACATGTTTGTTTACACCTTTTTTGACACACAAACTTTCCCTTAGCAGTTATCCCTTTTGAGCATATTCTCTTCCTCTTGAGCCTGGCACCTCTAAATTTCAGCTGACATGCCCTACTTCTTGTCTAACTATGTCATTCCCAGAGGTGCTTGTCTATGCAAGGCGTGACCTAGAGCCCTGTTTTCTCCTGGCTGAAGTTCCCTGTATGTATCATTAGTCCTCGTATGGAAGCCTGTCCCCACACCTGAACATCAATTTCAGCTTTCTCTGCAACCTCCATTATACTGTGTTCTTTTTTTAACAGCAAGAAACATCACTATTTGGAGTATTCAAAATGCAAGCAGACCACAGGTTTACAAAAGGGCTTAATAATGTTTTTTTTTTTTTTTTTATTCCTTCTCTGATAAATCCTAACATTTGAGATTTGGGGTCATTTTTTAAGAACTGAGCTGAGGTTTTCCCAACACGCTTCAATCAGTTAATACATTTTACTGGGTTAATGATTTCAACACCACAAATGTCATCCTCCTGAACCTCCTATGGCAACATGGCACCTATTCTCTGCCTGCACTGCCAAGAACAAATGTGTTGTTGGGTTAATTAATGTTACCTGAAACAATCTGCTGGCTTTACTGCTTCCAGGAAATGGGCATGCCAAATTCACAAGAGTAGTAATTGTTTTAATGTCTCTGCCTTGTTTGGATCTTCATTTCAGTAACCACTGCCCTCTCAGAATCTGAGAAATTAACTTAACTTGCTCACTACCCGACCTTTTGCTGAATACTGTCTTAAAAAGGCAATACAAAGATGATAAATTCATGCTGTTCTTTCTCAGCCGTTTCAGTCTGATATTCTCTACCTTCACAAATACATACGCAAAAAAAAAAAAGAAAAACAACTTTATTAAAACTGTTTCATTTGCAGGCCATTTAACTTTCTCTGACATCCCTCAAATGACTTAGCCCCTACCTGCACACTTGCCAAACAACTGAGATAAATTAAAGGAGGGACACATTTTCTAGGAGACAGTTTAATATATCCTCATCTTTGCCCTGTGCAAGACATATACTGCCCACTCACAATTACTCCTGGGGATAAGATAGGAGCCGAAGGCAGGGCTGGAATTTTGTCTCTACAACAGCACTGCAAACTGTTTTTCACCAGTTCAGCCAGACAGTCTGGTCTCTACTAGCCAGTATCGAGGATCACATTTCAAGTATGATAATTAACTGCCAGAATTACAACCACACTGACATAAAAAGTAAAGCCAGATGTTCCCTTAAAAATTATATACGGGATCACATTAACTGCTATCTGTGTCCAGGTTTCTGTAAAGGGCTTACTTGGGAGGACTGCCCACTCCAGCGACTGCCCCGTGCCACCACCTCGGAGCTGCCTCACACAACTTTCAGAGCACTGATGAAATTCTGCAGAGACACGGAAGCACACATGGAACAGCTTAATGCAGAAGCCAGTGTTTGGCAGCTGAAGACAAAGTTTACAGAGCTTTTTTGTGCAAATGAAGCACTTGTAAGGGTGTATTTGTAGAGAATTCTGAAAGACACTCATGAATAAAAATCACTTGCTTGGGTAATCACTGTGTTTCTGGGGAGACAACTACAGTAGAAAGATAAAATCTTCTGGAACACCATGTATTAAGTATCTTTAAAACTCAAACTATTCTTAATTCCATGTGTAGAATCAGACCCACAGTGAAGTCACTCTTCTGCCTTTCTCAGGCCTTTAAATATGGCCAGACAATTAAGAGAAAACAGTTTCAATCAGAGCAATTTTTACAGGCAAGTTTTAAATCTCAGGAGTTTATAATAGCAACACTGACATAACCGTAATACAGCTTCACCATGGTAAATCAGTCACGTGTCCTGTAAGTCACGTTCTATAAATCAGAAGTTTGGAATGTAAATCCCAGCACTTGTTCATAAATCAGCAATACTGATTAACACTAGGAGTAATATTTAGGCAGTAAATCACATTTGGCAAAGATATTCCCTTGTGTCAGTTCACTTAAAAAAATGTTTAAAGTTGTATTTAAGGGATTCTCCCTGTGAGTCCCCTGCATGCGCCCGGTGTAGCTGCTGTAGAGCAGATCCAGGAATGTAGCTGCCTCTCCACAGAGTGAGACAGCTCTGACTGCTCAGCATAACTCTTTGTTAGTCCAGGGGGATGCTTTGGAAAGATGTTTCTGTTACTAATATTAGTGTCACAACAGCAGTTATTACCCAAACAGACATCTGAAACTTGATTAACACCCCAGGTTCCTGCACACATGCCTACTTCCAAATCCAGTGCTCCTGCTAAACAGCTGAAACCCATGCAACCATATTCCCACCACAACGACTGCCTGAGCAGGAACAGGGGATGCATATGCAGTATCAGTAATTGCTGTTTCCAAAAAACAGTAAAGTAGACAGGTACAACAACAGGCATGGAATGTATAGGGAAATGCAGGTAATGGAGTAATGAGCCTGAAAGACAGAAAAGTAGTTAGCACTTTTGGCTCATTACTTACTATACAGCTATCCAGCTTTTAATGCTGCAGCTTGTGTAACCCTAATTTTTCATCAACAACTACAATTTTCAAGTACATAGAATCATAGAACAGAATCATAGAATAGTTAGGGTTGGAAAGGACCTCAAGATCATCTAGTTCCAACTGCCTGCCATGGGCAGGGACACCTCACACTAAACCCCCTCACCCAAGGCTTAGTCCAGCCTGGCCTTGAACACTGCCAGGGATGGAGCACTCACAACCTCCCTGGGCAACCCATTCCAGTGCCTCACCACCCTAACAGGAAAAAATTTCCTCCTTATATCCAATCTAAACTTCCCCTGTTTAAGTTTTAACCCGTTACCCCTTGTCCTGTCACTACAGTCCCTGATGAAGAGTCCCTCCCCAGCATCCCTATAGGCCCCCTTCAGGTACTGGAAGGCTGCTATGAGGTCCCCACGCAGCCTTCTCTTCTCCAGGCTGAACAGCCCCAACTTTCTCAGCCCATCTTCATACAGGAGGTGCTCCAGTCCCCTGCTCATCCTCGTGGCCTCCTCTGGACTTGTTCCAACAGTTCCATGTCCTTTTTATGCTGAGGACACCAGAACTGCACACAATACTCCATAACATACAGGATGTTTTGCCTTAAAAGGAAGAAAACAGCAGGAATACAAGAAGTACTCTTTATTTTCTGCTTTGCCTGTGCAAATTTGCCTGTGGTTTCCTTTAAAACAAATTAAAAAAAAATAAATAAATACAAAAACCTCACAGAAAACACCCTGTGAAACTGAATTTCCAACTTGTATAACCTTTTCTACTACAGTGACAATGGCACTTTCTAGAAAACACTTCTTCCTAGCACATATTTAATGTGATGTATATTTCTAAGTGAAAGCTGTATACCTTGTCAGTGCAATCAGTGGATTCACACATGCATATGTTCATTTAGAAGATTTTAACAATGTTCTGTGTTTACTGAACTCAGGAAGGGTCATCAGGGCTGAAGCTTAACATTTCTTCCCTCCAGCCTTTGATACACATGGAAAATGAGGGAAGAGTTACTTGTTATCTATTACTGAATCTTGAAGAAATTGTTGCTGAAAATACCATTTTGCTTCAATAATTAACAGTGCAGAATGAAGTAAGTTTCTCTCCTTACTAGAGTTATATATTGTCCCTAATATAAACCAGTGGAGTCACTGAGAGCTAGACTAACTGTATTTGCCTTCCTAAGCTACGCCCAATTCCGTAGCTTATGTGGATGCGAGATGGGAGATTTCTCCTGCGGAAATGTGGACCTTCCAAAAGCCACACCTGCTACCACTATAGAAAATAATGCACCAAAAGAAAATAAGTTTCTATTCTTAACACTGTTTTTCCTTCAGTTTAAAGGAATTGACTTGAGAGTGGAACTAAGCTACAAACACAACTCACTTTCTCTCCATCTACTCGCAATTCTGGTGGCTAAAATGAGAAAACAAATTAATGATATTAAAAACACACCTCCAGACCTCCCAGGACCTCCGTACATGCGGAGTGGGATTCCAGGAATGACAAAATGTGTGCCCTTGAAGAGCATACTCCAAACAGGCCCGCCACTGCTTGTCCCAGGGTACTGCAGATATAACTAAATGAGCAAATAAAGGGCACGGGGATTC
Source organism: Lathamus discolor (assembly GCF_037157495.1). NCBI lineage: Eukaryota > Metazoa > Chordata > Aves > Psittaciformes > Psittacidae > Lathamus > Lathamus discolor. The sequence continues at coordinate 17,850,699 of NC_088892.1, forward strand.
TGTGGAGACATTAATCTCAATAACGTGGTCTTGTGCAGTCAACCAACAACTGCGAAGACCTGATATATTCCTTTTGCTCCAATATCTTTTTTGTAGGCCTCCTGTACGAGCACATACTGGGCATAATATTTCACAGCAGTTATCAGAAATGAGGAATTTAAACAGTATATTGCAGCTCCCTCCCCCAAATCAGTGCAGGTTCACACTCTGGAGACAGAAGAATAATGTTGTGGGATTATGGACTATGAATTGCAAACCTGCCTTATCCAGAAAATTAATACACAAAATAGATAAAGATAAATTAACTAGAATACCATGTAGAATGCCTGTGTAATTACAAGTTCAGACTGCAAGACTGATACGAAGTCCCTAGTTAAATAGTAATTTCAAATCGGATTTTTCACTAGCAAACCAGTCTAATCTATTCTGTTAAAAACAAAGCCTCTCTTTTTTCTCTAGCAACATTCAGAGATATAGTGGAGGTTCTAGTATTTCTGATGTGTTTTTTAGAACATTGTTACCATAATACAGATTGCCTATGTTTGAATGATTCTATCCTCAACAAAAAAGTTGCAAAAAAAGGAAGTTATAATGGGAAATATTAAGCACAAGTAGGATAAAGCTTGCCATGCTGTAATGAAGTACCTCGGGAGTATCTATAGTTTGCCTTCACAATACAGAAGTTCAATAAAAATACAAAAAGTCTGTGACCTAACAGGTGCTGCTGCTGCCTATTAATTGCTGAGAAACAATCTCTGATTTTCCTGGAATTCCTTCCTGATGCATGTTATTTTATGGAACATGTAGATGACAGATGTGAAAGAGGAGCAAGCCCAATAACAAACATACATAGCTCAGGTTCACGTAATATGTTATGATACATTATCAGTTGCGTTTCTGTCTTTGAATCATTTCAAGGTATTTTGAAATGCTATTAAAAACTCTGCCAAGCAATGCATTTGAAAGATTCACACAGTCTGACAAACTGTAAAAAAAGTATTCTGAAGAATAACCTTTGATTCCAAAGGGAATCTGTAACTGTGCAAAGGAAATTGCAAGTATTTGATAGTTATTTATAAAGAATTATGTCCAGACTTGTGAAGGATTCTAATAGCACGGCATAATGTAGATAAAATAGTTCTGCCATAAAGGTATTTCCAAAGAATCTCTCCAGGATTCTTGAGCAGTCTCTAGTAATTGAAAAGATTATCAAACTGGTTTTGAAGTACAATTGAAAACTGTTAGATGCACGTATCTGTGAACAGGCGAGACAGTTCCTTTTACCAGTTTATTTGTCTAAGAAAGGTTAGATTGCTCCAGGGCATGCTTCCTTTTGACACTCCTGAGGTGCCTTTTTTGAATATAGCAGGCCAAAAGAACCAAAGTTTTCATGCCTCCAAGGGAGATGGGAACTAGGATAACAAAGGAGAAGTAAGCTCACTGCCACCAAGGTGTTAAGTGCGTATTTTTTCTCACACAGGTGATAATTTTTGCTGAGTTATTCCTCCAGTAGATTAAAGAAATTAAATGCAACTTACAGAGGAAAGCAAAACAACAGATGGAGAGACTGCCGTTTTCTGCAAATCAGATATTCATTTTTTCCCCCCATCTCTCCATAGCTTTATTGGTAGGATACATTAGACTTTTGAGACACAATCCATATAAGATAAGAATTGGTGAGATCCATTCTGGAAGTCCAATATTAAATTATAAATAAAACATACAATAAAGATACAACTCACCTCCTTCTCTGAATGTAAAGTGGGATAAGCAAACATTGGGAAATGTTATGTGTTTCAAAACACACAAAGTTTAATCGAATTAAAGCTCCGTTTCACATTCTTTGGCTCTACTTCCAAGGAAATGCTCCCATTCTAACTAGCTGTATATTTATTTTAATATACAATGCTGCAAAATATCATCTTACTTCTGTTATTTGCCTGAAGGAAATTCATTTCAAATATGAAACTTTTACATAATATTTACTGTTCAAGTATTTCAGCTTTTATTAAATGGGGCCAGAGAAGATGCCAAGGGATTTAAAGTGAGAATTAATAACAACCATTACTAATTTAGACTTATGCGGTACTTTATTGCAAAAGCAAGGATGAAGATCGGGAACTAGGGATAATCCAATTGACACTAAACATTTTGAGCCTATTATCTGTATTTGAACAAAACATTTTTAAAAAGAAGGATACGTAGCTAATATGGGAGACATAATCCATCAGTGATAGCATACAAAATTAAGCTTTTCCTTTTTGTGCATGTATGAACAATATGCAGATCTAGCTTCCTCACCGTATGACCTACAGTGATTTCAGTGAGATCTCAAATAGATTAAAATAAAGACAAATGAAACCCAACTTAATTTACAGAAGATCAAAAACCCACCAGATTTCAATTAACCATTCTTTTGAATTAAGAACACTGGAACAAAACCCGGACCATGGGACAATTCAGGATGGAAGGGACCTCAGGAAATTATCTAGTCTAACTTTCTGCTCAAAGCAGGGCCAATGGTCAGGTCAAGTTGCTTTATCTAATCCGGTTTTGAAAACCCCAAGAAATCTTGGAAATGGCACAAACCCTCTCGCACAAACTTCCAAAGTTTGACTGCCCTCATCATAAGGAACTTTTTCCTTAAATCCAGTCAGAGGTACAAGCACTGTAATACAGATAATAAGGACAGTATATTTCCAAAATGAGACAGACTTAATGTATACAATCACCCAAGGTGAGAAATAAGGCTCTGGTTTCATTTCACAACTTAATGAACTACTCCACCATTGTAATACCTCTGTACAGAAAACAGAAAAGGTGAACAGAAACCCTGAGTTATTGGAAATCCATATCATTAAGGTCAGTCTGTCTGTTTTCCAGTAGACAGGATGGACACACTCTCTTTAATTCAACATGTACATTCTGAATCCAATCCAAACTCTATTGACTTTATACTACAATCATTTGGACTTAACTTATCCTTTCCCTTGAGTTACCAGCAATTTGTTAAGTGAAAAAACAACTCTGTTTCAGTGACCAAAACACAAGATTTCATTCAAAACCAAAAGAGGTCAACAGATTAATCGAAGTATATCATAAAAAGAATATGTGACTATCAATGTCAGCAGAAGAAAAGAAACATTTGGTCCACCTGAGTTTCATAGCAGTGCTCCACAATGAGTTTCAGCAGATAGATGATGCAGTAATAAAATCTCTATATGTAAATAAGCAGAAGAATGTTATATAAAATAGATTTAATGGACTTCAGCTATTTGTTTCATACTGTATTGTTGTCTTTGTTCTTCAGCCTGTCTGTAAAATCCAAATTTCAGAACAGAAAACCAAAGCAAAAACAGATGAGGAGGAGGACAGGAAGTCTAACAGAAGCATTCAAAAGGCATTCAGGCATTTGCAACATTTGTGGATCTAAAATGTTCTCTTTTATGAAAATACTGACATAAAGAGAAAACACTTCTCACACAGTTGCCACTACAAAAAATCTCCATGAGTTTTCCTAATTTAAAATGTTACCATTTAATTTAAAACATTCAAAGCAATCTGTAATGGGTATCTTCAGTGAATACTAACTGCTAGTTCACTGCCACTTCTCTGCACCACTTACCACTTCGTTCACATTATGCAGCTAATCTACCAGGCTCAACTCTACTGCCATAACTTCTGAAAGCATATTCCACATATATAATTCTGTATATAAATATTTCATATACACCTTCCAAAATATGTTAACTAATTAAATTGGTTAAAGCACTCAAAATCAGTGTGCAGATTTACATTGTTACTGTAAACTTAGAAGGAGAAATTATAATAGAGTCCAGTTACATGATCACACATCATTTTTCCCCACAGGATCCCTGCCTCCCTGAATATGGAGTTATTTAACATTTACTTTTTAGCTCACCACACAATTCATGTTCTCATTTCTAATGAACTGCTTGCTATCCAACAACTCCACTTAAACACAAGAAACAGTTTCCCTCACAAGGTTATCTGTAATACTCATCAATGTACTTATCTGAATGGTTTACAAATAATTAGTTAATTCATCTCCATAGCACTCATAGTCCTTTTTAGAAATAAGGAACTGAAGAATAAAGGTAATACAGTTACAAATATTGACTTATTTTCTGTGCTGCGGTTGTGGTATGTAACTGCATAGTACTGCTATGTGCTATCTTCAAACCTCAGTTCCCACTGCCTCCCACTGCCAAAGAGCCGACCTCCACACAAGTGACTGGAGATGCCTCACAGTCAAGGTCATCATCACCTTTAAAGGCCCCTTTTTTAAAGAGTGAAGACTATCAGTGATGGGAATAGACTGTTCAGACACAGAAAATGTGTTTTATATGTAGCCCCAGAGAGCAGTGCTGCTTCGGACCTTCATTGCCTTCCACCTTCTATCACTTCCCAAGTTTCTATCCCTGCACCACTTCTTTACCCTTCTATGTTAAAGTCAAACCATTCCCTCCAGCAGAAAGAGAATAAATTCCTTTTATTTAGTTCTCACGCTTGAAACCATAGTAGTCTTTCATGTTTAATGGCCTCAGAAAACAAGAAGCAGGCTAGCAAGCAGTGGCTTTGCAGGGCTAGAAGATACTTAACACACACTGATTTTTAAAATACTTACTTTTCACTCACCCTTACAGAACATGTGTGATATGAAACACTCAAAGGCATGCTAGTGCATCTGCATGACTTCTTACAGGACCAGCAAAGGGCATGTCCCTACACTCATACACTTACGTTCAAGTTTCAAGGTTGCTCAGCAAACCCTGAAATTCTCTCTCCAGGGATCACGGTATCATAGCAACATACCACCACAAAATACCTGAAAATGGTGGAGTATCCAAGTTCTCAGAATCACATATCCTACCATCCTTAAAAATGTCAGACTACACAAAAAAAAAAGACTCAAGAAGTGGTGCTTCCTAAACTTCTATGGAATCTAAACCACATACAGCAATGAAGTTTTCCCCTCATATTCCGAGATAGGTTTTTCTTACAGTGGAAAAATAAAAAACTTTCTGCAAGAGAACTTAAAAATATCCCTCTGCAGCAGACTCCTTGCCATTAAAAACCTTCAGTGTGAATTTTAAAGCCAGCACCAAAGATGGAAACCTGTCACAAAGGATGTTAGGAGATCTTCACAGCAAATGGAGTTAGAGCTCCTTTACAAGTAGCTTGTGAATACAGCAGCACATATATGAGTCCCGCGGCTATTCTACAGATGATTTCATTCAAAGCCATATAAAACCTGATATTAATGGTAGATAACAAGACAATAAAGACATAATACTTTGCCTTCAACTGTGTATTTCAACAAGGTACTTCCGTTCTCAACCAAACAAAAAGGTGGGAAAGCAAACTTAATCCACCACAGTGACAGCATCCTGAGCTTCAATGAATCCAAAACCTTCTTTTTTTAATAATTTTATTAAGTAAAAGAGATTAAGTGGCTATGTTTTTTGTTTCTACTACCAAATTCAGTAAGCGGTTATTAAAAGGTATTAGTAGCACTGATTATGTATCTGGTTTTTTTTTTTTTGTAATGGAAATTAAGTACATAACATAAAGCAAAAATAGAAGAAATACAAATATCTTGGCATTAAATAGTTTTCAGATTATCATCATTGCAAGTCTATATAATGCTGAAGAGAGTATCAAGTTAACTTTGTAGTAAAAATTCTTTATGGAACAGATAAATCTTATGTATTGAAAACTAGAACTGAGTTTTATAACAAAGCTGTATAAAACTAAGTACAGTAGATGACAATGAACTAATTTTTTTATTAACAGCTCTAATGACCATTAGCTGGAATTCTGAGTCATTAATGAAGGCATAAAAGATACATCTAGCAAAATGAAAAGCAGAAGCTAAGACACCTGTGCTTTGGAAGAGTGGTGTGAACTGCTCTGAGCTTACTGAGCAAAAGAAAAGCCACACAGCATTGCAACCTGTCATAGTCTTGGCACAAGATCTCTTATTTGAGGCCTCTGATGTGTAAAATCTGAATTCCTGCACTGGTTCAAGGAATCTCAGGTTTTATTATTAACAAATCAGGTTTTATTTGTTCCCATCTTATACCAAACCCACTCTTGGTTAATTTTTCTTTCCCACTCCTCTGTCCAAATACCATCCTGTTTTTCTTCTCTTTCCATCTTCTGCACTCATTGAATGAACTATTTACAGTTCCTCTATGGAAAACAAACTCCCTGACTCCATTCCAGACAACCTCCAACTCTGCTCCCTGCACTGCATGGACACAGCTTTAAACCAAGTCTCTAATTGCATCTCACTGGTTACACTTCAGAATCAATACCTGTTTTATCCTACCTGACCTGCCAGTCACTTCTGACACACAGCAGCCCCTTCCTTTTTCATGATATCTTATCATCATTAACTTCTGTGCTTCTATTCTATTCTTCAAGCACTCCCACACCAGTTTCCTGAAGGCAATGAACACAACTCTGGATTTCATCCCCACTTTTAATATGTACTCTGCCTCAGGGTAACTTCTAAAATGAATTCTCTCCTTTATATGACTACTGTAGTACCCAAATCTCACTCCTGTGTAGTAATATCAGCTCAAATCCCATCATCTCTGCATCACATTTGGTTACATGCAATATTGTCTTTACTTCAAAAAAATCAAGCTCTCTAATGAAAATTTGAGAATGTCCAGTAAAAAAAAAAAAAAACCAAAAAAACAACTTCAGCTTTGGCTTTCCTAGGCCTGAGTGCTCACTGTTCCCAAAGCTTCTCCAAATACTTAACCTTTGGTGGTCACTGCAGTTTCCATCACAGGTCCTCTATGACAGACCAATAGCATGAACACATCATTTTCACAACTCCATTCTCTCACTATTTGCAGGGCCCTGTTGACTTTGTTTACATGGCACTAAAGACAAATCCATCTTCACTGAAAGCCTTCCAGGGTAGAAATCATTCTCGAACAGTAAGAAGCCCACTCAAATGGGGACTATTGAGGAGGACTGAATTATCCTTACCCCACTGCTCCATGGAGAAGCTAAGGTACATCAGAAACAGAGCTTTTACACAGAGGAATCACTGACCTTTCCAAAGATCAGAACATTCTTTCATTTTTCCTTCCTCTTGATTAAATAGCAGGAAGGGGCAATTTTTATTATTCTATTTTTCTTTAGTAAGACGAGAGAAAAAAGTAATCGTAAGAATTCATGAAAGCACATCAAAATGCAGTACAAGCAGGTACTCCTCCCTCAGGCACAGTCCTCCCCTACTGTGTAGCAAAAAAACCCCAAGTGCCTACAACCAAGTGGATCTGATTCTCCCCAGCTAGATACAAACACTGGAGAAGAACTACAAATTAAAATTAAAACCTGTTAAGTAACACTGTAATCACTATCAGTGATGACACTGATGGTGTACCCCAGCCCTCTTTAGAAAAGGAACTGCAGCGTACACTTGGAAAGTGCCATTTTTGATCCCTAGGCCAAGAATTTTCTCGTCTGTGTATGCAGCTCCCAATGCAAAGACATTCTCTAGACAGTACCATAATCAGATAATAATGTAATTGAAATGACCAAAGCAATTATAAGACTCTACTTTTACATTACCACTGCCAGTCCACAGCCTCGCTTCAGTTTTGTAGGGGCTTTTTTAATTAGACTGAAAAAAATTCAGTTCAAACTCATCTACTGCTCCTGCATCCACATCCCAAAATATCAGCTTTTAGTTTCCCAAAAGAAACAAATCCTCAGGATGATCAGACATTTCCACTAAAAATGCAGTTTTGCTCACTGTTTGGTTTCCTGCAAAACATTTCAGTGACAAGTTTTAAGCTAGTTCTATCTGTAACTAAGTCAGAACACAAATGGAACAACTTTGGTGAAGACTGATAACTTGTTTCCTCTAAAACTTTCAAAAAATAACCTTTGCCAGTTCTCACATGTTAACACAAACAGCAATGCAAGAAACGTCCTATGCTGTTGCTGATTAAAATGCTCTCAAGAAATATTCTTTACAAGTTTAAACTTTCCTTCTTTGATGATCTTCTAGTCTGCCACCTTATACAGATGGCAAGTTTTAATGGGTGGGATCACATACTAGTTTGAGACATTTATACGTCAGATCATAAATCAAAGTGCTGGCACACTGTAATCAAATATCGATAGTGTTTCTTGTAGAAAGACCCCATAGAATTTTACGAATAATGAGCATTTAGTGGAATGTGCAGGCAACAGAGAACAAATTGCATTTTCTCCAGAGGAGTTTTTAAAACCACACCTCAAATGTGATAAAAGTAGTGTGATGAAAAAGACTACGAATGTTAATATGCTGGGCAGAGTAATGCGCTTAAAAATTGGAAGCCAGTGCATTTACTTACTCTTGTTTAATGGTTAAGCAATCATTTCATCAGGACATTTTCTCTTGTTACAGTAGCAGTGGGTCATAGCTAGCATTTCTCAAGATTTTACAGATGGCAGCAAAACATAATCATTTCTCTCCTTCCAAGGTGTTGATCAGGGTATTTTAACATACTTCTAGTTCAGTGAAATGCACTGCTTTTGAAACACGTAAACATGTCCACAAATTTGTTACACTTTACTATCAAGTAACGAAGCAGTACAATCTTCAACTAAGGCACCATCTGAGAGTAACAAATACCTTTTATTGCTGAGCTTAACAACCTGCTCTTGGGTGGGAGGACTCTCAGATGTCGAGTACGCAGGGCAGCACCTTGTACTTCTAATAGCTGAGGATATAGGTTGAACATCCTCCATTACTCCTAATCCACACCTCTCTGCTGTTGCCACTACTGCCACTATGAGGTGTTTGGTATGGCCATACACCCAAAGTGCAAAAAGGCCATCCTTTCTGCCTTTCTTCTATCTTGCAGGCTTCACATCCTTCCTCTCTCTTTCTTTGGTACAAAAGAATTAAGCCTTGACCTTATTCTGGTCCCTTTTCACTCTTCTCACTAATGATGCAGTATCCAAGCAAAGGAGAAGGGGGCCTAAAGAAGAACAGAGCTCAGCAGAAACAGGGATAGCAGCAACAGCTCAATTACTTCTCCACAGGTATCAAGTTCAAGGAGCAGTTGCTTGTTACTCTTGAAATGATCCCCGGAATCATGAACACCGTCAAGCAGCCTTGACAAAATTCCCAGGTGCTATATGTAACCCAGGGCTAAAAAACAAAGTCTGAGCCTCTAACTTGAGCAGTAATGTCTGGCTTAAGGATTTTTTCTTCAGCATTCCCCGTACAGCCACCCTAACATTTCTTAAAACTCGGTCTTAGCAAACAGTTAAGTACTCAAGAGGGAAGGAAGCACCTGGGAAATAAAAAGGCTCTTGTACCATTGGAATCTTTGGCAAATACTGTCAGTTATCAGTCTAGAAATATGAGTGCTTCCCAATGTTTTCTTCTACACTCTCTTGCTCACTCTCGAAATTTAAGATCACATTAAAGGGACAGGGCACTTGGTTATTACTGCACAAGCTGCTGTTTGTCACTTTCAAAGCCAATGCGGGGATTTGGCTCCCTTGTGCCTGCACACCTCTCCCCCATGCTGCAGTAGGTATCCTGGACCCCAAGAATCAGAGTCAGACTTGTTGGCTGAGCACACAAGTTCGCGAGTTTTCAAATAGCACTTGGAAAGAACTAGATGTTCTCTTTGAGCAGAATTTTATTGGCAAAAGCCTTAGTGGGTTATGTGAGGCATGCAGTCTTACCAGAGTTTCTTTTCAGAGGTATGCTGTCAATCCAGTTTGGAGCGCCTTGCTATTTTAAACACCGTCAAGGAGGTTCAGACTTGAATAACGGGTGCCTTCCTGTGCCACCATAAATCAAGGCAAATAACAAATAAAAATAATGTTCCACTTCACACAGTTAAAGTTCTTTATACCCTTCTAATCAGCTGTAGCTCAGAAAAATAGGAATGCAAAGACTAACTCCATGTCTAACACATCCATAAGATTTACGTGCGTGTGTGTGAAAAGTGGTAACCAATAAGCAAGATTTACCCGATTGCTGCATGGCAATGTTATTTAATACACATCTGTGTTTAGAAGCTTAGAAGCAGCAGGGAAGACGGCATTTTTTTCTTGGTTCTGTCAAGGTCATGATAGCCTTCCTACTCTAGATAGTAGCCCAAAGTCATGCAGTTAGCTTTAAGTTATTGCAAAACATTGATGCTAATTCATCTGAGAGAACACCTATTCATTTTGATTTATTTCTGGAAGGGACGTAGCCTACTTGGAGGCTGCTGTAAGTCAATAAATTTCTTCAGCGGTTACAATCTCTTGGCATGGACTGAAAAGATGAACTGACAAAACTGAGAGAGTCAGTAAAATGAAGGTGCTAAACCAGTCTTACAAACCTATCTACCCGCCTCAAATAACGAGACACAGTGCTCAGTTTAGCAGTTATGAATTTTGGTAACTTTGCTCTAACTAGTCAGTGTAACTCATGGCACCTTCTACTCTCCTTACAGTTCAGAAAACATAGCAAGCCAGAGGTAAAAATTCACTAAGTTAATGAATTTTAAAATCAACTAACCCTAGCATGGGTGTTTATATCTGTTTATGTATATTTACATAGAGAGAAAGATACATATGTAATCACACACACTTAGTGATGGAAATACTTAAAAGAATAGTTGTAGTTTGCTTATATGAAGCCCAAGGTTTCGTGTCTTCTTATAGCAATTTTACAATGAACAACATCAATTTGGGAATTCCTGGCCTCATGAGCAAATACAACTTTCTGCTTTTTGCTTTGTTAACTTTCTATTTTAGCTATAGTTGTCTGCCAGTCCCAGGGCTTCCCATCTAAGGACAGTCTCTTATAACATGTGACAATGAGCTGAACACTCTGGTTATTTATCAAAATATTTTGCTCAATCACATCTCACAATCTGCTCGGTCTGTTTTGTTCAGGATCTCTTTGGGTTGACTCCTCATATGATCACCCACTAATCATGCAGTCAAAATTTATCAAGCTGGCAACAGTGCTCAGTGCTATTCTGTGATGCTCATGAGAACATCTCTGTTACAGAAAATTGAAAGCTATCTTCAGTAGGTAAGTAACATACAAGCATAGGTGTAAAAGCACCAAGTTTAATTAAGATGTTCAGAGGCTTGAAAGAAATACAGATTCAAGGTCCGAAACCCCCCAAATGCTGACTTGACCATTGAATCAGCTCCTGCGATTCTTCTTTTTACTATGCAAACTGCACACAGTTCTGCAACACTGCAGGTGAAACTGCAACAGAGAAATCCATAGAAGATACGCATTAGACCTAGATATTGACAGAGGCTTTCAACTGCTGCAGCATTATAATGTTTATCCATGTCCTGTGACAGAAAATTGATTTTACCATTCATTAAGTACTGACTGTCTATTAATGGTTTTGATTCTTAAAACACTGGTACTTAAGCAGGTACCATATGTGTATGTTGGACAGCTTAGTGGAAATTAAGGCAAGTCTTCCAAGAGATCATGTCTCAATACTCCTACTTTACAAACTATGTTCTGTAAGAATAGTATCTTCAGCGAAACAGGAAATCACATTTATTTACTGGAAAACAAGTAGTAAAGGCACTAAGAAAGCAGTAGGGGACTATCTTTATTAATGCTGTTGTTACCAGAACAGTACTCAAAGAATTTGGGGAATTTTATTTAATTATGCTCTGAATCATTTAGTTTAGAAGAATGTGCTCTCAAACGCACACACACAAACATTTCATATTTTTAATGCAGAGGCAACATGAACAAAATAATGTACAGGAAATTCTTATCATTGTTATTATGTTGGTTTTGATATACATTTTTTATTATTCTGAAGAGCCTGCAGGACAGAATAACAGGAAGGGTAGAACGGAAATTAAACAGTTATGCTGATGAGCAATAAAATTCTATGTGGGAGACTAAAATTCCATTATTCCACAGGACAGAAACCTAAAAAACAACAGCCCTTGCATATCTCATCTCTTCCATATAAGCCAAGTCTAAAGGACCTTCATGTTCTCACTATAAGGGCCAGATCCTTTGCCAGCTTAGAGCACTTTACATCCATTTTAATCATTTTATACTACTAAAAACCACTTGTATTTCTCACAAGTACCAACCAAATAAACTCTTACTGAGATTGTTAACTTACTATGCCTGTTCCAAGTTAATAAGGTTAAGACACTTGCAAATTCTTTGCTAAGATTAGAAGCTGCTGTACTCAGCACACAAAGGTGGAAATATACCCCTACTAGCCAGACTGATTTATCAGTGGAAACCAGGTCTTGCAAATAAAGACAATAAAATAGTGATTCTCTACCTCAGACTCATTTTCTTTCTCTTCCTTTCTTGTTCCAAGCAATCCACCAATGAGTGGACCCTAGGAAAAAACTATCTGGAAAATCATCTGTAATTTTGTGGTGATGTTGTGGCTCTGTTAGCTGAAAAAGTACACTTTATGCTACTTCCACAGCAACTGCTCCAATATTTTAGAAAGCACTGCATGTAGCCAGGGCAAGTTTCGCCTCGCAGGGAGAAATACAGCTCACATTTCAAAGCTGTATCTCTCCCTTAAGTGCTGAGTGCATTCGTCACTCCTGAGAATGCAGTAAAATTCAACAAAATCTATGTGGCTATGTGTTAATAGTGGAAAAACAATAAATAGTCTCCAATTATGTCTCTTACATCTAAGAAATATATCCTTTCAGGAGATACTTATCACTTAAAGCCATGAGAAAACAAATTTAAAGACATTTCAGTACGTGGAATGGACACAACACGCACGTGGCATGCAGAAGAACTAATACGTAGTTGCTGTTACATTTACACATTAAACACCTTATCTGCTCAGAACAGGTATCTAACCCGGTAATTACACATACTTATTTAGGTTGGACACTTAGCTTTCAAGTTAATTACCAGAAAAAAAAAAATTAACCTGGGGTGTCAGCAGGAAATTAAAGAAAAACCTGATGCGTTGGAAGCACAAAGCAGAGGAGTCTGCTTCAAGGCTCAGATCAATTTCATTTTTTAATCACTCTCTCATACATTCATTCTATTATTCACATTCATAATCTATTCATCCCAAGATACACCTGTGAAATTGCTCAATACTGAAGTGTTGGTGGGCTATATTTTTCCCCTTGAAAGGGCATGAAAAATAAATCTTTAAGAAATTTAGCTGTTCTGATTTGAGTGGTACGTAGCTCTCTGTGACCACACAGGTCAGTTTGAGAGACGTACTCTGGTACCAGATGTTTTACATTCTACTAAAGTCCTTAATCATTGGAGCCTTTTCTGAAAACATACATTCAAATTTACCTATAATAAATATATAGCTCATAAGTATATATATACATGTTGTCTATATATACATGTAAGTATATTGCTCCTAAAATTAAACTTTTCAGCTGTCTTTTGGTAAGATAATCAAAAGTAATTTTACAAATAAATTAGCAATGAAAGGAGATCCAAGGAAACACTCCATCCTCTACTGGATACTAAAAGAAAGCTAGTAACTGAGAATGAGGAAGTTTTCTTTGCCTCAGTCTTTAATAGTCACACCTGCTTCACCATCCTGATATGCTTCTATGATAAGGTGACCCACCTGGCTGATGTGGGAAAGGCTCTGGACATTGCCTATTTGGACTTAGGTAAAGCACTTTACACTGTTTGACACAGCATTCTCCTGCAGGAACTGTTTGCTCAGGGCCTGGATAGGTGGATTTTTCACTGGGATTGAAACTGGCTGGATGGCTGGGCCCAAAGAGTGGTAATAAATGCTATGACATCTAGTTGGCAACCAGTCACCAAACACAGTCAGGCATTGAAACAGGCTGCCTAAGGAAGTGGTGGAGTCACCATCCCTTTAAGTGTTCAAAAACGATGTAGATGAGGCCCCCACTTATATGGTTTAGCAGTGGTCTTGGAAGTCCTGGGGTAATGGTCGGACTTGATGGTCTTAGAGGTCATTTCCAACCTAGTTGATTCTATGATTCTTCACTGTAATACATGCATTAAAGAACTATTCCATCATGGCATTAATCCATTACCATGTAATGACTCAATTAAAAGCTAATTGAGGGTTACACAGTTACTATTTCCCAGAAATGCACAGTAAAGGAAAAGTATAAATATGATCATAACAGACGTTTAACTTGCATGTTGATCACTCACGCAACCAGGTTCAAGAATAGCTCAAGAGCTAAAGGTAGTGTTTGTTCCACCTGCTTAACTGACTTTACTTTTGAGTGCTTTTTAAAATATCAGCTTTATTATTCTCTGGATACTTTTTATCTCATAAAAGCAAACCTCTTAAGGAATCAAGTGGCTGAATCATTCACTACACAACAAAACCTGACATACAGCAAATTCTTCTGCCCATATAGCAATGGATAGAAATAGGTCACATGGAGGTGAAGGCCCAATATCCCATTATAATAAAATAATGGCAATACTCAGGATGGCTTTCCATCTCGAAGAATTTTAGGAACAATTATTAATCTTCATACTTTGCTATGAACCTGGATGGACTAAGTAAATAAACTGTGTTTTTTTTTTCCTTTTTGCATTTCCTATATCTTAGGATAAACTTAAAAATGGCATTAGTCTGATTGAGAAGCAGAGACTGAAACTAAGATATTACTTTTACAAGTATTTTGGATCTTGCAGCTTTTAAAGCAACACTGCTGGAAGACCAGAAAAACTCTTAGGTAGAAGCAGTATTTTGTATCTTGCTCAAGTGACTGTCATATAATTTTTATATTAAATATTGAATGATAAGAAAACTAATTATCATAACGCCAGCATAGAAGCCACTTGTATAACCCAGTATACAAAGGAAAGAAAAATCCTGCAAAACTACATTCTTACTGGTGGACTTTAAAATGTATATATGATAATATTTATTATTCAATAACTAGGAGACTGTTAGGAATTATAAATAACCAGAGCTTTTTGTATGATTTTCCGAAGATTCTGCACACATCTTGAAAATAATTAACTCAATTTTATCCAAATGACAGAACAAGCAGCAGGAGTTTAATTTCCCTGAAACAGACACACACCCAACACCCAAGAATTCTATTGCTAAGAATTTTAATTAAATCTATATAACAAGAAAGGAATGTTTCACATCTTAATTGAAAAATCACCAGCTAGAGAACTGAGACAGCGAAACTGTCTGGAAAGCACTGAAATATAATTGAAGAAAAGAATAGACGAGAATATTTCAAATGGTCTCACTAGTCAGCAACTAGGGTAAATACTGTGAGTCAAATAACAGCATCTTAGTGATTAAGAGAAAAAATAATTTGGATTCTATTGCTCCTTTGCTTTGAGAATTATACCTCATCTTTGAGAATCCCTGACTGAACGCAAAGCTTCATCACATACTCCACCAAACTAGAAAGCTTACTGTTGATATTATCACCTTACATGACGGAGTAAGACACCAGCCTAAAAGCAAAAGAGATAAGCTGGTATTTGTGATCACTTTGGCAGCTTGTATCTGTATTACAAAAACCCCCACCTTCTCAAAGATTCTTTTTAAAGTATTCATAAAGACAGGGAAAAGACTGTTATTTGTGGGCACTTAGACAAAGGGAATGCTGTAAGGACAAGGTAATGTTTAGCTTTACTTCACATTTACTCCTTATGAAATTAAGCAGTTAAGTTTTAAGATTTTGACATGGGAAACCTGCCAAGGCCAGATGGAAATCTCAGCTGTCACGAGCAGGGGTCATCCTGTCCTTCTCAGCACAAGGTGTTGCTAAAATCCTGTGTATGGTTCATACCTATCCTTTCTAATTAGGAGCTAAAATGATTTTTGTTGTATACGACTGTCTTGTTATTCATTGTCTTCTCTTTGTTTAATTCTAATTTTAATTCTAGAAGTCCACCAGAGATGCCCCTGAGGTACTGCTGATAATCTAGGTTTATATTCCTGAAGAATTTGTTTAAGGGAGGCTTGGGTAAGCCTTAAAGGGAATCTTTGATAAGCCTTTGTTCTTTTAAATTATTTTATTATAATGCAGCACTTTCAGAAAGGGTAATTCTTGCTGAATAAAGGAAAGGTTTACTGATGCCAGTTTTATAGTGGAGTTTTAATGGAACTGCTTCTGAAATACTCTCTATTTAACCCTCTAAAAATATCTATAAATAACTCTAATTAGCAGACATACTTAATGTTGATAATGCTGCCCATCAGAGAAGCACACAGAAGCACCTCTTGCATAACTAACCATTAGATGGTGGTGTCTGTACTTTTTTTTTTTTTTAATAATATGCAGAATTCAAGGTTTTATTAGAATGAACTGAGATCTAAAGCAAACTGAAGCTAACTCAAGTGCTGATGAAGACAGATGTAGGTAAAATGACAAGTTTTAAACAACACCACGACCAGTGGAGCAGTTGAGGAAACAGAGGATGTAAAGGGCAGCAAAGGAGTGTTAGCAAAAAAACCAGAAAAATTACTTCTACTAGAAATAAGTAATAACTGAACCTGATTTAAACTTCCTGAACAGATTAAACATCCCACTGAAGTACCTTTAAGTCCTACTATCTACATTCAGCTACACTTGAAATTATAAGATCATTCCCAGATTTGAGATTTTTTCCGTACACTTATTTTCCTCTTGACTCTTCTCTGCAGGTACTATTGTAAAAATATAAACTACAGCATGACAGTCGTGATGTGCTGCCAGATATTAGAGCTTAGGGTGAAATCGATTTAACAAATGAACCAAATAAAATCTGTACAAGATAGAAATTCCAAACCCAGATTGGAAGAATGTAACATGTTGCTTGCCAAGGGGAAGCATTCTGTAGAGTTCTGCCTTACAGAGGTACTGATGCTGTCTGCAGGGGCCAGCATCGACATTGCCTACCTTTAAGCCATATCCCTTAGATGAAGTCCTTCACTAAAGGCTGTCAAGGCAATTATGCAGATGTAGGAAGAATGGTCCCTGCATGAAAAGCAACTGGTAAAGGCAGGAAAGGGAGACTAGGAGCTTTCAGAATGAAGGGAGGACATGTGGAGTTGGTGGTACGTGATCTGGGGGCTAATAATCATTTGGAGCATGGAAGAGGTGGACAGAGACTGGCTGTTCTCTTTTCCCCAGATTCAAATAAGCTTCAGGAGGCAGCAGCACCCACTCGATTCAAAACATCATTTTAAAGAAGGGAGGGAATAGGGGGGTGGAAAAAAGATAAAAGGAGAGGAAAAAAAAAGGATAAAAAGATAAAAAGAAGGACTCCTTCACACAGGTGTATATTCGACCTCTGGTACTTCTGCTGTAGGATGCTGCAGATGCTACAGCTCTACACATGTTCAAAAAGTTTCTCGGCAAATAAATAAATACAGAGAAATGAATTGAAAAGCAAAGTTGGCAAGGTGAAATCAGATGTAAGCTGGTTGGTACCAAGTGGATATATTGTGTGTGCTTGTCCTGGCATACCTTGTCCCTGGACTTTCATTTATAGCCATTTTCAGAGACCGGATACTGAACTAGATGGCCTATGGTGACATTCCTATTTCCCAGTTTACTTCAAATATATTTTCATAAATTATTTCTCTAACTTAAGTACAATTTTTGCCACTTCATTTTTAGCGCATGCAATCTGCAGTTATACTCCAAATACTGTATAGAGCTTAGGCAGTGTAAATACCATACCAAGACTATTTCTGCACTAGCTCCAGCACTATGACGGCACACACTTGAAAAATTGCAACCCATTCATATCCATAAAATACCATTTATGCCAATGGCCAGGCTGTTTTTCTCAGCTCTCCTTAAAGTTGGTTTAAACTGCACTAAAATTCCTGTGCACCTTAACATATATTTACTTAACATGACAGAAATCACTGGACGCATAGTGAATGCTTTGAAAAACATTTTTACATTCTTGTGTTCTATAAAAAATCTGAGGCCAAACAAAGTTGTTCTCAAGTTTCATTACACGAGACCCAAAAAGTTCTAGTAGTTCATTGCAAATAACAGAGGGGAAAAAGTTCTGTTAAGAAATTAATTATTTACTGGTCACTGATGGTGCTGTATTTACCTGATGCCTGAACATCTGCGTATGAAATCACAGTGTCTCCCCTTCCAGATGTAAGGAAACACAAATCAAAGTTTTCTCCCTGTCCTGCTGTCTCAAAGATGAAAGTGGAGGGAATGATTTTGAAACCCACTGGGTTAAAGGAAAAAAGACAATTTATGTACATTAACCTATCCTGTCTCTCTCTCCACATACTTAGTAACATAACAGCATGTTACTAATTGCAGTATAAATTAACTCTTTGCATTCTTATAAGAGAGAGAGAAAGAAAAGTACTTTGTACAAAATTTTAAGTACTCACCATATGTACTCCTGGTTTTAAGCATTTTTTCATTTTCCTTCTGTCCTCAGTCCTGTATCTACACCTCACATACTTAGGAGGCTGCATAGTTAAGTACCTGACCTGAACACACTGATTAATGTTTGTACTAACCCAAGGAATAGCATTTTTCCAAGGATTCATGAATTTTTCAACTTGCTATGCTCCAACTCCTGAAAAGGGGAAAGGCAGACAATCTGTGTGCAAGACCTTCTGTTAGTATCGAATTTACTGCCGGACAGTTTGTAGCAATTTGAATGTGCCTGATGGACAACAGGTAAGAAAATGTAAGAAATTATGTCCATAATCATAATTATGTATTGCATAGGCATACGTAAAGCATCATACCAGAATCACAATAGGTTATCTTTAGTGTAAGCTCCATATTTGTCCATTATGAGGTTCATGATTTCCCCTTTCACCTTTCTTTTCAATATAAGAACTTAGCTTTTAAACAATGCAATGATACGTTATTTTACAGTATTTCTACTAAAAAAAGCAGTCTCCCTTGGAAGCTAACACAATGTAACACTCTGCAGAGGGCACTCTCGGTACAGTTAGAACAGATCACCTTTTTCCACTGCATCTCTCCTCCATAACTTTTACAGCATAATATCACATTTACAATAGTCAGAAACACACAATAGGAAAAAGGCTTTCTCTGATGGTAGCACTACAATGTATGAGGTAGACCTGCGAATGAGAACAAAGTAAACCTAGCCAGAGAACAGTCATTTTTCAAATGCCATCAATGCTTTCTGTCTTAATAACATATCATGATTTAATTTGCTGCTGAGAACTAAATACTAAGACTAAAACCAGTGTCTATCTGCTAAGAATATTTTTATTACTTTCTTTATTGTTCCTTTGAAGGTTTCTATCTATTCAGATACAGGAAGAGATTTCTGCATTAAGTGAAACAAGGATTGTAAGCAAACATGGTCATAGCAGCGCATATCCTATACGGCATAATAAAAGACTTTTCACTATTTTAATACTAACTTCTCACAACCAAGATCGAACCTACAGTCTACACTAGAGGTGCAAGGAAAGGCTCATTTCAATGTTATCAAAAAGCATATTCTTTCTGAATTGTCTTACTGTTCAAACCATTCGTACCACATGCACTGTTCTTTCTGCTGACACAGCTGCTTCTTTTCCAACACTGCTGCTCATATGACCTTTTTCCCCTTCCCCCCCCCGCTTCAGAACCATTTCTGGGCAGTCTCACAAGAATTTTGATTCCTGTTGTTAAGTTTCTAGCATTACCATCTCATAGCTGTTTGCTGACAACTTCAAAACAAAACCTCACCGCCCTCCACAAAGACCTGTAGCCAGCAATGAATGGAAGCTTATGCTCACCAATGGGTAAAATACATACTCTGAGTGAAACATTTTCAAGTGCTATTGGGGGGTGGCTGAAATTTGCAGGCACAATAAAAATTATCAGAAAATGATGTCTGGTAGATAATCCTATTACAAAAGATCAGAATGATCTGGTGGATGACTGATCCTTGCTATTGCGGCGCCAGAATTTCAGCACAAGCGTATGTGGTGACAAAACTGTGCTGATACAGACTGACAGATACACAGCGAGACTGCTTGTGAGGTGGGGAGAAGGACATATGCAGCAGAAACCAAACTTGAATACTCAGTGTAGTGATCCCTTACCTTGCTAGCTACTCTAGAAGTAAGAACACTTCACTGTGAATTAAAACATGCTCTATAAAAGCAATCCACAAGGCTGTCACATTTTCCTCCTATGCATTTTCTTTACCGATTTAAAGATCAGACCCTTGGGGAAAACAGGAAAATGTTAGTTAAATTACTCAAATTCACTGTGATAAAGTACTTTATGGATGGGCACATTATAATCGTGTGCCATTAGGAAACTTACTATCCAACAAACAACCTGCAGCAAATATTAAGACATTGCAATCTGAATCTTTGAGTCCAATTAAAATCTGACCTTTCTTTCTGGAAATGGTCAGGACAGAGTTTAATACCTCTATAAAAATGCTAGGATATGTGAATTCAGATGAGTAGCACAATTTCCTCATGAGATACCACCACTTACTATCATATCCCTGACTCCATTTTATTTGAAAATGAAAGCAACTTCACACTAACTGCAGAGGATTCTTCTGAGAGTAGCTATTGCTACTTAGTTTTACTTCCAGTGTATTTTTCTCAGATTCAAGGAAAATGACTTGCTGTTACTTTATGTTGATTAAATCATGTCAGCAAGTGTTCTAATTTATGTGCTTTAGCTAGCAAAGTAGAATGCAATTTTCATTTCTGGGCAAGTATAATCATAATTAAAAACACATTAGCTGATTATACCAAACATCCATTCTAAAAAACATATTCTGCATCCTGATTTATGAGTCATGATTTGATAGCTAACACATTTTGAAATACTATAACTTTATAAGCTGATGAATGGTTTTGATCAGACCTCAACTACCCGAAAACGGACACGTAAGACCACACACTAAGAACTCAAAGTTTTACAGTAGCCAGATTAAGGTGCAAATGCAGACAAAAACAATCTTCCATAAACATACAAAAATTTAAGCTAAAACCTTCACAAGAATTTACGACTAACCTAACCTAAGATTTCCGATTTCTATTAATACGTAACTATTTCCTCTATTTTCTACAGCTACTGTTACAAAGTTTTCAGGACAGGAAAATACTTTGGGGTAAAGAAAGCCTTCACTTTTCAGTCCGGGGTTTAAGTATTTCAAACACATGGGACTTATGTCTCCTCTTTAGCTCTAATTCAAGTCACCAGCATTAAAAGACATGAATCTTCATTTTCAGACATTCCTGCTTATCTTAATTTACTGCATTCTTCCTGTATTCTGGTGTCTATGTTCACTGCAGCCAACAGTGTTAACACTGTGAGAGAAGGAACTAAATCTGTAACAGTGCTGTGCAGTGTGGTAGCATCAGATCTCTAAATATCCCAAGCACAGCGAACATAGAGATATACAAAGTTTTTCAGCCTTTATGTAAAACAAAAAGCTTGAGGAGCATATTTCAAATGACAAGTTCTAAAATAAAGATTGAAATACTTTGAAGTTTGGGTGATGCTTTGTCATCCAAGGACGAAGAAATATCCTCTAAAGCAGACTCAGTATTTTCTATTTCTGCATGGTAAAAATATCTTACTGCTATTATAAGGAGCTTAATACTTCTTCACACATCCACTCGTTTGATCTCATGTTCAAGTTTTTGACATCCTCCACAAGCAAACGTATCACGTATAGGATGTATTGCTTTAACAGGTATTCATTTTACTGAGCTCCACTATAATTTGTTAGTCTTACATGATGTCTCAGGATATTTCACACATTCTGAAAAGGAAGCTAAAAGGGAATAATTTGCATATATTACTTAAGTTGTACATGCTGTAAATATTGATCTAATGATAGGGAAGGAAGAGGAAAAGGTTGTTCAAAATTAGCACTTGCACTGCTATAGTTCTTAAGAATAATTTTTCAGGATCAATTTTTAAACTTGGTCAAGAGATGACAGCCACTCTGCTTCCAGGCTGTGGCATTCAAAGTATATTACGGCAATTTACAGATGATGAAAACTTTTATTCTTGTAGAGTTATTATCAATTCAGCACAAACAATTCAAACCTCAGCTACTGCTGTCTGTGTCATGCAGAGTGAAGAATCATTTCCCAGGGTTGACCTGGTATTTTAGACAGCTCCACTGACTCTCAAGGATGATGCACAGGCACTCTTGTGCAATGTTCTGAGTAACTCTGAAGTATTTTCTGTCCTCGGAACTGAGAGGCTGTAATTTATCTAATGCTCAAGAAAACAAAAACAAGAAAGCTTTCATCACCTTCATGCCAACCTCCACAATCACCACCCATTTTGGAAAGTTTCTGGTAGAGGATTAGATATCTCAAGAAATATAACCATAAAAAGGATTCAGCTAGAGAAGTGATCACAGTATCTTTGGGATAAAGGTGTCTCCCAAATTGTGGCTTGAGGTGGCTCCTCATCATCAGCCCATGCTTTCCCCTGCCCAAGTGCCACACAGTTTCCTTTTGTCCTTCCTTCCTTCCATTCTTCCCATAGAATTTTCTGTCTGTCTTTATGTGTTTTGACATGATTTCTCTCTCCTTAAATGACTGCCTCTACTAAACTTACTAACACCTTCACAGCCCCCACAAACTCAGGTTTTGTTTCCACTTTCTTCTTTCCATAATTCTCTCTCCTGGAATAGGCAGCTACACAGCATAGGAGAAATGCCTCCCAGCTGCCAGCAGAATAAAGATATTTAATTTGGAATTTAAATTTCAAAAATAAAATTCCAATCAGGATAGCCTTGAACTCTGTCAAGGGAACACAAATAAACAACTATAAATAAAACATAAAATCTCTACGGAAGACTGAATGTCATTTCAGAAGACAGAAGAAATCCCGACTATCATGAATCCAATGGTTTCACCACCTCCGGTAACACTAGGTGGGCTACAGTGGTTCCCAGAGAGAAGGCACATAGCTTTTCACTACACAGATGGCCTTGAAGAGGACTCTGGTCTTACTGGCTTCAGTGGTGCCTGGAATTAGCTGTGATTCTGTATTCCTCATCTCTTTTAAGCACACAGAGAGCCACTCACCTGAAAGCCCTGACATTTTAACTTCAAGAATTGTCTATACACCAAGAAATATGAAACATATGTTACGCTTTCCTCTGAAAAAAAGATGTATTTGTCCAGTGTGGTGAAAATTTTAACATTATGGCACATATTACCAATAACGAAACACCCCTAGGAATAACTAGAAGTTATGAGTGATTCAGGTACAGGGCTGGGGAGCAGCTGTATACAACTCTACCTTTTGTTTTCAGGCTTCGCTCAAAACACAGTGCCTCTTTGCTGAAAATGTCATGTGAAATAGCACATTCGACAATAGAACAAAACACTTCCCTACCAGAGAATACTGTTGGGTCCAATTTTTCATTGCTTGGATTTTTAAGTTTTTTCCATCCAAGCAAATGCTTTTGCTCTGACAGCATTTAATAACAAGTTTGACCTTGGAGCGTCTAAGTTTAAATGATTTCAGAGTACGCTGCAGCATAAAATCAGGGGCCAGGGATTCTTTTCCTTATTTGAATTTTATTATTTTGGGAAAAGGGGGAATCCCTTGTTTCACAGAAGAAATTACTTTTGAGCCACAGCGTGAAGACTTTTTGCATGACTGCATGAAGAGCCACAAGTTTTTACACTTACTGCAGTTGATATATGATTGTCACCAGTGCCAAAAGGAACTTAACTACTTCCTCCTGGGAATATCTCTGAAAATACACTAAAGAAAGCTGAGAACTGGTTTATATTTCCATGTGTTGGAGAAAGAATGAAGTTTGAGCAGCGTCCCCTCCTGACAGTCCTCTGGGCTTGTGCAGTTCAGAGAAGCTTTGTGATTCTACAACCCTTTATTTTTCTAGTGGGTTCACATCCAGCATTCCCTCTGTGGAACGCTATCATTATTAGGCATCAATCCCAAGAAAGGTACAGGTTGGGAATGAATAAATGTCACTGACTACAGTTTTCTGTATTTCATCTGTGGATCAAAACACACACTTGTATCTGAAGTGTCAAATATGCAAGTATTCAATACAGATTAGTAAACTTCCAGAATTAATCCCATTCTCATATTTAGGGGCCTTTTTAATTTCTCAATTTCCTATAAAGGCCACTCAAACTTTGAGAAATACTGAAGACACACAAAGAGTAATTATTATAGCTTCATACTAAGTAAGAATGAATATTAACTATTGTTACTGCATAGAAAAGAGCTACTGCGGTGCAAAAATACCATTTGGTAAGTTTGTTAGTGTTATTACAGAATTCAAAGATTAAATTATCTTTGGTTACAGCTACATTCATCTTTTTTCCCCCCTAAAATAATACCATCACAACCACAGTGTAGAAACAACAGTGGGACATGGCTCCTGACAGTCTAATCATGGTTCATCTAACAATATTCACAGGGAGTCAAAATGTTGCTGTTAAATCACTGCCCTTCCCTATTCTAAAAAGCCACCAGGTGAGCTGTTTCAGTGGTAATAACAATAGAAAACATCACAGAAGGATTTATTGTTAACAGATCTGTAGAGAAAAGCAACAGTGCAGACACAATATTGATTGCTGTAGGGGAAAAAATACATTTCAGATGTACTCCGTATTATTCTTACATAAGCCCTCTTACATAACATGGAATAACATTACATTTTATGGACATTCTATTTTCATGACAAAATGCTCTTGAAAGAGGTTATTAAAGTTCTGTACTGATCTAACGCAATTTGATTGCGTATGATGTGTTCAGTACGGTAACTATTACACAAAAGAAAAGGCACTGATCTTCATACAAGATCCTCTTTTCTCACAAGGAAGCACAGAAGTATATATATGTTCTGCAAAAAATTGCTTTCTTGGTGCAAACACATACTTAGGAGAAGAGAAAAGAAAGAAGAAGAAAAACAGAATCAAAGACAAGTAATTTGACATTTTTGTTATGTTTTGGAAAATAAAGAAAATTAAGGAAATTATACTCCTTTAATTGTTCATAAATCATCTCCTATTTGATAATGAGATATCCCATTCAAACCTATCAATAACTGTGAGTTACAGTTTACCAATGACACTCATAAATGGCAGTTAGAGACATCAAATTTATAGTAAACTGTCACTAGAGATTTGTTACTACAAAAAAAATTGCTTAAAGTTCACATGCCTGTGGCATTTAAAAATTATCAACATAGTTACAAAGAAAAAGCCATAAATGAAACAAAAGGCATCAAAACCATTCAATTTCATGTGCATTTTTAAAAATGTCTATTTAACTCACAGTCCTTGCAAAAACCATTAGAATTCACAAATGACAGCACTAGTTCTTCTCTAAGGCCTCATAGAGACAAGTGTGTAAGGGCAGGCATCCTCAGTGTATCACTATCCTCAACCAAAAAGCAGACAGACTCTCTTCATTTGTTGTTCATGGTCTCCCAACATGTTAGGGCTAAGAATCCTAAACACATCATCTATTCTCAGGTTCTGCCAAAGACAGAGACCATAAACTCTCTGGACAACTGTTCCATGCTTGACCATTCTCACCCTAAAAAACGTTCTGTCTTATGTTTATATGGAATTTCTTGGTTTTTTGTTTGAAGTCTCAATGCCTCTTGCCACCCCCACCTTTATCCTATCTGGTATTTACACACACTGACAAGATCCCCCCAAAGCCTTGTTGTTTAAAGGCTGAATAGTCCCAGCTTCCTCACCCTCTCTTCATATGACAGAACCAAACACAGCACACCAGACATGTCTCACCACTGCCTAATAGAGGGGAAGAATCAGTCCCCTTGACCCACCGGCAATGGTCTTCCTAATACACCCAAAGAAGCTGTTGGCTGCCTCAGCTACAAGGGCAGATTGCTGGCCCATGGACCACTGGTCCACCAAAACACCCCCAGCTATTTTCCCGCAAGCCTGCTTGCCAGCCGGTCACCCCCAGCCTGTATCAGTGCATGATTCTTCCTCTCCAGCTACAGGACCTCACGATCCCTTTTGGTAAAGGTCATAACATTTTTGTTTGCCCATTTCTTCTGCCTGTGAGATCACTCTGAACAGCACCACAACTCTCAGGTATCTTCCTTTCCAACACATGACAGCAATGACACTCCACTTTATGAACCACCTTTTCATCTAACAACTACTACAGTAGAGATAATTTACTCTTTGTGTATAATTGATTTGTGTCTGCACTTAAAAATGTCTTTTGAAATCCATATTATAACTAATACTGTCACATAATAAAAAGCAACATTTTAAATTAAAAGTTAATTATTTTCCATTATTCAACATTACTAGACAAGGCAGGAATTCTAGCTTAGTGCTAGAACATAAAAGAAGTTATTCTGAACTTATAATAAGTGGCTTTAGCAGCTTAATGTCAAGAAGCAATACTGTAAATTAAAAACTAAGTAAAAGGATTATAGTATTTCATATTTAGAAATTTCACAACTACAGATAATTAAGGCAAGTGAAATATTTTTGCAGCATTGTCCTGGAATCTACAATTATAAAGTATTTTTACAGCAATAGCAGAGTACTCTGCAATAACACCCTAGACATAACATCACCATGGCATTTGAGACTTTAACCGTAATATACTGCTGCATTTTTTCAAGGTTTTGTAGGACTTATTTCTATTTCTTTCTTCCTGTCATCATTACTACAAGACAGCTCGCTTCACCTAGCTTATCTAAACCACAGCTGGATTCAGTAAATCACAGGTATGAGAGAGCAAGGGAACCTCATTCACTGCAGGTATGTAAAGGTGCTACTTTTGAGGCCCCTTTTAAGTGACTGTTTCAGAAATAGAAACCACATGTGGCCCACACACGATTCTTTGCACTTACTTAAATTTGAAGAATGAAAACTCCTCATAAGCCGTGTGAAATAGTTTGAGTGTTGACTTTCTGCAAGTGTTGTAAGTTTTCAAATTGAACAAAATGCCTGGAAATGAGCACCATCTCATTTCGAACACATATCCTCCAAAGAAAAATCATTCTCACAGAAGGCTACAAGATGACTAATACTGTACTTTAGAGATGGAGAACTGTGATACCTTATAGAGATTATGGAAGAAATTTAAAGACAGTTACAGTCTTGTCATATTCCTTATGCTTCAAATTATGCTTATTCTGAAAACTGTCAAGAAAGTCACCCACAGAAGAGAGCTCCTGCTGGAAAGGTCTCACCAGGGAATACAATTAGAAGCACTCCATGATCTCCATTCTCATGTAGATTTGGATATGCACTTACCCCTTTACCCTTGCCAGCTTGGACAGTATTGACTTCTACAACTAGTCTTCTCTTCGAAGTCTCTACTGACATCCAGATGGCTTTAACATCACTCGTTCCTCCAAGAAGTATTCCATTCTCTCCCTCAACAGATTACCAGGGATTCTCCTGGCAAAAAAGAAAAAGGTAGTTTCACTGACTTAATTCTGTAGGTATGTCCTTGTTAGATTAAGACTCATCTACAACAATTAACCCCTTAACTCAATAATTTTATGATGTTGTTCCTCTCTCCCTCCCCCTAAACCATTTGCTACTGTTTGGCATGTTCCACTGGACCTTAGTGTTCTTTTTATCTACTTGAGCATTAAAGGCACACATGACATACGTGCTTAATTATATATATATATACACACACACACACACACTACATTGCTGGCTCTCAACTGAGGGAAGACATGATGCAGTTAACTGCTTTAGGCTGCCTGACTGTATAGCTCCCACAGCATTAAGGGTTATTTAAAGAACCCAACTCCCATTTACTTCTGCCAAAGCGTAAGCCCACAAGTCCACAAATCCCACAACATAAATTACTACATTCATGGCATATGGTTACTTTTTTTTTTTTGACAATATGTGTCCACATCTATTCAGTCACTCAATCAGCTCTGCCTTCATGGTGCACAGATTGTGATCATCCAACAGTCTCATATTCTACATCTAATATTCCATAACTGCTGATTAAAACAACCAACTCTGAAAGATTTTTATCTTATTTTAAGAATACACACACATGCTACATACACAGTGTAACAAACCATTGGCAATATGCTTGAAGAGCTTTCAATCATATTAATTAATAATAAACAGTAAAGCGATATGCCCACGGAAGTCGTAACATCCCTCTAAACACACAGGCCAAGCATTGCATTGAAGTCCTTTCAGCAGGCACAGAAGATTCCAAAGTAATTGCCCTTTAGGCATTACAAGATTACTTTTATATTAATATATGCTGGTGTCTGAAGGAGCATATAGAACCAAATTTTATTTCTGAAATGTCTACATCAATAAAGATGCCTAATTGAGGTATTCATTTAAGTATACAAAGTTAACAGGAAAAATTCTAGAGACTACTATTACGCTTCCCCATTAAGTTAATTTAATTTGGTTATAACGCAAATTCTAATAAGATGATATTATTAACTAGTTCAATTTCAAAATGTCTTACCATGTTTATTTTTATTCTGCTACTAAGCAGAGTAGCAATTGACCTAATTTATTTTATTTAATAACATTTCTCAATCCTTTTAAAAAAGGGACAATGGCCTATTTCTTCCCTTAAACTGTCAGTTTGCTGCCATTTTAAACTTTACATATAGTTAAGGTCTTTACCCATTTCACTAGCATTCAAAACTATGTATTCTTTCTTTACTCAGATCAGTCATTTGTTCTGCAGTTATAACATTTGTGAGTGCTAATAGCTATTGCCCTGAACAGGAGAAATATCTGCATTTCAGTTGGTCACCTCTTCAGTTGGATACTTACTTTCTTTCAGCTTTTACAATTAGACAGTATTTCCATTCAGATTTAAAGTCATAATTGATGCAAAACTATACAGCTGGTTTTAATACTGTTCCAAAATTGAAAGAGAAGAAATTTTCTTCATAAACAATCATGATACTTCAAATTTCTTCCATGACATCGTATATTAGATTTTCCATGTTCTGAAAATAACATTTCAGTGACAAATTCACAGCATCCTTGTCTGAAATCTGGACACAGCTGTCTAGCATAAAACCATTATGTAAGGTTCTGCACAGTTTGCTAATTCTGCAGCTTCGGTGCTGCTGCATTTAACCCCAGGAATCCTCCACATGTCCGGTCTACCATCAACAGTTTACAAAGCAGCATTCTCAACCAACCTATGTAGACACACCATTTTCAGGAGCTAGGCATCACCACAACCAACTGCATTACCTAAGTAAAGGGGCTTTCAGCCTTGTCTGAACACTCTTGAGGAGAAGCCCAATACTCAGATCACAAGAAAGGATGTGTAGAGAGTCATATTAACCACAAGCTATACAAAATTAATCCTGAACAGGCCTCTGTACCTTGACAGTGTTAAGCATCACCTTGGATTCCTCCCATTTTTTCCCCGTTGGTATTAGCATTTTCTATCATTACTTTATCAGCACTTTTTTCCTTGGTATCTCTCAGATAGCTAACTCTGCATGGAGAAGCTTCATCATGTTCTCTGCACTTGACCTCATCTGACCTGCTAAATACTGATTTAACATACTGTATCTATTAGAAAAATCAATATTGACAAAATATTTAAGTAAAACCTATTGGTATGATTTAAAACCCACAAGGTTAGCAATAAGGTTATTCAGAGTCAAACTAGGATGTAACAAGCTACTTCTGTCAGTAATAGACATGTCTTTTGTCTTCCAAAACCTGAATCAAATAAAATAAAGACTTTTCCAGTAGCTAATACAACATAGAAATATTTTTCTTGTTGAAAAGTAAATATTAAATTATATAAACAAATACATAAAAGTAAGTATTTGCATAAAGCCAGCTTGTTGACTATTCCTACATTGCTTTTTACTGCAGTACAGATCTCAAAACTAAACATTTTGGTGACAGAGGTCATATCAGTTTAAAAGCTTCCACCTACTCTGCCACATTGATTTTCTAATGCACATAACATGTTAAAACAAATACAGTCAATAGTTCAGCAGACCAGACAAATCAGGGACCAGAAATGCTGCAAAGATTATCTTGATGCTTCACCAATCATAAGTATGGCCTAATGTCAGGAGATTAAAGGGATTTAATTTCATGTCAAGGGATTAAGTTTTATACCTTATTACAAGGAAAGTTAAACGCCTCATAAGCAATTATAAGCAGTGCAATATGCCAGGAAATGCATAAAGCTAAGAATAACAATTTTGAATAAAATGGTATTTTAAGTTGGAAAATGTGAATCAACAATTAAAATCTTGGGCAATCTCCCCCAGCGTTTGATAGGCAAATGGGGAAAGAGCTAACAAGGTGAATGGTGAAGAGAACAGCCCAAGGCCTCACCAGAGCTGAAACAAAACTCCTCAATACACCTATTATTTTTGTCACAGTTTAATTTCAAAACTTAAGTTTAAAACTAAATGGCAATGATACTTAGAACTGGCATTACTTTGCTTGTTCATTTTAAGGAACACGGCTGCCAAGGCCAGCATTCATGATAACTAACCCCATGTTTGCCTGGCATTCAGACAAGAAGCTCTAGCATACTCTCCTCTGAGAGGGAACTTTGACTTTAACAGGCTTTATCAGCCCAAGTGCATAAAGAATTGTCATAGCTGATTTGCACATGAAAGCCAGAATGGTTTAGTTTTGCAGCTGTGGGAAACACTTCATATTTCACCCCCCAATGGAAGTTATCACTTACATGTCTTTCCCCTACCCAGCTCAGAAAAACAGTTTAACAGAAACCACTCTTCTCTGAATTACTGGTGATCTGATCACACAAAGTTCTCACACTCTTCTTTAAGCAAAGACTCCAAAATAGCAATAAAATAACCTGTAAAACAAACATTGAATTAAAGGACTGGGCGATTATGAAGTTCTGCAATTTTGGCAACTCTTTCCACTTAAAAATGCAATTCTTTGAGCATATGGTCTACTGTCCTAATTTCAGAAGGAGAAATCTGGGCTTCTTTCAGCTGAAAGATGCTTTAAACTTTCGAAAATCTGAATCTGGTTTTGCTATTAAGCCTTACAGTATATGATGACTCTTACAGTACCCTCCTGTGTTGCTTCTCATGCATCAATGTATGCAAGAGTAATGAGATAAATTTGCTTGTTGATGCATTCATCTAACAGTTCATTATCATCATCAGGGGTCAAAATACTAATCACCAGAATGTATTTGGAAAAGAAAAAACACTAATAACACGAAGTAAATGCTAGTAATTAGTGGCACAAAGACAAAGCACATGGATATACAGTGAACAATCTCTTGTTCCACTGAGACATGTAAGTATTCAGAAAGCAGTGCCTAGTTACTGAATTTAGACTAAAGAGCATCAATGACAGCAAGTTTAAAATTAGAAGTGTAATCAACTGAGAGTGGCTTATGTTATGCATTGGATGGCTGCACATAGCTCTGTGTTTGTCTTACTACTTCAAGGCAATATTTCTAAACTCTCTCCCGCTGCTCTGGCTTGTCACATATACTGATGCTGTGGTCACTGCAGTTCCGACTCATCTGTTTCAGCTTTTTTGCTCCAGAAGACACGCAGATCCAGAATTTGAATTTATTTCAGAACCTGGCATTATATATCTGAATATACAAGGTGAATAAATTACTATTTTACTCTGTCACTGTTGAACAAATATAGGAACAACTGTTCACATTTGTGTATTGCATGAAGAGAACTTCTTTTTAATGATCTCTGGTAGGAAAATTAAGACTGATTTTGATACCGTGCAGGATCAAGATTTCAATTAGTTTCACTGATGTAATCTACATGCTCATTTCCAGGGGTGGTGGAGCAAAAAAAATTGCTCACAGAAATTCACTTTTGTGAACCAGTCATGGACAACATCCATCCATCACAATATGAGGTATTTAAAGCCTCAGAAACAAACGGCAGAATCTATAGAATACTACAAAAATGTACTAGTAAACTTTAAATGCTGCAATGCTGTAAGTGCTGATTTATTTCCACAGAGAGCAAATTCAACATCGACTGTAATTCATTAAGTAAATGAAAGGCTATATGAATGTCAACTTTCCAAAATACACAAGATACAGCCAATAAAAAAAGAAAAGAAAAACACTACTAAATCAGAAGGTTACAGACATATCAGTTCTACCTTGACCTCTACTCCCAACTCGCTGTCACATCAGCAAGGCTGGCATAATTGCCCATTTACATCCCACAGACTCAATCCCACAGAAGCAATCTATGTGATTTCGCAAAGAGGAGGGACAACTGATTGTCTGGAGAATAGGTAGGAAGAGACCGGCTATTACATAAAGAAATAGGAGCAGTAATAATAATAATAGCACTCCTCTAAGCTTCCTTAGAGATTTTGCTTAATTGGATGGTGTAGATCCAATTCTGATTCTGGAGATACTGCTAGAACTCCAAGATTTTTATTTGGCATAATACAAAAGCAGTTTACCAAAAACCAGACTTGGTGTGTTTGCAAAGGTTGTTTAATGAATATAACAGTGAAGACAAGTGCTTCATTCTGCAAGGCCACCAAATTACTTGGTAGGTTATGCTAGTATAAGTTGCTTGTCAATTCCAGTTTCTATCTTAAATACTTAAACCAGTTGGATAAAATACTTCATAACATTCAATTCTTTTCCCCTACAAAGTAACTACCATCTATCAAATTGTGTCATTTTTTCCTTGGTATTTAATTTTAAAGTGCAAAGAAGGCCCAAAAAGAAATGGGTATGCTTGCAACTGAAGAGGAATAACAAAACATCTAATCTTTCCCTCAGCATTTACCCCAGAATCCTGCCCTGCCTTTGTATGTAGTGGGAAAAACTACTTGAAACTACTAACAGCACAAGAAAGATTTTTTTGGTATGGACGTAACTGTCAATTTCTTAATTAAAAGTATGTAAGGAATTAATTTTGCCAAAACAAAAAGTATCTTTAATGAAGCTATCTACACTGGAAATTCACTTCTTACCCTTTACTGAACAGTTTGTTATGGAGACTTTATGCTCCTGTCTTCTAACTGACGTATTTTTTCATATCCAGAATGTTTTTCTCTTTCTTTGAATATATCCTGTCAGGCAGGACTTACATACAAAGCAAAATTAATTTGGTTGCATCTCTGATTTGATTCAGTTGATAAAACCCAAGTTCTGTCAAATGATTCAAACCCTTCCGTCAACAAAACATCCCTGGCTACTTCCAGATCTTTTCTGCAGATGCAATTTGCAAAAGAATATCTTCTTTTGAAAACTAATTCCTAATTTTGAAGGTGTATATTGCTTAAGAGCCTTATCCCCGAAGTGCTGAATGTCTTTGTAAGCACCTTCAACTCCGCCTGAAGGCACAAATGTGAGGTGAGTTGTATGTTTTGCAAATTTATATTCCAAGCCATCAGATGCATTACAGTTAGTTCTGTCATGCACTGTCTGTTAGTCTGTCTCCAGCATTTCTGACTTTTATTACTACAGATCCTAGAAAACGGTTTATCAGACAAAATAGTTGCTGGTTATTTATCCATGGCATTAAAACACAAAGCCAAATTTACAAATGAGATAATTTTATCTATCCCAAATTTTGTAAGAACTCAGCATTCTTGTAATATTTCATAGGCACCCTTTAACTTCCCTAGCAAACTGCTGTTCAAGAGAATTAGCTTTGGGCAAAGCAGCGATTCTTTGCCATTTTACTATGATAAAATAATTTCACAAAAATGCATTTGTAATAAATTTGGTGGAAACATTTTTTCAATTTGGCTTTCATTTCTGAATCAGGAATTCATATTTAAGATTGAAAATTATAGCCGAGATCAATGTTACAGTCATTTTACAAAGCCTGATTGTATTATTGGAACTCATAAATTTCCTACAGAGGAAGAGTCTGAAAAATGAAATAAATTCACACCTGCTTATGCACAGCTATAGTGCTTGTTCAAGACACTCTCATTCAGCATCTCTTCTCAATTTCTGTTTTTTTTAATGATAAAGGGAGTAAGTTTGAAGGAAATGTAACTATGAATATTGATTGCACTGTGCATTGAAAATGTCTGCATTTGCAAGTGCTCCAAGGTTCTTTTTAAACTCTATTTATGTCTACAGCACTTGTTTTTTGGCACAAATAAGTATATATAGGATATGCATGCACCTTACATAGTTCTTAAATTATTGTTCAGTGACTTACAGCTGAATGCTGTGCTGGTTTTTTTACTGTTCCTTCTTTAGCTTCAAGTATAGCAGATATAGCTTAATGCCGGCCCTGAAAGAACAAGACATTAACCTCCAATAGCAATTAAACTGTTGAATTAAAGGTAAGTGGTCAATTCTCATTGCCAGGTATTATTTTTCTTGTTTAAGAACAAAAGGCCCTTCTACACTCTATGATAAAGTCACATACAGCTGTGTGCATATACACAATAGCAGAGTACCATGTGCTTACCACCACAGAGAACAGATTATCAAGTAATTCTCAAATTCCAGATCCATGTACAAGGAATGAAAAATTAATAAAGGTATCTTTTCTCTATACCTGTGTTTAATACGGACTCTGTACATCCTGTTAACAAGCAAAAAACCTAGTGGTGTTTTGCTTCATTTTTTCGAAATAATGGGGTTTTGTTTTTAAAGGTATTTTTTGTTGTTTCTTACACATAATAATACTGTAATTTTAAGATCAGCTGATCTGTGCACTTAATTTAGCTATATCTCAGCATAGCACGGAACACATTTTCACTGAGGAAAAAAAGAACAACTCTATTGATCATGAGATACTGCTAGTTTGACACTTCAGGCAGAATTCAGAAGGACAATCTATATTCTCCTAGCTTCACAAAATAAAGATATCTCACACAATTCAGAAGTTCTCTTCAGGGCTTTATCAAATCCCTCCATCCCCAATATGGCTCTACACACATATCGTCAGCAGATGATGTTAAGGCTTAGAAGAGAAATACACACACCCCTTCACAAAATGCCCATTCACTTTTACGTTCTGCCTGCTAGGTGAAATAGGGGAAAGTAAATGCTTCACAGAAGACAGTTGTGCTGTTCTCTTTATCCTCATCAAGCCTTAGAAAGAAAAGAAAGTAATACATAGGAAATCTGTCAGGAATTCTCTAAGGTGGGATTGTGGCCAAAGATAAAAGTCTTACACCACTTTAAACCATCCTCTGCTTTCAGCCTACTTCTGAGAAGCTCAATGACTGTTGCAGTGGTGTCTGTAATATTACAGGTTCAAGGCAACAAAACCAGAAACAGTGAAATTTCTTCCACCTTTCTCTTTTTATTTCAAGGTTCCTTAGGAAATTGTTTCACCTCTTTAAATGTACCCAATGTTAATTTCTTTGGTCAGCAGTAACTTGCAGTTTTCACCTCTTCAGCCAATTCATTAAAACATTCCCTAAGATGATATTAGAAATATTTTTTATTTTATTCATGCTTAGAATTCTTTGCTCTGTCCCTTCTCCCCCCATTTCAGTATTAACTATGGTAATAATGTATTGTCAGACATAACGTAATTTGCAATATTCAGTAGATTTAGTGCCATGGCTGTGCCACAAGTCCCTTCTTGCACAGCCACATTTATAACTGTGATACCTCCTTCACAGACCAAGGACTACACTCATGAGAATTTACACTAAGCCACAAGTCCCTTCTTGCACAGCCACATTTATAACTGTGATACCTCCTTCACAGACCAAGGACTACACTCATGAGAATTTACACTAACACCTACAAATGTCTTCAATTTAAAGATAAGGGATTAAAAATGACAAGCATTTCAGTAGCAGATTTACAAAATACCAGTCACGATTTCTATTATTTTCTGAATTGCTTGAAGCTTATTTTCCCCTCAGTTCTGGGATGCAGAGAAGAGCAAGAAAAAGTAACCTCTCTGTTCCTGTGGAGAACCCACACTAATGGAAACAG
The DNA here is from genome assembly GCF_037157495.1 of Lathamus discolor. NCBI lineage: Eukaryota > Metazoa > Chordata > Aves > Psittaciformes > Psittacidae > Lathamus > Lathamus discolor. Next base: position 17,886,585 of record NC_088892.1, read on the forward strand.
CTTCAAGGGTTCTGTCAGACTTCAAAAGCCATAAGCGTATCTCAGGGAATTATCACTGGGTTTACAATTTCAGACCTGAAGACCAGAACATGTTAACCCCTTATACAGGAGGTGATCTCATTGGTCAGACACTGAAGCCATTTATAAGCCAAAAAGCACTGTCAGGGGGTTAAGAGTCTCATTTACCATGTAACCAAAATGATTTCTATTTACTGAGTTGTGGGAATAGAAGTATTTAATGGAAGTGATGGGAAAAAATGGGCACAAGAGTTTTGATTCTCCAAGATACTGAAACTTTGGCCATCATTTATTTTTGTTCAAGTTGGGTTTGAAACTTGCATAATTATCATCACTGGATCACAGGAGTAACTAGGGTTTTCACATTTTTACAATATTTTACATACTGAGATATTAAAAAAACACCTATCAATGTAAAATAAAATAAAGGGAAAGCAGTGAAGTAGATCAGAAACTCAAAAGAAACATTAAGTTCATTTTACAACATATCAAATCTTTACTTACTATAACGATTAGCTGTATCTGACTTTAAGTCACTTTTTAATCCAGAATACCAGAACCGTAACATTTAATATAATTTCTAATCATAGAGTGACTTTACCTCATATATAGCAACATATTTCATGCTCTGTAGAGTAAAAAATGTAGGCCAGGACCCACAGGCTATAGTCTAGCTATGCTGCTGAGTTTAACATATTATTCTTTGAGGAAAATAATAAAACAACTTAATTACACGCACAAGCCAATGATCTTCAAACAATCTGATTTCTTAAGACTAAAAGGACATAGATACCTAACACCTCACTGGTGTGAAAGTCACCCTACTAGATGGCAAGAAGTTCTCAGTAAGAAAGCAAGTTAAAAGTTTTGCCTTGCTTGTAAGTGAAAGGCATGAGAGTTGATCAGGAGAACCATAATTACTGTTAAAAACTGTCAGTCAGGTCATCCACCTGTACATTTTACATATACACACCTCCTTTCTGCTCTAACAGGTCTGCACTCAACTGGCTTAACTGAATGGCTCCTGAAGAATAACAAGGCTTATCATTATCTCTCTATTCAAATCATCTTTTCTTCTTTTAGGGATCTTTGACTCCAGCACTCATGTGCTGTATTCATTTACCGAGTCAAATAATTACAATTAAGATAATGACTTAAATAAAGGGGGAAGCAGCAAAATGAGAAAGTCCTAATGCCATCCAGTTTACTGGTTTAGTGTACACATGATTGTTCCACTGTCCATGTGTATGTTGGACAAATGGTATTTTAAAAATGTTGGAAATGTTATGAATATTGGGAACAAGCTCTGCCTATGTTTGTGACCTCACCTCTCTGACAAAGCTCTCGATAGCACAGCAGCATTTGAGCATGGGTCAGTCTGTACAATCCTGCCCTTTCAGGAAAATACTCATTTCTTCAAACAACTTTCTCCCAGAAAACTGGTGATGTGGCAGGCAAATCAGCAAGCCCTGCACTATGTAACCAACTCTGACAGGAAGGATGATGTCCTATCTTACAGCACACGGTTTTAACATGAATTCTCCAGGGATGAAAGCTCAAGGGAGAAAACACGAAGAGGAGGAATGTTTTCATAAGAATTAACATTGGGACCTGCCTCTAAAGTTCTGTTTTATGTTCTTCACCCTCTATGAGTTGTATACAGATACACAGAATGTCTTGTAGCTGTGCAGATCTCAGCAAGTAAAGGCATACATATCACAGAATTGCAGGACAAATCACGCCATGCTAGGGAAAATTATTTTAAAGGTTTATTTTACATTGTTTACATGCAGCCTGTTTACATGCAATACCTAATAATAAGCAATGTATCCCTATTTAATCAGCATTAGCCCTCCACACAGCAAGAACAGTATATATAGTACCTATTCTATTATACCAATAGAGAAAGGTGGCAAATAACATTTGGGGGTGGTATTAACACTTAACATCCCCAATGCTCTCTGTGCATAATTACTTTAATCATGAGTCACAGTCACATACGCAATTTACAGTTTTCTGCAACCCTTCTGACCATCCCATAAATTAAGTCTGTGAAAGATCCAACATTTCTGTAGTTTCACGTAGCACAGCAAGGAATATTCTTACTGTAGTAAGATTCTAACTTCCCAAAACACTGTCGTATGAGGAGCAATAAATGGACAAAGCCTCTCTGAACACAATCTAATAGTTCACTGATGTCCTGGGTTCAGCAGTAGCAGTCATTTTTCCCCTCCTTAGTAGCTGCTGCAGTGCCATGTTTTTGCCTTCCAGCCTAGGAACAATGCTGATAACACCGATGTTTTTAGTTGTTGCTCAGTTACGTTTAATCTGACCAAGAACTTTGTGAGTCTCATGCTGTGCCAGGGAGGAGGGGAAGCCAGGAGGAAGCAGACACAGGACACCTGACCCAAACTAGCCAAAGGGGTATTCCATACCATGGCATGTCATGCCCACTATATAAATGGGGGGCAGTTACCCAGAAGGGTGAGATCACTGCTTCGGTCGGGCTGGGTATCCATCGGCAGGTGGTGAGCAGTTGTATTCTCTTCCCTTGTTATTTCCCTTATTATTATCATTGGTGATAGCAGTAGTGATTTGTGTTATACCTTAGTCACTGGGCTGTTCTCATCTCAACCAGCGGGAATTACATTCTTTCGATTCTCCCTCCCACCCCTCCAGGAGCAGGGGAAGAAGGAGGGGCAGTGAGTCAGCGGCTGCGTGGCTAAACTCACGAATAAAGTTCATTCATTATGAATCTGAAACATGTCCTTTAAGAAGACAACCTGATGTGCCCCAACAGATCCATCTGAGACTTGCTAAGAAGTTGTGGACACATGAGTTGCAGACTATTTTAGGCTACCCAAATCAGTAAAACCAACACAAAACACATCACACAAACTTGCAGCTACACCATTTACTACATCAGTTTCCTTTTCACCTTGAAAAGTCTGTTTGTCAATCTTTCCTTCTTCCTAACAACCAAAGAGGCTTAGAAACTAGTGATGGATTATGGCAGCACTATGCCTGTCTTCACATGGGTCATACAAGCTAAGCCACACAATAGCAATCAGCTCAGAAAGATGGATTTTTAAGAAAATTTTTATTATTGAAGATGTATTCAGACCCTGATTCATATTCCTCACCGGAATCAAGCAGCAGACACTGCAATCTAGCTAACTCATCTCTTGCTGAATGTTCAATTTAATCATGAGGCTACACATTGGTGAGAAAACCCTCTTCAAAGACGTTACACCACCTTTAATTTCTAATGGCAAAATTAGCAAAGAAATTTGAGAAATACATAGTGAGTATAATTATAAAGGTCAACTTGACTACACAGATTAAAAATTGGGTAGTTGTTCTGTAATGGTAACATTTGAGGTCAATATTTTCCCAACAATAATGAGAAATTATCTATTAGATTTTCTCACTAGAGATGTGTATATAAACATCTGGCTACCAATCAGCAACCCTCAATTCGATAAATCATGATTTTACATATAGAATAGGAGGTTGTTGGATTTACGATTTTGTATGTGCTTCTTCCATTTATAACTCCATATGTAAACTCTTGAACTAGAAGTTCATTTAAATCTCAAAAAGTTTGGACTGATTTTGATCTTAAACTAACAGCAATGCAGATCACAACTGAAAAACATAAGCAAGAGCATGGTGACTTCAAGTAATAAATGCACTGAACACATCCACAGTTGCAAAATTGCCCCCTCTACTTAAATTCACATTAGGGCTCACGATCCAACTAAATTCCCATGTTTCTAAGAGATCCCGAAGGATGGAGAGAGAAAGAGAAAGGAACATGGTAAAAAAAAAAAAAGGACAGTCACAACTGCTCTTTTTCTTCAGTTAAATTGTCTGTGATTCAAAACTTGGGTGTTGCAAGTGCCAGGCAGTATGGGCAGGCTACTTATGGGACTGTGTAACTTGAAATACGGAAGGTTTCCCTTTGCACTTTTCAGTCAAAGACTGCAGTACATTCTGGAAAGCTGAAGAAATAGCATACTGCTATTCGGCCATTAAAACAAACAAGCTTCCCAATCTATCCAACTCAGTAATTTAAAGCCACTTCATTACAGCAGTGCCTTTTAAAAAGTAATAATTTTATGAGTGCTTCTAGTTAAACTATTAGGTTTGTCTTTTCTTCCAATTAAATTTACTCACTTATAAGGAAGAGATGAGCCCATGTGAAACTGAAAAGGTCCTCATCCTAAGAACATTACTGCAGCTCTTTACAGAGAGTGCGTTTTAACACTTTAACGAGAAAAATCTGCTCATGCGAAGATAAAACGCAACACCAGGGCAGCACCAACATGTGCAAGGTCACTGTTCATGTAGGATTCAGTCAGAGCACTGAAAATTATTTGTTTAATGTGCAAACCGCTGAGTTGCTAATGGTGAGATTCTTAACACTTTTAAGCACTGCAGAAGTAGATGTCCAGCTTCCTGTGTCCACAAGCTGCAGTCAGATCCTCATACCCTTAGAAATTTTCGTTGCATACACTTCAGTACTCAAAACACACCAATACCAATCCAGCTACTGCTGAACCCAGGACATTCGGCCATTTTCAGAAAGAACAAATTTTAAGAAAGGTTAAAGCCTCAATTCATAAAGGAATGAATGCCTGAGGTGCTGCTTTCATTTGGAAAGCCTGAAGAATGAGACCCTTACAATTACAACATGGGTGACCATGCTTTTACAAATAACAGGTTGTACACTTACCAAGCCCATTTTAAACCTCCAAGCTTTTCCCTGTTCGTAGTAACAGAAATACCTCAAAGATATATTAAATGTATCTGAGAAAAAAAAGAAATCCTGTACTTCCCCTACTTCTATTAGTCTTGCTTTCAGTCTTATTAAATTACACCAACCCCAATTTAAATGCTTTTTTTACATTTAAAAATGATACTTAATCATATTTGTTTCCTAATACAGGTGCACTTTTCACGATCTATATTGCACTCAGTACTTGGACACAAGCACGTTTGCTCAAAATAGCATCAATTATGTATATGTATTTATTTAATATGCTGAACACAGTTAAATTCACGGAATAATTTGCTAAAAGGATAATCACACCAGAGCTCAAAAAATTAATGGTTACTATCGTAAGATCTGACAGCATAAATAGCAAGTACTGCTTTTAGGAGCAAAAGTATTTTTTTAATGACTACTTCCAATATTAGTAGAGCTCCATATATATTCTGTAAAGGACACAACTTTTTTACCAGTATTTTTCAAAGCCAGATTAGGTTCATTTTACAAAGGATGCTGATATGAAGGACATTACCTGACCCAGAAAATTTCACATCACTAGTCAGTAACAAAGACAGTAACATAATCCAGTTCTTCTGAACCCTAAGCTCCAATTCAAAAGAGCTGTTCACCCCTCACGGACATTAAGGGGAGGGGAAAAAAAAAACAAACACAACCAACAACAGAAAAAAAAAACACAAATCAAGCATTAAAAATGTATGTAATAGCAAATAGGATAATTGAACTATTCTAAGAGGCAAAAAGAAAAATCTTCTTTCTTGACTGAAGACAGAAGTAAAATACAGTGAATGAAATCCTAACACGCAGAAGTCTGCCTACATCCATCAAATAAATACTATATATAACTATAGAAAATGTTCAAGATTTGGATTTGCAAAGAGATACGGAATTGCGAACAGCCAAATGGACAAATCAAGTGGCCCCTAGCCTTGCAAAAAAACAGAAGAATATAGGGTAGACAACCCTACATTTTAGGTAGCCTACATAATGACAATTAGATGTCAGTAATTCAAGTCTTAAGGCAGTACTAGCAAATGAATCGTTAAGTTGATATACATAAAATTTGTTCTTTCTGAACATGTTAGAATCAAAATACTGGGGAGGTAGAGATGAGTCATAGACAGAAAACTTTACTTTGGTGTCGCCTGAAAGCTAACAGCAGATTTAGCTGTTGATATAAACAGAAAGATCTGCTGACTGTAGCAGTTTTGTCAGTATTCATTATATGATATGTCTATGTAATTACTGTCTAATATTATCCAAATAACTATTTTTATAAGCAGAGACTGCAATTCATAGTCTCAGCTCCTTTCCTCTTATTTATAGGATCTAGTTATTCTAGCTAGCAAAGAAAAAGCAGACTGACAATCAGTTTATTCCAAGCTGTTCCAATTATGTAGTTGCTTGATTTCAAGCGTGAATAGTTTGAATATGATATAAGGAAAGTGCTGAAATGGAAATAGCTGTTGACAGGCTCCCACCTATGGGAAATAGGAAACATATCTACTGGTTTAGGATACTGTTATGAAACAGTCACTCAGGCCTCCAGACTCTCTTTCAGGATTCCAGGGAAATACTAGAAGGCTCAAACTTTCTTTTCTCTAGGGTTTTTAGTAGAAGAAATTCATTCAAATTCAAACACTCCAATAAACAAGCAGACAAGCACTGTTAGTTACAAGTCCTAAAGGTACTACAAAGCAAGCAAATGTTTAGTATATCTCAAAACTATTAGATTAAGCTCAGCATAGATGCATTCTTCATTGTAATGTCATGCTTAATTTTTTTCTTGCAGTGCTATTAATGCCTTTAAAGAATACATGCCCTAGAAAATTGTTACACAGTAATCATTATCAAATATTTGTCATTAAAACCTGGTGTAGCTCTCAAATAATAGCTGAACTTTAGCTGTATTACTTTACACCATCTATTACTCCATATGCTTACAACCAATATTCAATTAAGCAGCTATGTACTGAACAAGTATGTGGTAATATACTTCTTTTAACACAAACTGTTTGGCTATACTGAAGTATATCAAAACCTCTAACACACCTACTTTTAAGTGAAATTTTACTAAGCAGAAATTTTAATTAATTAGTTCATTGGCTGGAACTTTAATTTTTGTTTACCCATTTGAAGTGCAAAACATTAAATTTAATATTTATTCTTCATCTCCGTATTAGAAATTAAGAGCAAGATGATGCTTCAGTTTCCTTAAAACTGAGACACCTGAAACAGCTAAAAGCACTCAAAGCACCAGTCAAAAAAAAACATCCTGTAGAAATGCCTTGAAGTACCTTCAGTGCTTTTTCATAACAGACTCCAGCTGTGGGCTGCTTGAGAACTACACACAACACTTTTTAACCTTGCAATAGAAACATTTAAGGGTAATGATACTTTCTGCCCATCAGATCACTGTACTTGTGAAGGAAGTAGACTGAAAAGCATTTACCACTGCCACCACCTTTTTACTTCTTTAATCACAATAATGCCAGCAACAAAATAGAGGAACCCCTTGAAAGTAGTTGCGATTACACATCCCCTCTCCAGGGTGCATGTGAGGCAGACACACCAAGGGCAAAGCCAGCTAGGCAAAGAGAGATCTGCGACACAGTACAGACACTACTGAAACACTGGGGAAAGGAACTTGGAGCAAATGCACAGGCAGACCTCAAAAGTGATGGAAAGAAATTCTCTGAAGGCCTGAAAGCATATGCAATTCACATGGGCACTGAACATTGCAAGCCTGGAAAACAGGCTAGTAGGGAGATACTTGAGAAAATATTTTTTCTTTTCCCCTCAACCTTTTACATTTCTTTTGACACTATATAATTTACAGTTCAAGTTTGTATCTTCATAAACCTCAGGCCTTGAAAGCAAAAACCTTTTGGCATCTTTAGGGAGCTGGAAACAAGAAAACTCTTCATTTCAACACCCTCTAATTTCTAACTTCCCCACTCATAACAGCGATGACACTGGATAATCAGCTACTACATTTTGAGTGCAGATATGCCTTTACCTTCTCATTTAAACTTGCTCACTCTGAAGGACAAAAGTTAACCTACAGCCATCACTTCTGCACTACCCAGAGTCAAACAAAATAAAACCAAACCAAACAAAACAAAAAAAAAAAAACACACCACCCCACAAAAAAAAACACACACCAAAAAAAAAAAAACCACAACCCAGAGCAAAGAAAAAAAACCCAAAACACAGCAACAGATCTAAAAAAAAAAACATTCACAGGTACTAAAAAGAGGAGCTCTAAGCCTTGTGACAAAAGTGGACCATCGACACTGTAGTTCATTCTCTGTACAATGTGTTGCAGCCACTGACACATCTCAAATACCTGAACTCCAGTTTTGTTCCATGTCCTCTCAAGCAAACAGTGCAGCAGAGCCACTGCTCCCAGTGTCAGTGTTCCCAGCTAAAATGAGGAAAGCTGTATGTGAAAATCGCCAGCCCCTCTCAATTTCACAGCACACCCTGAAAATGAACACTCTAACCTTAACTGTGGCCATTCTCTATATTAAGATCCCCAGAGCCTGTGGAGTAGGAACTTCTGCTTTCCTAAACCAGGTGTGAAGCGCAAAAATACAGCAAAATGCAGAAATCTGGAAATACACAGCTGGTTGTTTACTCATGCGTAAGTGGCCTAACTGGAAGCTGGTACATAACAGGCTAGATGAGCAACTAAATCTCTCCTGAGAATACAAAACTATGGGGGTGGGGAGACAGACAGGAATTGAGAATTTGTCTACAAATAAGTATTATTTAAGATACATATTTTTAATTTCTTTTGACAGTTGTTCAAAGGGTCTTGCTACTCTGAAGGGGGAAAAATTTAAAGTAGCATTATCCTGCTTTTTGCCACGCCAGAGGCACAGTCCACTGCCTGCATGACCTGAGAATCATAGAATCAATTAGGTTGGAAATGACCTTTAAGTTCATCAAGTCCAACCATCAGCCCAGCACTGCCAAGACCACCACTAAACCATATCACTAAGGGCCTCAACCTACACATTTTTTGAACACTTCCAGAGACAGCGACTCCACCACCAACCTGTGCAGCCTGTTCCAATGCCTGACCACACTCTTGTGTGAAGAAATTGTTCCTAATAGCCAATCTAAACCTCCCCAGTGTAGCTAGAGACTGTTTCCTGTTGTTCTACCACTTGTTACATGTAAGAGACCCGCTCTCACCTCACTACAATGTCCTTTCAGGTAGCTGTAGAGAGCGATAAGGATCTGCCTGAGCCTTCTCTTCTCCAGGCTAAACACCCCTCAGCCACTCCTCATCACACTTGTGCTCCAGACCCTTCACCAGCTCCACTGCCCTTCTCTAGCCCCACTCCAGCACCTCAATGTCTCTCTTGTAGTGAAGGGCCCAGAACTGAACACAGAATTCCAGGTGCAGCCTCACCAGCGCTCAGTACAGAAGGATAATCACTGCCCTGGTCCTGCTGTCACACTATTGCTGGTACAGACCAGGATGTAGGAGCACGAGTTCCCCACTGCAGATCCAGGGAAGGCCATCACAGCGCTGTCACGCCAACTGTCAGGGCTGGCAGGTTGACTCTATCACACTCCTTTTGTTTCTTTTGCAGGGACTTTGTAAGGAACTTTCCATCTTCCCTGCCAGTGAGAAGAACAGAGGCTAAAACCTCACCCAACTGCAGTAGGAACAAAATGAATTAAAAGGAATAAGGATACAAATTAATGTACATAGAAATAAAGCGCTGAAACAGGCATTAAGAAAATGACTTTTTAACCAGTAGGATATTTGGCTAATAATAAATATTTTTACTGTGCTACCTATTACAGAGCACCTCTGCTGATGTTTCTTCTCAGTTGCTCATTTTTCACTCTCCAGATGTACAATATCTGGCACAATGGGGCTGTGATCTCAGCTGGAGCCTCTCTGCACTCTCATCACAGTAATCTAAAACATGGCGACAGAAACCCTATCAGTATCAGTAAAGAATATGTGTGTGTGCGTGTGTGTGTATATATATATTTATGTTCCATTTTCCTGAACCTTGGTGAACTCCTCACCTTGATTTCTTGAAAAAAAGAAAGTTCTAAATGTGGTTCTTTATGAACAAACCCGAATTGTTATTTGCACTTAAAAGGCTGAATCCAAAGCTCTCAAAGTATCAGTGAAAATGACTGTTACAATACATCAATGAAGTGCACCAAGAACGAAGCATTTTTGGCAAGTGTATGAACTCAAACAGAATGCTTTTCCAAATATTATCAGTAGGACAGACAGAATCATGAAAGTGTTTCTATTTTCAGGAGAAAAAAAAAACACACACATAGGAGTTTTGCTTTTAACTCTCATCCTCTGCCTTATTAAAAACATGTATTCGATAAATGAAAAAAACTTGTCACATATAAAATCAAGTGATTAAATGAGCAATAAATAGTATACTGATTAATATTTCTGATGCAGGGGTTTTGGTTTACAGGTTTCATACAAGATTGTTTTAAAAATTCCAGCTGATACACATTGTTATATCGTATCATTGAGTTTTTTCACTAAAAAGTTGCACCGACATAATGAATTTGTAAGTGCAAAGGTGAGTTAACCTTCTTTGGGTTTCAGCCTTAAGTCATAAAGCCAAGCACCCACTTACAGACAGAAAAACTGTTTGTAAATAATATAAAAAGGCAAAAAGTTCTTTACATCAACTCTCTATTTTTATTAGGTGAATGTTTATGCATTTGCATGAGGAGGAAAACCTATACATAAATAATGTGTGTTTCTTCTGCAAAGCATAGTGTGGTATCATATTCTGGGATGTGCTGCCCATTGCCTGCATCTTATATATTAAGCAAGAATTGGAGCTAATTCAGTATAACTCTGAGCTGTGGTGTTCTGTGTCCATGTCATTCATGGATCTCAACGGTCCATCTGTTTAGATGACAAATACTCAGAATACAAGAGTGCTGTGCAGTAAGTTGCTCACTGACACCAGCTGGATACCAGATCTGTGCTCAGAAGAGAAAACTAGAAATTCAAGAGGTAAACGCTGATCAAATATATTCAAAAATTCCAGTAATGGGGGCTTGCCACTGTTGAGCCTATTGAAGCACCAAATGAGCTTGAAGACCAGCAAAGCTACATACCTGACAGACCATACTGGGCAGGCTTTTTCCTAGAGCTCCATGTTTACTTTTACACACAGTGCCTAGCCCAGGTACTCACCAGACTACCATGACATACGCAATTACTACCATCAGTCCCCAACAAACAAAACTTCCTAGCAGCAGTGCTCTGACACTGAAGATCAGCTGATGGTACTTTACCTCACAGCTAAAACCAGAGGTAGATTAGAGAAAGGAGTAATGACAGAGCCTCAGAACAACACACTCATAAATACTGCCATAACATGCATTGACCACAGCTGAACCAAACACACAGCACCCCATTTCTCCTTCCTCAAGTGTGTCTTACACTTGTTGCTTTCCAAACCCCTACTTCTACGATTTTGCAGGTCAAAGTTATTATCTTTTTTAAGTTTCAGGCAGACCCCAAATCCAACTGAAGTCATTTGCCATCCACAGACACTTTCTCATGTTTTGAATAATCTCCCTTCTGGACAGTTAATTCATTTTACATGATACTGTTCTGAAGCAACACCAACTGAATTATATTGCATCCTAATATACGCTGGACTGAAGAAAACTGGCTGCTTGAGTCAAAGAGGTGAAAATGACATAGAAGAGAAACCTATACTCCCCGAATAAAAGTAAAAAACTCAGAACCTAACAGTGTCTGCATTCCAACACTGGAATTAAGAAGCTGAAGTACAAGTACAAGGAGGTTTTCTCCTGCCATTCTATAGAAGTGTTTCTTATTTTGCAGAGATTCATATTTCTCTTGTTCTATCTAAAGCAAAGAATGAACAGTTTAGCATGTCTCTTCATAGATTTAGGTGTCATACAGCCCTGGAATGTACAGACTCGAAAGAAAAACATCTTTTTCAATGTGTTTTAGTGGAAACATTGAGAGAATCATAATTCTATGCTTCGAACCAAACTTCACTGTCAATACTCAGGAATCGAGCTGAGATGGGGAAAATGTAGCACCTGCAATATGGCCACAACTGGGGGCCCAAAGCAGATCTGATTTTTGGATTATGGTAGAGTAACCTTATAAAATCCAGAAGAGGAATCTTTAATATGGTAACTGAAATCTCTGTATTTAATGTATTAAGACAATAGCCACACATACATCACCGCTTCCTCATGCAATAAAAGGCATGTTAGTTGATCACTTCTGCAAAAATATGACCAATGTAACTCTGAAAAGGTAAATACATTCCAAATACAAATGTTTAGACACTGATATCCCATTACAAAGGTATAGATACAAATTCAATAGTCCAAAGTAACATACTCCAAAATATTTGTCAAGCCGTCTTCTAATAAGTGGATGCTGGATTGGAACATCTAGAAGCCTCACTTCCTGCTTTTCTATTGGTAAGGTCTGAGGGTTAACTCCACAGGACACACATGAGTGCACTGGTGTGTACTCTCTGAGAGGCCGTCCATTTTGCACAACCAAGTCCATAAAATTTTGCCTCTTAAAAAACAAACAGAAAACCCCAACAAAATCCACAGTTTCATAACATCCTCTAAAGGCAAAGCCTGCAAATTCAAATTGCTGCATAGATGCAGAGTAAATACACATATAAAAATAGTATTGGATAACAAAAGATCGATACAAATAAATCTAGACTTACTCAGTTTAGTGACCGTTTACTGTACTGGAAATCAGAACTCAAAACTCCTAAGTTTTGAATATGAGGATCCTAATCAGGCTTTAAATTGCTCAAAGCCCTTACAGAAACATAGAATGGTTAGAGTTGGAAAGGACCTTAAGATCATCTAGTTCCAACCCCTCTACCATGGGCAGGGACACTTTCCACTACACCAGATCACTTCCAGTCCCATCCAAACTACTCTTGAATACTTCCAGAGATGGGGCAGCCACAGCTTCTATAGTCAACCTGTGCCAGCGACTCACCAGCCTGACAGTAAAGAACTTCTTCCTTATACCTAAACTGAATCTCATCTGGCTCAGGTTTAAACCCATTACCCCTTGCCCTGTCAGTACAGCCCCTGACTAAGAGTCCCTCCCCAGCATCCTTGTAGGCCCCCTTTGGATACTGGAAGGCTGGTCTGAGGTCTCCACGCAGCCTTCTCTTCTCCAGGCTGAACAGCCCCAACTTCCTCAGCCTGTCTTCATACGGAAGGTGCTCCAGTCCCCTGATCATCCTCGTGGCCCTCCTCTGGACTTGTTCCAACAGCTCCATGACCTTTTTATGTTGAAGACACCAGAACTGTACACAGTACAACAAAGGGGTGTCATGAGGCTGCAGTAGAAGGGCAGGATCATCTCCTTCGACCCGTTGGTCACATTCATTCTGATACAGCCCAGAATATAGCTGGTTTCTGGGCTGCAAATGCATGCTGCCAACTCACGTTGTGCCAAACATTAATATCAATGTTTACATCACAAGATACCTGTTAACAATTCAGATAAGCCTTTTAATTTTGTGGATGGTGTCTTTAACATCTGCATTCTAGGTATCTCTAACATCTGCATTCTAGGTATCTCACAATAGCACAAGGAGCAACATCACCACCAGTAAAAATTCTTATATGAATTTCTTTTCTACTGGAAGAGGAAATGCTTTCTGTCTTCCACAAATGTCCTTGAACAATGTTAAGCATATGTTAAAATATTTTTTCCTCTAATGTTTGAAGCTTCTGTGTTGATCATGTCAATCACACCTTCACCACCTCTTTCACACTATTTAAATTTTGGTTCCATTTTCCAATAGCAGATATTTTCTTTGATATGTTATTGAAGTGTAGCAAAAAAAAAAAGTCCATGTATCAATATGCAGAACATTTTGTAATATTTCTTTCCTTTCTATTTTCCGTATTGATTTATGTATTTAGTGATTTATTTATTATTTCAGCAAATGGCTTACTGATAAATTGGCTGTGTATATGTGAAGATCAAGTCAAGAAATTAATTTCTACGTTATTAACAGTGAGTTTAAGATCCTTTTTTCTTTATATAAATACCTAAAAATCATTATTACATAAACAGTAAGCTAAATTCTATATAAATGCTACATAAATTAGGAACACACAAATCTAATAAGCATGTAAATCTTATCTGTGATAATCTTCAGAATTTATTCTAAGTTGCTGGTGCTCAAACATCTTGATTTCTTTCACAAAGGAAAGCAAATATGTTTTATGCTTCTGTCTAGATACACTGCTCAGCCTTTACTGCCACGTGCTTTCCTATACAGTGCATTAGCACTATATTTCCTGCCAGGAGAATTGCTAAAATCTTACTGAAAGACTAATATGCATATAAATTAATAGACAATACAGGCATATGGTAGTAACAGCTAATAGCAGAAGGGTGAGGAAAACATGTAAATAAGAAATATAAAATATAGTAAGAATATAAAAAGATTGGAAAATAATAGTTTGAGATTGTATCTTAAGTAACTTGAACTTAATTGGAAACACAGAACACTACAGCAAAACTGAGTTAGAAAAGTGCTTCTTCCGTCCTGCCCTAAATTCATACTTCATTTTTTTAGGTCACAGATGAAATATATTAATTGCTTCATATACCACTACTAAAATGCTTTTAACCTAAAATGGGTTTCTGGTCATAAATCAGTAATTTAACAAAATAGAGTAACTTTCATAATAATTCTCGATAATAATATATATCTATAAATAATAGTAAAATTGTATTATTTCCGCAGATCTATGGAAACAGGACTATCAGCTCTAGATATGTATTTAACATGACATACACAGTCGTCACCAATTTTTAGCCATTTTGAAATCCCTACATTGCTCCCCAGTGTAAAATTCATTAAGAGATGCCTAAGACAGTTTTGGTAGTCTCAAACCAAGAAAAAAAAAACTTAAGTGAACACCAGGGTTTCAGTGCAGTATTTTACTTAGCTGACTATCAGTAGTTTTTAGCATCTGCTTTTACAGGCCTGTAAATAACTACCTATAAATCTTAAGCTTACAAAATATTACCATTTAACATGGATGAATTTCTATATTGCACAATCAATAGTTACTACATTGCAATGTAAATGCAGCCTCAAAGACTTTTTTTAACCAAGATTTATTTCTCCTTATCAGTAACTCACACTAATAAAAGGTTTTAAGTGAAATTTTACAAAACAACTTCATCCAGCCCGTTGTTTCACTTCAGGGCTCTGCATTTATTTCACTGAGGTCAAAAGACACCTTTTCCAGCCAAAGGGAGGGGCGGGGAGGGGGAACCACAAACAAAACACTGTCAAAAACTTAGTTTGGAAATAAAACTGAATTACATACTACTGTATGTGGAGAGAACATTGAGGTCTTCTCAACTTAACTTTAACAACAAATATTCATTAACTGCAGCAAGTAAAACATACAGTTAGATCCACCTAGATACCTATACTGTATTCCCTTGGCTCAAACATTTTATTTCAGATGATCCCATCCAGTTCTGGTTCACCTTGTCCTGTATGAGCTATGAAGCAATGACAGCCTACACCTTACAGAACAGGCTGGTACAGCACAAAGCTTTGTGCAGCACAAAGTTTGAATGGCCATAACCTTCGCCTGCATTTAGTGTCCACTGCTACTGGAAACCAGAAAAATCCATCTTTTATGAATGCCATATAAATGATTAAGATTTTTTTTCCTGAAATTATATACACTGCTTTGGTATTTTAAGCTTAGTGTACCTACCTAAGATTTGCACCTTAACAACATAAATATGATGTGGCCTTAAATGTGTTAATATCAAGCATTGTGCATTAGTCTATAGTGAACTGCATTGTAAGAAATGGTATTAACGGTAGAATTTGAGAGAAACTTGGAAAAAGACATGCTATTAATTTCAAGAAGTCCTTGCAGTCACTCTGTAAGGCAGTGAGGCAAGCCTACTTCTACTTTAAGTCGAAATCAAAACTGTAAGACTTTGTTAGAAGTCACTTGTACAGAACTCCTGCACAGAGACATTTTTCCTTCAGATTTCTTCCCCCATGGCCATATACCTGTTCAGACTGCAACCAGCTGCCTGAAATCCTCCTTTCTGATTGCTCCTTGTTAGGCATCCCTGTAAGTCTAACTCTCCTACTGTTACATGTAATCTTTATACCCCTTCTTTTGGTTAGGCACTTGCACATTATAGAGTTTAGCCAAGGAACAGCAAGAGCCTCCTACAACGAAACAGAACCCCTCAGGGCACGTTTATATACAAATACTGAACTGGAATAACGCAATACACAAATCCGAACTGTTACAGCAAAACTAGCAGAATAAGATATTTTCAGATTTCATTGGGAGCAGCCTACAAAAAGAAGATTTACTTGGACAAAATTACTAACTCTAATACAAAAATCAGTGTGCCCACCTACATGTATTTGTTCAAACCACTCACTGCAATACAGAAATCCACAACTGGCGGGTGGTACCTAGGTGGGGAAAGTGGTAAATGGAGGGCACAGCTTATTCAGATTGATTTGAACAGGCTGGAGATCAGGCTATTGGGAAGCTCATGACTTTCAACACAGGTGAATACAAAGCCTCACATCTGGGATGGAACGGCTCCATGCAGAAGTACAGGCTGGACAGTGATCAGGAAGCTGGTGGACGAAAAGTTATTCATTCCCTCTTCACTGGTCTGCAGTTCCACCTAACATCCTATTTTTTGCTGCTGGATACTCCTCCTGTTTACTTTGTTACCTCTAAATCTGGTTATACCCTGCTCTCCAGGTCGCTTTCACTAAACAACCAGTCATTGACTATAAACATGAGTCTCTTATAGCCCTGGGGCCTCTGGTATCATCCTGGGCTTGATAATGGTCAGCCCAGAGCGTACCATATTAAATGGCACAGTACATGCAGCACCCATGCCCTCAGATAACCATACAGCTGAAATAAATCCAACAACCTACAATTTCAGGAAATTTCACCAATTTGAAATAAAGCTGCCTTTTGAGCATTTCTGAATTCCATCTTATGCTACAAAGGTACATTCAGCCACTGAAGAAAGCTTTCCAGACCAGGCAATTAACTAATCGTGGCACCATATTTGAGGCAATGCTATAATCATTCTCTTCCTTGTTTGATGCGTGGCTGATTACAAAATCCTAACTATAACGGCAAGGAAGAACTGAGAGTAATGCCTATCCTCATGTGCCACAGCCAAACATGAGAAGCTACTGACACTACTGATATACAAAGAATGGATGAATTAGATTGTGAGAAGGACAAAACATACCTGAATTTTATTGAAGGTACATATTTTATTAAAGATATTTACAAGAACAAAACACTGCTCTTAAAAGTAATGGAAAGGGAATGTAGGAATGTTGCAAAGCTGGAATTTCAAAATCTAAATATTAGTGTCAAAGAAGATGAGGGGTTTTTTGTTTGTTTCTTTTCTCCAGTTTTATGCAGAACTGAGAATCCAACCGTTATAAACCACTCCCATAGAAAACCTGAATCAAACACAGTATTTTGCTGTGGGTGATGCTATCCATAAGATTTTCTCTGATCTACCTTGGAATTTTAATTTCTGTCAAAAAGAGATGTGTGTAGTGACTTGGGATCTTAATTTCATGCAGTGTATTCTAGAGGCATTGAAGACTGGGCTGGGTTCTTCACAAGCCAGAATAAGCTTCATACTGGCTTTAAAAACTGCTACAATATAATGCCTTCCTCAAGTATCAAAGCTATATTTTAGTCCTCTTCTAGCATAATGGATAGATCACTGTTACGACTAGAAAAATGCATACCTGGGCATACATGCACATCTGAATATGCAAGTACATGTGAACTCAGTCACAATTTCAGAATCTAAATATCCTAATGCGCAGTTGTTAACTGATGGTTTTCTTGATATGACGGACAACCAGCTACCTCTGACCTGACCTGGCGCTTCTTGTCACCATGAAAAATCATATTTAAAAGAGTTAAGTAATTCAAAACCTTGCAAGGCTTCAAACCACTGTAAATAAGAACTTCAACGAGTAATAAAATCCCACTTCTTATACCTGAAACAGTAAGCCGGAATATTATGTAGAAAAATGTTTTCCTCAAAGTTTTTAAAAACACACAAGAATATTCCTTTTTTCTTTATTTTGCATAGCAATGAAACAGTGGGATCTAACACAAAATTTGTGAAGGGATAGACAGAAAAAACACTCCCATTGAAGCAGTTACTATTTCTTTTTTAAAAGAGGGGAGGTTTTTCCTAAATAGACAGAATCCAGAGCAAAGATACTGTAAAGCTTTTGTCAGTGCTTATTTCAAATGACCTGAATAGCTCGCCACAGCCTTGTCAGCACTAAGCAGCATACCTATTCCCACAGTTTGTTAAACCCCTTTGTATCACATACAGCACTATCATGCATTTGTATAGACTACCTCTTTAATAAGTCCAGATAGTAGATAATAACTACATCTTAGTAAAGGTAACAATGTCTTTTTCCCCATTACATGTCTATGAGGATAACAATCACATTGGGCCAAATTCCACAGGAACTATGCCATAAATAGTCTACAAATCCCACAATTTTAGTGTATTCAGTTTCTTCATTAATTCAGACATTTCCCACCATTTGTGTCAAACGCAGTATTTCAAAGCAGCCCTGCACTAGAGAGCAAACCTCCAAAAGGAGAATATACTCCCCTGTGCAGAGAAGAAACCAAGACTGCCTCGTACAGACTGAGCTGTATTTTGATGTAGTTTTATGCACTTCTCTCTCTCTCATTTACACGAAGTTAACCAACTGATAAACAGGAAAAAATGTATCCAGGAAACCAAAGATTATTCACTGGGGAGAACAAATTACAAAACTTTTCTTCATGCCCAGTAATCACTTAAATCACAAACCATTAGCAGCAATCACATTGATCACATGAAACAACTTGCAGCCCCAAGAAGCAGCTAACCATAATCCTTCAGAATATAGACTATTACCAACTATGTGATTTAGTATTGCTAATAGATAATGATTTACAATGGCTATTAAAAGATACTATTAACAGCCACTTTACTATGACACTTTGACCTCTGGCTACTGAACAAAGTAGTATTTTAACTAAACCATTTCAGTGAAGCTCTTTTCTTAGATAACCATGGTTTGTTAAGAATTCAGTGTATGCATACTGAAGGGACTGGGGAGAAACTCTGAGTGAGGAAACCATTCAACTACAATTTGTAAATTAAATGTTCCACCTGAACATCACAAAATACTGGTGATCAAATCACTATGTAACTGCCAAAAGGCATATATGTATACACATGAAATAGCACATAACTTTCAGAATCTCCAAAAGCCAGAGAATACATCCACTGCCATTCATTTCAATATTATCAAAATCCTAAGAAACTTCTTCATAAGTATCTAATGAGATCTTCCCCAGACTTCCTTGAGAAATTCTATTCCACTGCATTACTGACCTTTTAGTGTTCTTTAAACTGCAGGGATAAGGCATATATAAAATGCGTCCATAAAGATTACCAGACTTTTCTACGTAACAGAGAAGAGCATTTGTCCATTCTCTACCTCAATCCTCTTCATCTGGGTGCTGACAACATCTATCTTTGCAGTCAGTATCTGTGCAAGCGCCCCAGGTTAACAGCAATACACTCGATCAAAAAGGAAAGAAAGAAAATGGGCCACAGGATAAGACAACATAAATAAATGAAACTGTAAGTGAAAAACAGGGTAAAGAGAAAAGGTCAGAAGAGAAAAACAGCAGAGCAGTGAGCAACATCAACATCTGCAATCAGCTGATATAACATCACAGAACATAGCAATTTCCTTTATATTAATTTCAATACTTAGAAGTACTTTAAATTACGGCCTGGCTTTTCTGCAGCATACCAGATACAGTAGACATGGATGATTTGAGATCAGTTATTAATATGGTATTTCAATACTACATTCAGACACACATAGATATGAAAAAAATCTAAAAGGCATGACACACAAAGTTAGAAAACCATAAAAAAATAACAGCAAAGAAGTGGAAACATGAGGCAAGAAATCCTACAAGTCTATAAATATTAATCATAAGAATCAAAGTCTAATTTATTATCTTCTACATTTCTGATATCCAATTTTGGTCCTAGACTACTCTATACAAAAATAGTATTGAATATTAAAGGTAAAACCAATAGCCTCCTATAATCACATTAAGGCAAATTAAATTGACATTTCTGTACTTGCTGGTATATAGCCATTTGTTACAGTAAGCAATTATCAACACATGCGGCTGAATACATTGCATTCATGGACCTTTGTAATACTAGGAGAACAAGTTGATGACAGAAACAGATACCCTGCTGCTTCATCTGGAATCTCCCCAGCATGTATGAACTGGACTGCAGGATGGGGAGAGAACCCTGCCACACAAATACTCCACAGAGAGAAATGTCTTTAATTCACCTAATCCAACAGAGCTCCGCTGAGGCATTTCGGGAGAGCGTAGGCAAGCTACCTGCAGTTTGTTTCCCTCATACACTCCCCAAGGATCATCAGTCACTGAATTAGGGTCATCCATGTCCAATCTTCCCCTTCAATACCTGTTCATGGGCTACCTGTCCAGGAATTTCTGCAATCCCTTTGTGAACCCACTGAAACTGTCTGCAGAATCTCCTATGCCACCAGGTTTCTGAAGTTTTCTGTGTAAAAGCACTTGAATGCATCTATTTAAAACATCTCTCTTTTCAGTTTTCATCAGTGAGTGCCAGTTCTGGTAGCAAGATTTGCTGTGTAACAACAATTTACTCACTGTATTTACTTAACTCACTTCCTTTACAACTCTGTAATCCTCAAATTCCACCTTTCATTTCAGCCTTCTACACTCCAGACTGAATAATTTCAGCCTTTTTAGCCTCTACTTACAAGGTACCTTTCTTCATCGTCTCAATTATCTTATCTGTGATCTCCCTCACTCTACTGTGTCTTTCTAAGAGTACCCAAGATACGGGCATGAGGTTCTAAATAGTGTTTATCTCCTTCTCAATACCCTTCCTGATAAGGCCAAAGATATTTAGGTTTTTTTTTTGGGGGGGAAAGGTATTCACTGAGCCAACAACTTCAAAAACTGTTAGCAATGAATCTAAATTCTGCTTTCTGAAATCTGTCAGCATCTTACCAGGTTTAGACAAGATTATTCTCCAGATTCATTAACTATGAAGAAACTAATGTGCCATTTCTTTTGCTCATTCATTACATTTTGTGTAGTCTGCCTGGCACAGCTTTAGACTGCCCCTTTGGCAGTTTATCTGCAGCCTTGGAGACCTCACCGCATACAAAAACGACTAACAGTTTATTTTCAGCCTTGCAATTCATTGTTTATTTTCCTCCTATTTTTTTTCCAAAAGGTGCCCACTGAAGACTCTTCAACATTTTTCACAATTATGTCTATGGATGAGAAAATACTTGAATTGGAAATAACATTTGAGCTATTTGCCTGGTATACAGGCTACTAAAACTGACTGTAACTTGCTATTAGCTAACATTAAGTGCTGCAGATAACGAGAATTTTTTAGAAAACATCTCCTACCTCTTCATTTGAGCCTCAGACTATGAAGAGTAATGAAGTGACCATGTGCATGACTTTTCCCAGAGGCATTCTGTGCCTGAATTCCAGTGATAGCAAGGCCTCAAAAATATCTTCACTTGGGTCAGGTTAGAATCTAATTATTTTGCTGAGTACCTAAAACACATTGCAGCTATTCAAACCTCTCCAATGAGGCATCAGTGAAGGTACATCAGCACACAATTTTTAAGGTACAATTTTGGTTGCTCTTTTCTGGATATTTATAAACTTTTATAATAGCTAGATTTAAGACTGGAGAAGGTAAATACAAACATACATACTTGTTGAACTGGGAAACTAAATCCTAAAAATTTCACTCCCATATTCTTCTCCTCTGTATGCTCTGATTGTCAAAGAGATTCTGATTTTATTTTTTGTAGTTTTCTGAGGAAGAGGAGAGTTTATCACATTGAGTCATTCTGATACTTAAAAATTTTTCACTAACTTTGTTCAGCCAATAAAGAGGGGCATTACAGTGTAGACTGTAGCTCCCTAGACATCAACTGCCATCAGTGGTTGATATTGCAATCCAGCCCAAAGAAACAACTACTTAAAACCTAATTAAGCAGTCCCCTTGACAGAAGGGACTTAACTCCCTAGATCCAAAAGTGCCTTTACTCTTCTGATCACTGAAGAATTGGGAATACACTCACATTGTTCCCCTGGACTCCAAATAAAGAAGTGCACCGTGAATAACAGAACAGACACGCAGATAACAATAACTAGATGCTGTGTGAAGAGCAGCAAAACCAAAATAAATAACGTTCCTGGTGATCAAAGTTCACTAATAACGCTAGATGACAACTCATTTAGATTAAAATCTCAATGAATAAGTGTAGCACAGTAGGCTTGCCTCAAAAGAACACATGCATACGCCCTTTCTTCATTCTGCAAATTCCTAACAAAGCTTTACCTAATTCACAAGAAGACAGCAAGAATACTTGTGCATCTGGAACAACTCTTTGAGATACAAAGCGGCAACAAACCTCTTCACCATTACAGCATACCACAGCTCCTCAGGTTATTTTTCATCTTTTGGATGCTGTAAACCTCTCCTGTGTAAAGCAAAATGCCCTAAAGCCCTCAGACTTTAGCAGTGATTCATTCATGTGGTATAACTTTGTTGTCTGTGACTGCAGAATCAACCAGTGATCATTACTGCAGACAGGATGAAAACTTCCTATTGTTTTCTACAAAAAATGAAGCTTATCTGCTTCTAAAAAAAGGCCCATCTCTCAAGCTACCTGTGTGAAAGATTACATCTGATGTTTACATTCTGTGCTGGTTTTTTAATAGAAAGTAATCATCCTTCAATTCAGTAATACAGTGGGGTTACTACTAATGAAGGCAAACAAACAGAAGCACGCATGCCTACATCAAAATAAATGTAACAGCTCTACATCACTACAATGCAGACATAATGCTATACACATGTCTGTGTCTTAAGGCTTACAGAAATAAATATTTAAAATTTACAGTGGACAGCTGCTTCCAGAAAGCAAACCAGCAGACAGTAAAAGTTGTGTTTCTACACAGCTGATTAGTTGCATACCATTATACATTTCCACCCTACACTAGAAATGCATAAGGCAGTACTGCTTCAGCAAACAATCAGCACTGGCAGAATGGCACTCAGCTACAAGAGGAGGAGAAAGTTCCTCCCAAGTTCCACTACAAAACAGGGCTCAAAGTCATAAGAAATCTTACCAAAGTCTGTGGGATTACCCATGTAATGGTTAGATGTGCTGCCTAAATCATGGAAATCAGTATCAACTGTGAAATCGTTACAGGAATCATAGAATCATAGAATGGTTTGGGTTGGAAAGGGCCTTAAGATCAGTTAGTTCAAACCTCACTGTCACGGGCAGGACGCTTCACACTAGACGAGGTTGCCCAAGGCTCTGCCCAGCCTCGCCTTGAAGACTGCCAGGCATGGAGCATTTGCCACCTCTTTGTGCAATCTGTGCCAGCACCACACCACCCTCACAGTAAAGAACTTCTTCCTTATATCTAACCTGAACTTCCCTTGTTTAAGTTTGAACCCATTACCCCTTGTGCTATCACTACAGTCCCTGATGAAGAGTCCCTCCCCAGCATCCTCGTAGGCCCCCTTCATATACTGGAAGGCTGCTATGAGGTCCCCACGCAGCCTTCTCTTCTCCAGGCTGAACCAGCTCCAACTTTCTCAGCCTGTCTTCATATGGGAGGTGCTCCAGGCCCTGACCACCCTCACGGCCTCCTCTGGACTTGTTCCAACAGCTCCATGTCCTTTTTATGTTGAGGACACCAGAACTGCACACAGTGCTTCAAGTGGGGTCTCATGAGAGCAGAGCAGAGGGGCAGAATCACTTCCTTAACTTCCTGGCAGCACATTTAATGTAAGCTTCAGTAATGAAATAAAGTTGACTACAAAACCCTTCCCTCTATGACCGCTATCTTTTGGAATGCCTGCAGAACACCACAAAGTACAAATAGCTGAATTAGTATATTTTGAGCAATGGTTAAAACCACTGAAAAATGCAAGTGAAGCAACAGCTGAAAAAAACCCCAGTAAAACGTAATGTATATTTATCATCTATTCTTCTCTACAAATGATAGCAGAACCATATGCAGAAGCACTAATGCTATGCAAAAAACCCCACATCAGAATGCAGAAAGGAAAAGATTCTAAGGTTTAAAAACTGGTCTTTGCCGTGAACCTCAGGGGGGAATAATCACTTTTCAGATCAATTAGAATGTTTTTCTTTCAGGATCCCATAGACTTTCTTAGAACTACACAGAAAAGGCTGTTTCTGAAGTAGAAATGCAGAAAAGCAATACCTTCTTCCCCACTACCCCAAACAGTAAAGTAGCCAGCCTCCACAGAATTGCCTGCTCTGTCCAAGTGGTTTCCCCTACCTCCCCCAGACCCACAACTAGTCCAACATTAGTCAACACACTTAATACCATAAAATCAACAGGAGAAAGCCAATATTTTTAACAAATATTTAGTAACCACATCAGGCGGGCAAGGAGAACTATTCTCATAGGCAAAAAAAATATTTTCGAAGGCTGAAATAAAATTTCTTTCCCCTGAATCTCATGTGCCAAATCAGTGAATTACATTTTGGCTCAGGACTGAACTGCAGTGTAGGTCGACAAAGCAATACTAATTCTATCTTTCACAGCTTTGAACATTTTCTATACAAAAACTTCATTTTTAAGCAAAGTTTTAGAATTGAAGAAAATTTATTTAAATCTCACCTTGCAAACAAAGCTTTAAGACTCTCTATTGATGGGAAAAGGCAGTCTGTTGAAAAGATTTCATTGTTTATTCACCAGAATGTTTCTAACTGCAGTTTAGACAACTAGTAGAGAATTATAGTCAAGATAGCTGCAGACAACTTGGAAATCAGCCTGGTATTTATAGCCATGCTTATGGCATGACACTTGAAACAACTATATCAAGTTGTCACTGCTATAAACAGCCACCTGAAGCTATGTACCCAGTCAGCTCCACTGATAAACTGCTGGGAAGAAGGAAGGGAGAAACCCACCATTTGCCATGGCCAATTCAAATTAATACTGACTTAACTGCAAGGCTGATACTTGCTACATCAGATCTTTCTGTAACCTCTGCTTCCAATTTTACCTTCTGATTAATGATGAAGCCCTTACTTACATCTAACATCATAAGCACTCTGTCGAAGAGAGCACTGCCCTTGGAGGTTCTTGCAAAGGACATGGCACAATGATCCCTGTGGTCCTGCACACTACTACAAACGCAACTTCAAATCAGAAATGAGCAAAAAAGGTAGGATCAGTCATCGCCTAATTTTTTTCCAGTGTTTATATTACAAAAGTAACTTAAACCCTTTTTTGCCATCACTACAAACTGTCAGTTATACAATCATAGAATCATCTCGGTTGTTAAAGACCTTTAAGCTTACCAAGTCCAACTGTTTGCACAGCACCGCTAAGTCCAACACTAACCCATGTCCCTAAGCACCACACATCTATATGTCTTTTAAATCCGTCCATGGATGGCAACTCCACCACTTCCCTGGGCAGCCTGTGCCAATACTTGACAACCCTTTCAGTGAAGGAATTTTTCCTAATATCCAATGTAAAGCTCTCCTTGAGCAAAGGGAGAGCCATTTCTTCTGGTCCTATCACTTGCTACTTGGGAGAAAAGACTGACCCCCCCCACCACATTACGACCTCCTTTTGAGTAGTTGCAGAGAGCAATTAAGTCCCCCTGAGGAACACCACTTGTGACCAGTCATTAACTAGATTTAACTCCATTCACCACCACTCTAAGGGCATGGCCATCCAGTCAGTTTTTTACCCAGCCTGTGCAAGCCATGAGCAGCCAGTTGCTCAAAAATATTGTCTATCAATCATCTCTCAAGTAACATAACATAGTTGATAGTCCAGAAGCATTTTAAGACTAAAGCAAGCTACAGTTAAAATCTAAGGGGTTCCCACTGACTTCAATGTGAACTGGTTAATATTTTCCAAAATTGCTTTTATGAATACCTTTTACGCATACCATTGTCAATACGAAATGCCAGGCAAAGCATATGAAGAATACTCAGCAGCAGAGCCGGGAAAAAAAGCTTTCCATGCTGCTTTAGAAAAAGGCCCTTCAGGCACTGAAAAAAAAAAAATGGGCCTTTTTTTCAGCTGAACTGCAATGTTTTTTTTTTTATTTTATTTTTTTTTTTTTATTATGTTAAGGCTTGATTATCAAGAAAAGGAAGTGATAAGCAGATAAAACAGAACTTGCAGTGCTATCCCACCAACTGTGGTGGAATGCTTTTCCCTTTTCTCTTATAAGTATCTCTATCATTTTTAATTAGACCTTGAACTAGATAAGGATCTTTTTCACTTTTGTTTATAACTGTGCATTAATGACAGAAGTACATGATACAAATTGAAGTTAACCATGATGAAAAAAAAGCTAGAAAATATCATTTATAAAGCTATAAAGTTCCATATAAACCCTTCTGATCTGACTATGGAAGGTGTTATTTCATCTTCAAGAAATGTTAACTGTATCCAACACAGACTGCTTCATGGATAGAACTTTATGGTCAGCTTTATTAGAAATGTAAATGGGTTGCAGTGATGGCTGACTGACTCTGGAGAAAAAAAAAATCCTGGAAACCCGTGCAAATAAAATAGCCCCTACAAAGAGAAGCTATTCATTTGGTGATCTGTAAAAAGCGAAGTACAAAGTGTTTTATTTGTATTAAGATGAAAATTACATGTTCAACAGCAGATGCTTTTAATATAGGCAGAGAAAACCATCCTTAGGCAGACAGGGAGACCAATGTCAAGCTTGGCAGCCTACAAAGTGCAATGCAGCACCCGTAAGTATCAGCAGTTGCAGTGTGAAGGCAGCAGAGCCATGTGCCATTATCTCTCTTGGTTTGACACTTGCGTTTTACCCTCCAAAACGAATTCAGCAGCACCTTGCTTTGTACTGTACCTAAGCAGAGTAGAATTGGTTTAAGTTCCAAGTTAAAATCCAGAAGCAAAAATTTTCCTTTGGAAGACACATTCAAAGTTTGATACGTACATCGCATCTGATGGGGCATATTTGTGTTTATCAAACTGACGTTTCTTGTGAAACATAGATCATATATATATACCTTAGCAATATTTAATAGTGTTTGCAGTTATTTTTCAGTAAGTGTTGGTAGAGTGCATCTTACAGGTCATGGATCAGGGATGTCACAAGCAGAGTCCGTGCCCTAGGATCAAAGCTGGTCTAATAGCATGATATCAGTGTGCAGAAGTCAAAGAGTACCAACAGCATCATGGACCAGATAGCCACAAGATAATTAATTAGGTCTAGATATCTATATCCAGGCCTAATTTAGAGGCTATTTGAAAACAGAAGAGGCATGATTAATGCCCATCTTAGCTACCACAGATTTTGCATCCTTATTAAATCTCATTATTAAAGTCAGGCAGGGGACAGGAAAAGGACGACTGCAGAAAACCCTATCAGAGGAAGAAAATGCACATTTCCTTTGTAAAGCACATACTCTCTCCAGCTGTCTTGCCTTCTGTGGTGCTATGGTGTGACAACACAAGACTCCCCATGACTAGAGAAAAAAAGACAAGTGAAGGGTTTGCTTCAAAGGAATGTAATTGTACTTGGGAGAAAAAAATGCAAGGAGAAGGGTATGAAGATGACTTCATGACATCATTCGGAGACTAATTTAATCCCTTCAGAATCAGCACACAAAGTTTTTTTATTGGGAGGACAGAGATAGAAGGGTAATTTCTCTCAAGATTAAGTTAGTTTTAATCAATGTTCTCCCTCCCCAAGAGGAAAACACAATCTTACCTGAAATTAAGAATTAGACTATTAACAAGAATAAAAAAAAAAGGTGAGAAAAAAAACTCAACAACTAAAACCAATCTATTGCTAACATAACACCACAAATAGTGTTGCAAAGCAGAGGTTAAGTAAAGACTCTTCTAACCTTGAACTTAAAAGTTAATGATATGATAATACTGAAGTTATTCATAAAATGTAAAAAAGGTACAGCCTCTGCATGTATCACTTGTGTCACTCTTGCTTCCCATGCTGGGACCAAATGCTATACAGAATTAGTTTTACAACACTAATTCATAAGCCAGACAGTCCAACTGTGATCTCTCTCTTGTGCAGTGATTATTTCAAAAGTCAAAGCAACTCTGCGGTAACATAAGCTGATTTCCACCAAATCCATTTTAAAATTAAAGAAAAACATTAGTACTCTTGTTTGGGAACTTATCTTTTTTGTGAATAAGGCATGGAATAGTAGGAGTTTGTACTGACTCCTACAGGACACTCACAGTGACCAAGCAATGAAAATGAAAACTGAACAGCTTCACAGTGGACTTTACAAGTGCACAATCCTCTTCCCCTCCTGAGCCCTGTTTAATATGCAACTGCACTATTATGTTTCTTGGTAGACAGACAGCTTAAAATTGGAATTGTGGGAGATGTGATTGATGACCAGAGTTCCCACAGCCCTTTCAATGAAACACATTCCATTTCCATTTCAAAATATGTTTATTATGAATTATTGGTTTGTCATTGAACTTGATGAAAGTGAATTTACAAGAGCAACTCAGACCTCTGCAAAGGGAAACACTTTAATCAGGCAACCTTTCCCGTAGTCTTTTCCATACTTTACAGAAACAGACAACCTAGCTAGAATTTTACTCTTTGCATACAGAACCAGTTTATTGATTGAGCAATGTTTCTTAGTATGGAAGCCATTTATTTGAAGTCAAAAAATGTTGTGACCTCAACCCCTTACTCTCAGACTAAATCATTAACATCAGTATCTCAGGCAAAGCTTTATTTGTGAAAAATAATTGAGAATATCTGAATGCTTGATAAGAAATATCTTTTCAAGATGTCCTGACAGTAAGAAAATTTTCAAGCACAATGATCCTCCAAAGATAAGCTGATGGAAGAATTTCGCCTAAACATGCTTCAACTTGCAGAATCTCTGTTGTCTAAACAGCTCTAGTTTTAAGTTTACTAATCAAAACCAACACAAGAAAAGAGAAGATGCCCTGGTGAACTACACAATCATCCCACAGCTTGCCACTGCTTAACCAGCTGGCATTCCCTGGAGTGCAAGGACTGCCATCACTCACAATACAGCTGTTACACTGCATGCATTCAGGAAATTGGGACATACTCTAACATGGCTATTGTCACTACCTCTCAGTCACAAAAAGCGGCATTTTATCAACAAAAAAAGGTTATGGAAATGGTTTCCCCTGTCTTCTACAGTACTGGTTATGCAAACAGATCTTTTTTTAAGGCACAACAGTTATCACTGGCCCTCTGCAGAAGCAGCTGACCCTGAGGAACATTTAATGACAGGGTGTTAACATTCAACACACCAGAGCCCCTGGAGCTATCATCTTAAAACCCCTCAAACTCCCTGGCATCAGTTGTTAAGTCAGCAGTTCAGCTGACCATAGATCTCATTTGAAGTAGACAACATGCCTTGCCAGAGTGTGATGAAATGATTGCAAGGCCTTTAGCAAAGGATAAATTAGATTGCAATTAAAAGCATACAGGAATCAGTAAAATGCTCCCTATGGAGGCATTCAAGAAGCTTGTAAAGTCTAAGGTCATTACATAGTACTAAAGGTCCATGTCAGCACAAAGAGTGATACATTCTCATTTTCTTTATGTTTTAATATAAGCTTCCGGAACTTCCCCATCAACTTTGGACCACTACCAGAAAGAAAAATAAAAAGGACAATGTTGACATGCTCCTCATTTCAATAAAAAATGACTGTAGAACCTCAACTGCAAGGAAAACAACTTATATTTGGAAGATTAATGCTGGTGTTGCCACTAGTTACCATTGAGAAACAGCAGAAATTGTGATACATTTTACAGAATCTTACACATGGAGATATTTTCATTAGTGTCTCAACGCTTTCATTGCACATTGTAGGTTAGAGTTTAGATCCCAATGGCAGAGGACAAGACAGGAGGCCAGAGTTACGGTTGTTATTAACTTGACAAGTGAAAAAAATTCTCAGTGTTACAATTAATACATCTCATTGGTAACTGCTAAGTTCCTCAATCCAGTCTACTCTAGTGTTTTTAGCACGGTAATACCCAACAGCTTAATCAAACTGTCTCATTTTTTTTCTGTAAGATAGGTCTTCAGGAGTCACTCATTTTCAAAACCAGTCTCTTCTCTCACCCTACCAATGAATTCATCCTAAGTTAAGGCAGGCTTCCATTTATTTTCCTCCTTTTAGTATTGTTGCATTTCTCTATTATTCATTAACTTATAAAAACTCAGGTTACATGTGACAAATAAGATCTTAAGACATGCTAAACTTACGACCAGTAAAAGCAAAAGTGATCTCAATCAATTTGACTGTCCTTTTCATTAACATAAAATTCCAAACATGTAACAATACTAGAGAGAAAAAAGAATATTCACCAGGTATGAAACTAACTTAATAGAGAACTTCCAAACCCAACACATTCTTCTCTTGTGGTGATTCCTATATCCATGGCAATATAAAACCTAAACCAGCATTTCTTCCACCTGAAGAATTCTAGTCTGTCTACATTTGGCTTTCCTGACACATAAAGAGGAAGCCTTCCTGATTTTGTGAGGTATCTTGACAATCCCAGAGAGAAACTGATTCTACTTTTCTCCATTGTCTTCAAAGTCATTCTGTCTACTACTTTATGTCTAGATAGGTGGTATCTAAAGAAATATATTACAAAACATAATAAGGTAAATGTAATTACAGTAGAAATACACAAAGTATTCATTATCTTTGATAGTAAATATTCCAGAATACCACTGCTGGAAAGAATACACTTAGCATACAGGAACGGCAGCAACATCCGAGCTCCCAGCAACAGAGATTTTTCTTGAAGAGTTAATTTGGATTTTTGTTTCATTAGGATTGCACATTACAGTTCCTACTTAGAGTTGATTTGCTTAAGCATACACCAGAGGATAGCCAAGCCAAAGAACAGTTTTAAGAGAGCTACAAATGGTTCAGTAATAGTTTGAATACTAGCAAAGTGGACATGATGTATAGCAAATAGGGAAACACTTATTCCACAAACAGCATGACTTCAATTTTAAAAATCTTTTCTGATTTGAAAAGAACTTACGGCTTTATTCAATGGCAAACAGCTGCTCTCAGCTTAAAAACTATGTAGCATGTCCTCCCCTCCACTAGTACAAAAACATAATCAGACTGATATTTCATATTGCTCCTATCCTAAAGGTATTGAACATGACTTCCATTTCCCCGCTTTGTTTAAAACGAGCTTTATGGTACAAAGCTTTTTCCAGGTGAAACCACATTCACACTCAGGAAGTCACAAGGGAAAAAAGAGAAAGAAATGGAAGTGATAATCAGAAAGGTACCAGAATTTTCTTATTCATCCAGTTAAAAGCACATACATATATATATATATATGTATATTTTGACTAAGTTCTCTCTCCACACTACAGGAAAAGTATGGGATCTAAGATACCGTTTGCTCTGCATTATGATGTACCACTGACATGTTTGGTTTCAGCAGTCTTTTCTCCTGGATTTTTGGCCAGACAGTGCTAGTAATCTGATTTACTCTAGAGAGTAATTTGCAGGCATCTAATCTTATTTATCTCAAAATTGCATGGTGTGTAATTCTATCTTCTACATTGTATGCCAGTAAATGTACAACTAACATGATATTCCATGCCTGCATAAGAGCTCAATCTGTTAATACATTACATGTAAAGCTACCTATTCTTAAAGAATGACCTTGGCTCTAAGGTCTGTCTTATCATCATTCACCCATTAGAGGACCATGAAAAGTAAACCCAAATCTAAATAGCCAAGAAATAATAAAAAACATTAAGTAAAATACAGTGCTCCAGAGAAACCCATCACCTCTTTAGATAACTATATACATGTACAGATACACACGTTGTTTAGCCCTATGACAGTATTTTGCATTAAACAGCTTCAATTTACTTTCAGAATGCAATACATCTTGGGACACTCACACCCAATTAGATAAGCATTGCCTGCTGTTTTACAGTCTCCAGATGTGAAAAAGGCTGAGCTGATCAGCTTGAAGGCCAAGCAAGAACAGTGTGCAGGTTACAGAATGCCTGCTGGACTTAAGTGCTCAACTTGACAAGATCTCATTCAAGTGACATGGAACAGCCCAAATAAGTCAAAAATGAGATTATGTCTCCTACATACCCCAAGCTCAAAGACAAAACTATGTTTGTTGTGTTCTTATTCTGACTCTTATCAAGGGTAGTGAAGGGTAAAAGCCAACCAGGAACAGGTTGATGAGTTAGGGAAAGAAATACTGTATTTCACTCCTTCTTCAGTGATTCTGAATTTCTCATATCTATAAGTACATACTTAATGTGGCTTCCAACACCAAAGGATTTTTAAGATTGGCTTGATTTCAGTTTCAGGTGTCAGTTTTATCAAACATGTTTTTCCTCCAGATATGTAAACTACAGTGTGGTGCAGAACATGAGAAGGATTTGATATTCCGAGAATACTATTAATAGAACAAAAAACACACTTTGCCTTGCTGGTTTTTTTCCTCCTCAGCATAGTAGAATAACTATTAAACAGATTTATTGATGGTATGTATGATTATTTCAGCAGAAATGTGAGGGAGCAATGGATCAGCATTCACACCTCATTTCCCACCAGAACTGATGACCTCCTCATACACTCAGCTAAGGAAGAGTACCAGACAAGGTGAGAGAATACATACTCAAGACCAAGGCATTCTTTCTCTTGTTTTGTCACAGGTAAGAGCATAAATTTGTTTCCCATATGTATAGATGTGTGTTTGCTTTGAATGTACAAAGCAGCATTGCCACATAATTACCATCTGCCACTTCAGAGGGATACAGCTGCTGGGTTTTTTTCCTGTTTGCTTTGGTTTTGCAACCTTTCTTCGTGGATTTCATGCAATAAAGTCAATTACATAACGTTAACTATTATGAAGCAGTTTTCCAAGCAACAGTGAGCAACACCTTAAAGACAGTTCTCAACCATTCCCAGTAAAACTCAAGTCCTCAAACACACATTGCATCTTTAGTGCTCGCATGTAAAAGGCACTGATAGTGAGAAAGAACTACCAGAAGACTAAGTAAAGAAATTACACTGCCTGGCAGAATAGACATCCAGAAACCCGTGTACCACTCAGTCCTGACAAAATCCCAAGCACACCGATGGGGAGCATGCATCATGTTCAGTACCACACTGAACAGCACTGACATTTTCTATCACTGATAGACATCCTCCAGTGATGAAACTGAAAGCATCATGCAAGGGAAGCCTTGGAGATTAATGCATATAAACAGTTGTTTGACACTGGTATTTATGCTCTGTAACCTGTAGAGTTAATTAAAGGAGTTATGAAATGCACTGCCAGCATTGAGAGTATACTCCAGCTGTAGAGAAGAGCTTTTGGATTATAAACCAGGTACTGGCCAATGCTTGACAAGCAAGTTTAATTTATTTTTAATTTAATCATCTCTGTTCAGTCATCACTAGTGGTTGCTCTGTTCTAGCTGTCAAAGCATGCTTGCAGCATGTTTTTTGCATGTCACACATGTATTCACATCCTGCTATTTTATACTACTTACGCAGCATCACAATTTCACCACTAATTTGAGGGTTGTCTGCTTTATTCTTTTCCTGTTCATTTCCCTCTGACAGTGTTCTCTTTGGACATGGCACGGTCTGAGAAGCAGCATCAACCCATACACCATGAGATGCTACCAGACAACAGCCCACCACACAAGCGTACTAAAACAAATACTAGCATAAAGGAATTGTACTTTGTGATTCTTCAAGGATACGACCTTTCTCTGTGCCTTTATGTTAAGCACTGGTTAATTCTTAGCAGCTATCTCTAGCCTCAGATGAGCATTCCGGTGGTATTTAAACAAACAAACAAAAAAAAAAACAACACCAAAAAAACCCAAAAATCATCAATGGAGGGGTAATGTTTCAACCCCTCAATGCTCTCTGAACAATTGACACTCAGAACAGCAATGCTGTCTATCAGCCCAGTCTGATTAAGACAGTACCTAAAAATCACACTGAATCCAAGGCTCCCTCCGTCTTCTGGACTTCGTCTCTTTAGGGAAAGTTTGAACTCAAGGTCTTTGCACAAATTAACTTTTCTAACAGGAACCACAACAGGGGAGATAAAAAAATGTAAACTATGTTTGTAGAGACAGATTAAAAGTAACTTTATCACTGGGGCATCAGTCCAGGCACTCAAAACATGAGAAATCAAAGAAGTGGTAATTCCTGTTTCTTTAATAAGTAACTGGCATCAATGAATTGAATTATTTCTAATTATTTCAAATCCCAATAGCAGCTGTCCAAAAAAGGTCTTCAAAGAAACAGAAGGGTTTAGGAAACAAAGCAGCACTGCTGTGAAAGTTCTATCAGTTACAGCATGGAGCTGTGCTCTATCTTTAATAAAAATACACACCCACAAGTGAAAAAAATAACTGTGATAATTCAGAATATGTTTTCTATCTTCTGCAGAGACAGTTATTCCAAACAGAGAACAACTGTCTCTGCAGAAGACAGTTATTCTTTACGTCATCTGCAGAGACATGAAGCATAAAATACACACCTTGCCTGAACAAACTAACCTCACACACATGTATCCACCCAAATCATGAGAATGGTGAGAACAACAAAGCAATTTAATTGTTGAGTGGCTCCTGCTCCTAATAGATTTCTTTTAAAAAAATTTTCCTCAGGAAGAACGCAAAATTTTTCCCAAAAGGAAAAAATTTAGGTATCTACCACAGGACCAGCTTCATTCTCACCCTCGCTCCATAACCTTCAGGTACCCCAATCCATTCATTTCTTTCCTATATAAACATTTATGTAGTGCATCTCTCACAAGAAATCCCAGAGCAATGAAGAGCTTATTATAAGAATAACTTGACACAGATTATTATTCAGCAAGTACACCGCCAGCAAAATAAAACTGCCTTAAAACCAGCATTTGGCAGCGACTAACAAATTCAGCTTGTTACACAGTTTTACCATCATTCATAAATGTTCACTCTAATTCAGGTAAATGAGATAGCAAGAACACAGTGACATTGTTAACTTAATGACCCATAGCCAAATTATTTAAAACTTCAAAGAAGTTGAACTTAATTGTAATGGATATACTATGGAAGAACTTAAAGCACCTTTGCATGCCTTGTAGAATAACCTTAATGATCTTTGTCTCCCTTTAACTCTGGTGTTCCTGTGGTTTTAGAATAGTGCTTATAATCAATGTTTCCACTATGGTAGTGAATTCCAGTTTACAGCTGGTGCCATCCTCACAGTAAAATGACATCCATGTTCTCCAAACCAATCACCACACCATATTTTAATCTAATAAGGTACAAGAACTTGGCAGCTATTATGAGTAAACTGAGTTCTGATCAGACCTCAATTCTGTCAAGTGAGATTTTGTCTTTGTAAAGAAGGATACATCTACAGATTCTAAGGATACTTCTTAAGTATTTTAAATATAAAGCACACAAAATTCACTTTAAATTTATTACCAACATAACTGTATTTTGCTTAGTTCTAGAAAGCAATTTCAGAAGCAACACCATGTATTGTGGGCTTCCAACCAAAAGAAAACCCATTAAAAAACCTCAGGTTTACTGCAAATGGCATATTTAAGTTATTCTGAAGATAGGCAGTCAAATCCCATGTACTTATTTTTCTTACCTGAATTATGAGCGCATTGCTTTCATCTCCAGAGCAAGACTTCATGTCCAATATGAATGTTATGAAACAGAAATGCAAGGAGGGTTTTGTTTTCTTCCAAATTATTTGATTACAAGATCCAGAAGGCAAGTTACCCCCCACATAATGCATAACAACAAGATCTGTTTAAGACTATTGGTACAAATCACAGTAAAGATTTGGAGCATTAAGCTAAGGCAAGCAAATTATACTGCATTTCCATACTGGTTATTATAGTGTAAGGGAACAATCAAAAGCACACTTACAGGCTGTATAAAACACACAGGAAAAAAAAAACCCAACCTTTAATCAGCTTAGGCTGCATTCTTTTGGTGCTGGACCACAACAAAACTCTTGCATACAGCAAGTTCATCCACTAATCAAAGGCACCATTAATTAGCACATATGAGATGGGTTTTGGACGTCCTTAATATCTTTAGAATGACCTATGTTTCATGCAAGACAATATAAAGATCCACTACTACTACCCACAAAATCCCTGTTAACATTACTCTCCTTCTTCAACTATAAATGCAAAAGAAATTAGTCTAAATGCTTTGTAATTTACCCACCCTCTACACGATGTGGGTGATAATTTCATAAGCCATGCTTGCTGCATTACCTAATCACCCCGTGCTTGGAATCTCAGTGTAGTGTGCCAGGCACGAGGAGTGGGGGAGTTGCAGCTTTAATTCTCAGCACAGGCTTATTATGCAAAGCTCAGTTCTACAGAACTAGATTCAGTCAGATCAATGATAGCCTGTACTTACAATTTCATGAGTTACCACTTTCAGTCCGGTGTTATAGAGTAATTGGCTCATGATAGGTCCTGTTAATAAAAACACTTCTTCACCATTCCTATTTGAAAGCTTCTTGAAATGTGTATTTAACTTCTAGTCAGGTCTTATTCCTGAGTAATTCCAGCACAGCTCAAAAACACAGTACTGCATAGCAATTTTTCCCCTCAGCAACACTCCTACAGAGCAGACCAGTGGATTATAGGACAATAATATTAGTAGTCAAAGGGGCTCCCTGGACCAACAGTCTAGGACTGTTAGTACAGCTGTCATATTGTTTAGAATTTCCATAAGCAGATCAAACTACACCTTAAAACTACTCAGATGGTTTCCTCTCTTACATCTCTATAAACTATTATTCCAGAACTGTCTTTAACAATCCTCTTTTTCTTGCACAACAGAGTTTATTTTTATAGCCTCTGAAATAGTCATGTTCCAAAACTATAATTTTAGCACAAGCAATATGTGCAGTGAGAACAGAGCAGTCCGAATTTCACCATAGCCTGTACAACACATCAAGGACGCTGGAGTTGTGCATGGGTCACTGGAGTTCCCGTTGCTCAGTTATGCCGTTTTTACTAATGCTAGTTAAAGTAGAATTAGTTTATATTTGCTTATTTTTGCTGTTAATTGTCTTTTCTTCAGCAACACAGATAATTAAATTGAGACTCTTTTTGTTTTTATTACAAATTTATTACAAATACATAGCAAATGCTAGGGCAGCCAGCATTGCAGACAACCACTTGAAGACTTCAGTCTCTTGATTCTGTCACATCTTGTCTGGAGAAACATTTAAATGGCAAGTCTATCCTATTCAGCAAAATGGGGCTCTGATCTCTGTGGGGCTCCCAAGCCTGCATTTAGCGCTCACACACACACACACATAAAAGGATCGACATTTCCACGGACCTGATGCATGTTTTCAGATGTAACTACTCAAGTTACACATACAAAAATCAAAATGTGTTAAGAAAAAAATCACATAGGCTGAAGTAACAATTATTATGAGTCCAGGTATCATAGTGAACTCATTATTTTCCTTTGCAGAATACATGGCCATATATAGCCATAATTCCGGTATTAGTTACGTTACTTGCACAGCCCTGAGGAGTACAACTTGGGTGCATTGATTGACAAGCAGACCAACATGAGCCAGGAGTGTATGCTCACAGCCCAGAAACCAACTGTGTCCTGGGCTACATCTAAAGCAGCATGACCAGCAGGTTGAGAGAGGGGATTCTTGCCCTCTGCTCAGCTCTCATGAGACCCTATCTGGAATACTGCGTCCAGCTCTGGGGCCCCCCAATAGAGGGAGAATATTGACCTGTTGGAGGGAGTCCAGAGGAGGCCATGAAGATGGCTGGAGGGCTGGAACACCCTTCCTATGAAGACAGGCTGAGGAAGTTGGCTTGTTCAGCCTAGACAGAGAAAGGCTCTGGGGAGACCTCACAAGTCTCCCAATACCTAAACAGGGCCTACAAGAAACCTGGAGAGGGACTTTTTATGGAGGCACACAGTGACAGGACAAGAGGGAATGGCTTTAACCTGACAGACAGGAGATTTAGATAAGTTATAAGGAAGAATAACCTCCTTGCGAGGGTGGTGAGACTAAAAATTTAGATGCAACAAATGGAATCTTCCCTTTGCTATACTATTGCCTCACTTTATTAGTCTATACTGGTTTTAGCTCCAAGCCCAACACTGGTATTTTTTATGCTGTTTGCAGATTAGTATGAAAAAATTTGTGCTGTATTCAAAAAAAAAAAAAAAATATTCAAGAAACCACATACCAAACCACAACCACACAACCAAAACTCTACTGGGTTCATGCTTAGGGTTTTCAGCTTTTAACCTCACTATTTTCTATCCTTCCACAGTCAATTCAGCAATGTAATACATATTTACTGGTATTTTCACCAATAATATTTTCTTTTTGTTAGACCAAATGACTTTTCTAACACATCTGTGCAGGGAAGATACTTTTTCCAGACTTGCTTCTGAAATTTTACAGAGACCAAGTGCTTTCTGTACTGAGAGCCTTACTGCTGGAGGTGGAAAACATGACAACCTAATAATATGCTGGGACTTCAGAGACAAAAGCAAGCTCAAAAAAAAACTATGGGAAGCAAGTTTGGGATTATTTTCCTTTTACATTTTCAACACAGATGGGAAGGTGCTGTCTTGCTAGATGGCCTTGTTCTCTTTTTAGCTGTTTCAATGTTGTTTAAGGAACAAATACACAGAGGGATTTGCCTCTGCAGTGCTGTCAGCTTCCGTCTTACTGCCTTTTAACTGTATTTGTTACTTAGCAAGAAAAAGTTCTATCTCATGAAACTCAGTTTTATCTTATTGTAAGGAGTTAACTACAAGATTGGTTTTGTTCACATAACTGCATGTCAATAGATGGACTTGAATCACAAATTCTCCTCTCCATAAAGACATTAGATTAAAATAAACTTTAAAGTACTTCTCCCCAAGTCAAAGCCATTCCATTCTCCCATCCTACAACTACATATCTCAACACTACTACTCTGAAGTAGAAAAGAAAGCACACAGAAATATAATTTCACTCTTAAAAGCCCCTGTCCAAATCCCATCCATCTACACATAGGTGAAGATGTGTATGTAGTACAGCAACAGCTCAACATGATGTCAAGAAAAGATGTCAAGAGATTACAAGGGGAAAAAAAAAGAGTTCCCATCAAACCTGCTCCTGGTCTCTTTTCTACAAAGCAGAAGCACACAGAGACCTGCAGAAGAGCTTTTATACTACAAGCATCAGTCTGGAATGCCAGAAAGACCACAGTCTGAGTGCAAGGCAGCCATGAGATCTGATAGCACTATCCATAAAAAGCAGTCAAAATTGTGTCAATGACAGCATACAATTTCACTATGGGAAATCTGAAAATCTGATCTTCCACTATCTACTTACACCCAAGCATAAACTTCTTATATTGTGTATGCACTCTGGGATGTTCAGACACAAAGCTGTCATTTTTTGTAACCTCTCAATCTTATACCCCCCTCAACAAAGCAATTTTGCCTTCCTGTTCAAATGGATTTGACTTTTACAAGGCTCCTATACCAACTATGTTTCTCTTGTGCATTTGCAGTTTATTTGCTGGTATGTACGGGAAGAAAGTTAAGACTTCTAAACCAAGGAAGTGAGTAGTAACTGGTCTTAAGTGCTGAGTCTGCTAAGCCACTTTATTCACCCTTCTGTAGCTATTTTAAATCCAGATATGTTGTTTCTATAAAGACAAAAAGAACACTGTGCACAACCTTTAATAGACAGTTGGACTGACATTTATAATTTATTTGGGAGAGTACCTGTGCTGCACTGTCATTTTCAATAATTAAAAGAAATCAAGAAAATTAATCAGGTTTCTTTGCCTGTGATTTCAGACCAAGTATATACTATCTCTGAATATTTCAATATGAAAATATTTCAGTCCCTACATCCAATACTGAATATTGAAATTTTCCCCAAACCATTAGGTTGATGTCCAGTGTCAAGAATCATTCAAAACAATTATTTGAGATAGAACCAGAAAAGACTGTGTTAAGGAATTAATAACAAGCAAAAGTTTACCGCTTTAGAATTATTAGCATTTATGGTCCAGGCACCTTGCACTGAATAGCTCCTTTTCTTCAGTAGATCCTCCTTCCAAAGTCTTTAGATAAGTATATCAAACTCCAGCAATGCATCAATTTATAGGAAGTGTTGGCAAATGAAAAATTCTTAAAGGCAGTAATGTTATGAGCAAAAAAAGAAAATGCATTGGTATTGAAAGTTTTCAGCACTAGAACAGAGGATCTGGGGTATTTAACAGTTAATTTAACGTTACTTGTCAGTAACCACAAGTCACAGCTTTCTACAGCAACTCGACAGCAAAAATCACTGCAATTCAGCTTTTGCTATTCTAGATATGGAGAATGTAACAGTGGATCATATATACACAGTGGCAAAGTTTTAGCAACTATGGAAATGTTGACAGTTATCATTGTGGAATTGCTGCTATAAGCCTTATGGACTTCTTGGAAACATTTATTTTCATTTCAGTTAACTGGCATTAAGTAAGGCACATGAAAGGCGGTTTCAAAAGCATCTCCAAAAATAAACAGGCAGAGTTTTTGAAAGCAGCATTTACACCACAGCTGCTTCTTCAGTCTACTGGTTCTAAGTCCCTCAGTGACCAAGCAAAATAAAATCAAGCAGAACTGTTAGGAACTTCAGTAGTGACTTGACCATCTTATCCTTTTCCACTGCATCTGGCATTTCAGCATTCCCACAGCAGAAGGGAGCAAAGGGCACCTTCTGACTGAGTAAAACTCACAGACCACTAGTGGCAACACATACACATTTGCACTGATTTCTAACATCACACTTCATCTATTCCAGCTTCGAAACTCTCACTCTGAAATACTCCAGAGACTTTTCTCTTCTTTCCCTGAGCTGGTATGAATTAGTGTTGTTTCTTAGGTCTAAAATGCTCTCTGTTGTAAAACCTTATAAAATTTCATACTGCATAACCAAATTAACTTGATATCCAGCTACTTATTCTGCCTCATAATTCAGCTGTTAAAGAAACCAGCTCCCACTCCTATTGAGTATTTTTTATTATTTCCTTTTAAAATTTCCTTTTAAAATTTTAATATTCCTTTATATGATGTGTCTCTGCAGCCAACACATTCTGTTCATTTAGACACAAGATACATTTGGGGCAACGTTCCTTTTTAACTGAATGCCTAAGCAGTCTTTGGGCTGCTTTCATAGTAGGATGCGAACGAAAACATAAAATATCAGACTTCAGAGACAGAAATGCATACGGATAACTAAACCCAAAAAGGTAAAATGTAATCAATGCTTATTAACTTTCATATAGGATCTAGAGACTTTTACTTTAAAATTGTTTTACACTGACATTGTAATTGGCTTCATTAGTCTTGAAAATTGTCGCTGCAAGTCAGACAGGCTGACTGCCTGGCTCCTGCAGTTAGGAAATAACATTAGAAAATGCTAATTGTTAAATGAAATTTCAAGCTAAAATATCCTATATGGAAACATATTGCACTTTAAACACAGAGTTTTAGAGCAGACAAGGAGAACACTGATTTAAGAATGCAAACTCAAATCATCACCAAAATGAGAAGTGGGGAGCATTATAGCTTTTAAGATTGAAGCTTATTTAGAAAAGCACACACAATATAACCAGGAAACACTTAAGCTTCTAATGAACCAATTTGCTGAAGAAACAACCCCTCCATGCTCTGCTAAACAGTTGATCATGCACTTCTCAGTTTTTCTAACATTTTTAAGAAACACCCTTTAATAGGAATTTCTGATTTCAACTTCAATTTCTGATTTCAGTTAGAGACAGATATGGTTAAAAAGCAGAAACATTTAAAAAGCTTCTTTCCGTAAGTTTTAACATATTTGCATTCTCAAAGTACTTTACTGGGTGAATTGAGGGAGGAACGGATTATGAAACCTGACTTTAATAAAATGGTTTTAATGAGGTCCTGCGTAAGCAGAGATTTAGGTCTTCACAGGTTCCAGCTATTAAATACTTGGGTATTCAAGTTGGCATCTAATTTTCATCTCTTTCCCAATATTTCTTCATTAAAATTTTAGCCAAAATTGAAAATGTATGTGAAAAAAGTCATACTCTCTTCTACATAACAGTCTTCAAAATAGGTTTTCACCCAATTACTCCACTGAGGCGTCTTTAGAGTGTTGATACAAAATTCTTGTAAAGTAGCACACTAACATAGGCACTGTAAAGTTGAAAGCAAGCTATTTCCACAGGAAACCCAAAATGGCTGTATCTCAAGAAACAAGCTATTTAAAAATTACTTTGAAATCTGCCATTTACTCAATTCCTCAGGGGCATATGATGTAAGAGGAAAAAGAAGAGCAGACAGTCTCCCGATCTCTCACATGGGAGAACACACATGCTAGCCAAGAGAAACTTCACAGGTCTACAAAGGCAGTTCATAAATCTTAACAGACTTTGAGAGCTCTGCTTCAAGTTCCAGATGTAAACCCCATGACAATCTTGGCTAGAGACTGATACTCTGTCACACTGCCACCATTCAGCTGCCTCCACTTCTAAGATGGCAGTGAAAGAGTGCACCAGTACCTGCACCTGGTGTGGATGAATTATACAGACACACACAGATGCACAGAGCTATTGGTTACTGCTTAGGCTTAAATAGTATCAGGATGCATTTATCTGCTGGCAAAAGCTATCAAGCAGCAGCACCTTTGACATTTCTGTGAAATTCAGTGTTCAAAAGATCACAAAGAAATTCACATTTATATGTTATGTAGCACACTAATCCAGCAAGATACATTTTCTACTTCCCCATGTGCTTTGTAAGAGATAACAATTACAAATGTTATTTTCTCTTGTAAGGCTAATGTAGTTTTTAAAATAATGTTTATGTTTTACTACAAGATATGTTTTCCTGCAATTGCTCAGATAGCTCCTGGAGACAAAAAAATAGTTTTGCTTATTATAAGATTCCCATTAAAATTAAAAGAAAATAAATAACAAAATCAGCAGCAGACCATTATGCTGTGCAAAGAAAGCACTTTTTTTCCTGCCTAGCCCTAACAAAGTAGCAATAGCTGTACTATGTTGAATCAAAGTTAATCGTAGCACCAGTTTGTAGTACTGTAGTCTATCGTTACTTCCCACCCTGACATAAAACAGACGCCTATAGAAGCGTCTTAGGACAAGGCAAAGAATATCATAGTTTTTCTCAGACTGTTTATATTCATAGAGTCTAAGCCAGAAATGGGCTGTGTATGAGCCCTCGCTTCATTAATATTTTCAGTCTCTTACTGAACCCATGCAGACCTTTCATATTCACAATGTCTGCAGTGAATAGTTCCATAATCTGAAGTTCTCATGTTTATGTGGATTCAGATCACGAACAAAGTATGATTAAGCAGTACTCAGTAACAGACCCTTAAAAACACCCACTATAGAGTTTCTGGAGTTTATTCTCTTTAACAGTACTAATGGTATAAACCACGGGCCTTGAAAGAAGCATCCCAAATCAAAGAAGACTGTATTAAGGCACAAATACAGTGGTTTAACATTTTCATTTGCATGCGATAAGGACTTAGGCAGCTTGGTTATTTTATTCAATGGAAGTTTGTTTATCCGCTGCTACTCTTCAGATTTCCTTTGAAGTTAAGTTAGTTACCAAAAGAGTTGCTGGATTAGAATAGGCATTCCTTTATATAAATAATCAGAATATAGAAACACAAATGAAGGTAACCTCTATTATAACTGCTCACAGCAACTTAAGTCTATGAAGTCTGAAACACTTACTGAAAGTTTAGCAGTGCATCCTCTCGTCACATAACACTGTTTTGTGACAAAATACATTTTCCTTACTGTACCATTATTGATAGATATGGCTGGTACATCTAACATCAGTTGACTCAGTGCATGTAAAACCTGACATTTCCTCAATTAATTAGTTGCTGAATGACTTCCTAACTTCTGTATGAATCACAGTTAATGAAATTTCAAGCATCAGGGACGTTTTTTGTCAGCGCTTGAAGGAAGTACACTTTTGATCTCGAGCATACTCTGATCAACTCTGAAAACTAACCAGACACTGATCCATATGGTACCCTACAAATTCAAAAGTACTTTCAAACACAAAAGTACCTCAGTACCTAAATTAAGAAAAGAGTTACCCCAGCTGTTACCTGCACTTCTTGCAAGAGATTTGTGTGAGGTATTTATAATAGCTAATACCATTGTTTTTGCCAGGTTTTTTCCTAACTGATAGAACCCTGTTGCATGAACACAGGCATGAATAAATGAAATACATATCTGTCCTGGGTTTACCAGGAGCCGTTTTGCTCCTTCTTAGTAACTGGTGCAAGCTCTGTGTTTTCACTTCCAGCCTGGGAACAGAGCTGATAACACCGATTGTTTTTAATGTTGCTAAATAATGTTTATTCTGGCCAAGGACTCTGTGAGTCTCATGCTCTGCTGGGGACGAGGGGAGGCCGGGAGGAAGCAGGGACAGGACACCTGACCCAAGCTAGCCAAAGGGGCATTCCATACCACAGCACGTCATGCCCAGGGAGGTAACTGGGAGTTACCCAGAAGGGCACGGTCTCTCTTCAAGGGGGTCCAACTCGTTAGGCGGTGGTATTGTATTCTCTTCT
Organism: Lathamus discolor; assembly: GCF_037157495.1. Lineage (NCBI taxonomy): Eukaryota > Metazoa > Chordata > Aves > Psittaciformes > Psittacidae > Lathamus > Lathamus discolor. The sequence goes on from NC_088892.1 coordinate 17,931,367, forward strand.
CGTTATTTTCTCTTACCAATATTATCATTGGTGGTAGCAGCAGTGATTTGTGTTATACCTTAGTTACTGGGCTGTTCTTATCTCAACCCGTGCGAGTTACATTCTCTTGATTCTCCTCCCCATCCCTCTGGGAGTGGGGAGGGTCGGCGGGGGGAGGGGGGGGGGGGGGAAGGTAAGAAAGAGGGGGAAAAAGGGAGGGGGGAGTGAATGAAGGAGCTTTTGTGGTTCGGTTTAAACTATGACAATATCCTCAGAAGATTTTGTATGATTCAGTAAAAGGGTTTTTTTTTCAAGTATTTCACAAAACTTGTTGTCTTCTTAAGTTTTGCGGAAAAGAAGAGGATGAATTTACATGGGATTAATGTCAGCACACAGGAATATCTTGCAAGGACAATAAAAATTTCAGAGCCTGGTGAGTAAAATGGTCTTAAGTTTTAAAGTGTTTGATTAGAGTAGTATGATAATTCTAAAACTGGTAGGTGCAACATACTAAAGATTATTAACTAACATCACAACTTCTCCTGAAGTATTAATCCACCATATCCTTCACTTTATTTATTGAAGTCTAGCACTCACATCCAAGGCAACTGCTATGACAGTGCTTTATTATTGCTGACATAACTCAAACAGTACATGTGAAGATGAAGAAAGCACTGACAGTAAGAGGAAATTAGTTTGAGCTTTCAAGCAGGTAACAGCTGACTACACCCTACTTGTGCAGAACATCATAAATCTAATATTGTCTTACAGATAGTAATAAAGTTTGATGAAACTGCAGCTTAACTAGAAGTATAGCAACAAGTAACCAGAGGGCAGCAAATGTGACTGTGCTGTGCAACAAGCTCACTGTTACCATGGGATATTTTTGAGATTCTTTAGGGAAGGCAATTTTACAGGAATTACCCTCCATAGTAAAAAAAAAAAAAAACAAAACAAAACAAAAAAAACCAAACAAAAAACCACACAAAACAAAAACAAAAAAACAAACCCCAAACTATTCCTTTAACATAGGGAAGCAGTTCAGTCCCTATTGTTGGTTTACATCCCTGACTCCATCCTCAAAAGAAGATATTGAGGTTAACACTTGATGTAGTCTGATGCCTGCAGCTTCAATGCAAGTGGCCACTTTCTTGGTAGCTCAAGGCATCCAGCTTAGAATTCAAAGTATTGAGGAAATTAGAAGATTTTCAGAAGGAAACTATAAATGTGGTGTGATTTAGTAAATACTTGGTCCCAAATTAAAAAAGAAAAGGAAAAATCAATTGAAAGATTTGAAATGCTCAGAATACAAATTTAGAACACAAAATATTTAAAAGCCTTTACAAATGTAGCTGCATTGTTTCCCCTCGTGAGAGCATTCAGTGCCCCTTCTGTAGGCACATGATGCACTTAAAAATAGGACTTCTCAAATCCACTTGCTAAATCCAAACACCACACAAAAACTGCAGTAACTGAAAAAATACCAAAAAGTTGGCAATCCTCGACTACAGAAGTTGGACAGGTAAGTGAAAACTGCCTTCTCTGCCTGCAAGAAAGCCCATTTAGAAAACATGTGGCTTTACTTCATCTACACATCAACAGGAATTTCATATTCCTGAGCCCAGCTAACAGCTAACAAACAGGACACTTTTTAAAGAGATCAATGTTGTATCAGATGGAGAGTTCCAATTAAGAGTACTTGGTTCTGGAATCACCATAAGTTTATTTTGTACTTTAAAACATCAAACGACAGACAGAAGCAAATGTATTCAACTTTAATTATTTTTTTGAGTAGGTAAGCAGCTAGAACCATACAGTCTGCATTGCATTTTTCAACTTTTTCTCCGTAACATAGATGTTTCAATGGAACAAAACAAGTAAAGCAACAGGGACTACATTAAGAATAAAATTGAGCTGATAGATACAGTGAGCACAGTTCAGCCAATAGCTACAATCTCAGTATGCCTTCAGGGGCTATTATCCTCACTTCAACATTCTGTTTATTGTTTTAGACCATCTGCAAAGCATGAACACTTGGATGTATACTGTTCTCTTCCATCACAGATTTTGTTTGCACTTAAACATTGCCACAGTTCAAAAGATATGGCCCCCTCTATCTACTGTAGATCAGGAAGGTTGTTTTACAGATGGCTCTTCCCTGTAAAGCTAACAGTCATTATAATTCACTTTTTCTGTACTGATTATACAGTCTCCTTCCGCTTACTAGCTGTGGGTTTTCAACACAGACACTGCCCATTCCCATGGTTATCAGTAGGATTCTTTGTGCTCCTTGGGCTTTGAAAGGCCAACTAGAGAATACTGGAACATTTACTAGGATATAAAGAAATAAATTTTCCACTGTTGCAAACGCAGTGCAGTCCTCTTTTGTTTGAAAGCAACCGCTGATACTCAGCCTATTTGGTTCCTAGTTCCTACATCTCTCACATGAGCATTGGAGCTCAGTGTGGTATTTATGACAGATAGCTTCACCCAGTGCTACTAGTCACATCATTGAAGAGCACATTTGAGGTTTTCTGATAGAGCAGCAAGGAACCATATATATGTGCACACATTCAATACAAAATTACTTGATCCTCAAAACTCCAAAAATTCAAAGGAGTCTGCATTTGTGCCAGGCTCACCATTCTGTCACAAATCTTCCCAATCAAACTACTTCTGACAAAAGGAAAAAGCTGAGGGGAATTATGTTTCCTTTCAGTGTAGAAAACCAAATACAAACATACTTTCACCAAATACTTAAATGAGACGCCCGTCTCCTAACCTATTTTGGGACCATAAATGGTAGATAAAAGACTTGACTAATTTCCCAAGATAATGGGAGATACAGATTTCAGTCTACAAAGTAAAAAGCACTGAAACCTTCAGTTAAGCAGATATATTCTCTTTAGTTTTTAAAAACAGCAATTTGGGAAAACATCTCAATTTACAAGTGTGAGATACTCATCCAGGTCTGTGAAGAAAGTGAACAGAAGAAAGCTTACAGTTTAGGTCAAGGCAACCTGTACCACCACCAACACAAAAGGTGGCTCAGGGGTATCAGATCTCTCACGTAGTAAGTATTCTTTTAAGTCTATATCTGTTACCACTCCAACTTTCAGAACTGTTTCTCTGAGTTTCTGTATGAGGATGTTACAGTAAGATTCAGACATAAACCAACTAGCCCATTTACTATGGTTATCTGCCCAGTTTTATAATTTCTTGCCTGTGTTAAAACCAGAAAGATAATCTATTTCCTGAATGTACATTGTCCAGAGAGAAAAGAGGGAAGGGAGAAAAACAGGGAGAAAACTAAGACATCCACACACTTCCCAGTTCAATAGAACACATGGGAGCAAAACTCCTATCATTACACCAGCCATTCCTCAGGCCTTCAACATTTTCATGGAGATCAGTCCCGTAAGTGAAGATGAAATCCAATGGTATCCACTGCACTAAAAAGGCTGTTGGTTAGCAAAGAGGCATCCAAACTACGCCACACCTTGAACTGTAAGCCAACTGATTGATGTTGTTATCAGCCACAGTGCCCTCCCACAGGAGGGGCTGGGGATTTCTTTTGTTCACTGTGTTTTCTTCATAAAGCAGTGTAGGCTTTTCACCTCCTCTTCTCCCTTTAAATCTGCTTCTCACTAAATAGTGACTGAGGCCTGATAGCAGGTGGCTTTTTAAAATACCAAGGAGAGTTGGTATTTCAGAAAGCACACATTTGGATTAGGGGTGGCTGAGGTTTTGGGGTGTAGCTGCAGTGATGGTGCGGGTTTTAAACAAAAAGGAAAAAATGAAACTCCTCCAGAGGTCTTCCAGGAACTGGTTCTTCTTATTTTATGCATAATTTGGAGGTAAACATGAAAATAAAAGTCAATGCTACAATCTAAACTACAGCTGACAGTCTTCTCTGTAGTGTTCAACTACATAATCGCCTTAGTATTTTTGTTCCTTAAACTGAAGATTATCAAGCCACAGCACAAGTCCTATTCAACAATTCCTCTTGCTCTGGTAACTACAATAGTGCTATCATTATTAATGGCAGAAATCATAATCTGCTTTCCCAGCAACAACTGTGGTGACACAGATCAAAGACGAATATTAACTGACAAGGAACTAGAAATAAAAAAAAGTCTGCTTTAGACAGAACACAGTAAGCTCTGAACAAAATACAGTACAGAGGAGAAAAAGGCAGATCAAATCTGTTTTCCGAGGATTCTTCACACATTAATCCTGAAGCTTTAAGGGTAAATTACAACCTGCTGGTTTGAATCATCTGCTTAAAGTACATGAATAATTTTATTCTTTTCTTTCTCCTCACTGAGAAAGAGCTGTGCTCCACACTTTGCACACGTAAACGAAGAATTATCTGATAGAATCTGAATCCTCAGCTCCTTTGAGGAGAGGATATCTGCATACACACAGAGCAGCTACTACTCTGTGCTTCTCTAACCAACTATCCAAGATAAGTAACAAAGCTATCTGGGCCACTAAGGAACAGCCCAACAGAGATTCTAATCTATGCTAGCATCCCATGACCCCTCAACCCCTCTGTATTGGATAACTCTTGTGCATGGCCTCCGCTTCAGTGGAAAAGCATACACGGCACACTTAATTGCAGGCAATTCAGATTATTTGTCCGTCGCTACAGCAAGCGCACAGTTAACATTCCTCTGCTCCCTGAGCAGACTCTACCAGGGACAAAATGTCACCTGCACATTTCGCCAGGAAGCTTATAGACATGATAGAACAAGTAAGATTTCAACCTTAAGCATATAAGCAATATTTCAGTTTTGTTTCAGCTTCTGTTCAAGTATGCATCAAGTTCAACACCACTATGTTTTGGGATTTTATTATTTGTTTAATCTTTGTAAGCCAGCCAAAAAAAAAGAAAATACAAGTTTCACAAAAGATGTCCACTGATGATCACAGAAGGCCAAGAATTAAAGAAATAGCCTGTTTTCTAATATAATAGTTCAGATTCAAATTTATTATTAGTTCTGCAGACTGTATGTAAGTATTTATCGATATATTAATTACATATTTTACATTGATTTTACACCTTTCATCTTTGTAAGACAGAGATCTGCAACTGTTATAAGGAAACACAAATTCAAAGCTTTGCAACATTAAATACCATAAGCATTACTTTATGGCTTTCCAGTCATTAACATCCGAGTATCAGTAAGGCAGAGAACAAGACTCCTCACCTAGTATGCCTGAGGACATTGCTGCCTCTACACTGCAGTAGGCGAAGAGGCCAAGTGCAATATGGTTTTCCATTTTACCCGACCTTGTGCTCATTTAGCACAGGAGCAGAGCACAGCTGTCACCTTTTCTCTCCACAGAAAAGCAAGCAAGCTAAGCCTGTTCTCCACCTGAAGTAGTTTTTGGAAGTAGGTTAAAAACTTCTTGAAGGGTTCATGGACTAAGGAAAAACTACTTCTCACCATGAAATAGGTTAGTTAAGCACAGAGACGAAAGCCCTTATATTGACTGCTTTATTCTACAATGCAAAAGCTTGCATGAGCTGTTTTGCCACAGCATCACAGTACTATCCATTCTGTGGTTTCGGCTGACACAAGAGATAAGTATGAAAAGAGGCAGCATTTCTGTAACATTCAGTCTTTAAGGTACCACAACTGGCAGATTCAGGAAGAGAAAGAACATCAAAACTATGAATTAGAAATACACACGTTTGTTTTACATATAATGTATTATGTTACATATGGAACCTTGGGCCCACTGTAGGAGAGGATCTGGTTCGAGACCATCTTCAAAATCTGAACGCGCACAAGTCCATGGGACCTGATGGAATCCATCCACAGGTCCTGAAGCAGCTGGCAAATGAAGTTGCTAAGCCACTGGCCACCGTATTTGAAAAATCATGGCAGTCAGGTGAAGTTCCCGACGACTGGAAAAAGGGAAATATAACCCCCATTTTCAAGAAGGGGAAAATGGAAGACCCAGGGAATTACAGACCAGTCTCACCTCTGTGCCTGCTAAAATCATGGAGCACATTCTCCTGGACTGCATGCTAAGGCACATGAAAAACAACAAGGTGCTTGGTGACAGCCAGCATGGCTTCACTAAGGGGAAATCCTGCCTGACCAATTTGGTGGCCTTCTATGATGGGGCTACAGAACTGATGGATAAGGGTAAAGCAGTTGACGTCATCTACCTGGACTTGTGCAAATCGTTTGACACTGTCCCATACGACATACTTCTCTCTAAATTGGAGAGATATCAATTTGATGGATGGACCGCTCCATGGATAAAGAACTGGCTGGATGGCCACACACAAAGAGTTGTGGTCTATGGCTCAACATCCGGCTGGAGACCGGTAACGAGTGGTGTCCCTCAGGGATCGGTGTTGGGACCAGTCTTGTTTAACATCTTCGTCGCTGACATAGACAGTGGGATTGAGTGCGCCCTCAGCAAATTTGCTGATGACACCAAGCTGTGTGGTCCAGTTGATACGCTGGAGGGAAGAGATGCCATCCAGAGGGACCTTAAAACGCTTGTAAGGTGGGCTGATGCCAACCTTATGAAGTTCAACCATGCCAAGTGCAAGGTCCTACACCTGGGTCGGAGCAATCCCAGGCACAGCTACAGACTGGGCAGAGAAGAGATTCAGAGCAGCCCTGCAGAGAAGGACTTGGGGGTGCTGGTCGATGAGAAAATGAACATGAGCCGGCTGCAGTGTGCGCTCGCAGCCCAGAAAGCCAACCGTATCCTGGGCTGCATCAAAAGGAGTGTGACCAGCAGGTCGGAGGAGGTGATCCTGCCCCTCTGCTCTTGTGAGACCTCACCTGGAGTATTGTGTGCAGTTCTGGTGTCCTCAACATAAAAAGGACATGGAACTGCTGGAACAAGTCCAGAGGAGGGCCACGAGGATGATCAGGGGACTGGAGCACCTCCCGTGTGAAGATAGGTTGAAGAAGTTGGGGCCGTTCAGCCTGGAGAAGAGAAGGCTGTGTGGCGACCTAACAGCAGCCTTCCAGTATCTGAAGGGGGCCTATCACTGGCAGTGTTCAAGGCCAGGTTGGATGAAGCCTTGGGTGGGATGGTTTAGTGAGAGGTGTCCCTGTCCATGGCAGGGGGGTTGGAACTAGATTATCTTGAGGTCCTTTCCAACCCTAACTATTCTATGATTCTATAGGGATGCTGGGGAGGGACTCTTCATTAGGGACTGTAGTGACAGGACAAGGGGTAACGGGTTAAAACTTAAACAGGGGAAGTTTAGATTGGATATAAGGAGGAAATTATTTCCTGTTAGGGTGGTGAGGCACTGGAATGGGTTGCCCAGGGAGGTTGTGAGTGCTCCATCACTGGCAGTGTTCAAGGCCAGGTTGGACGACGACTTGTGTGGGATGGTTTAGTGCGAGGTGTCCCTGCCCATGGCAGGGGGGTTGGTTCTAGATGATCTTGAGGTCCTTTCCAACCCTAACTATTCTATGATTCTATGATTCTAATGCCAGCGAAAGCGCTTTGTGTGCAACTTGTAACAGCTGCAAGACAGAGGAAGAGGGGCACATTTTCAAATGGAGCATTTTCACTTTTGGAAAACTCCACAAGCTTTTATAGGTAATGGTATTAGGGCCCTTACACATTTGCAACACTGAGCACTTCTAAATGTCTGTGTTTTACCTATTTTTTCCTTCCAAAGTGAGTTTTCAAATTCATAGAGATGGTTTTTACTTGTCCTTCCTTCCAGATACTCTACAAAACCTATTCTTTAATACCACTCCAGATTTCATTAAAAAAAAAAAAAATTATCAGCACTTGCAAGCTCAAGTATGTTCTTAAATCTTTCATTGCAACAAAAATTACCATGCTGTTTTCCGCCTTTTGAAAATTTTCTGTATGTACAGAATTGGAGCTACTCACTAAAGTAACAGGAATCAGAGACAGCTGCTCTCCAAGACTTAAGACACAGGATTGTTGCTGCAGAGCAAGGTATTAGCACCATCAAATTCTATGATCCTATGTTTAGTCCAGATGTGTTGTATCATTTAGCACAAGGAGTCTTCTAACTAAATGAGACAACGTAACTGACTAAAATCTCATTTGGCAGAGGGAGGCAGACAGAGTCATGACTGCTGTGCTACTCTCTGGCTGTGGCTTCACCTCATGCAGAGACTACACCTTTCCAATTTCACAGTCACAGATCTGACCAGAGTGTGTCTAATAGCATTTGTGATAAGCATTCATTGTTTTAGATTTATAGTCACTCAAATTGGCTCTCAAAGTTGTTCCTCTTGATCTCACAGTCTCAGTATGTTGTACCTTACTTAGAGCCGGTATTTGCTGTGGTAGTGTTTTTCAAGTGTGGGGCTTGGGCTAAGATTCTTGTCTCATTGTACTTTACGGTAATGACTTGTAATACAATAGAATCATTGATCACGAAACTGATCTGGCTTATGTTCCCAGTGCAGCTACCACCTTTACACTTTGGGAGGTATATAATAAAAGCGCTTAGCAATTACGCATCTTTTTTCTCCTTCTCGGGTGGTCAACCTGTGAAGGAGACATACTTTTACCCTCGCCCCACCCCCTCCCCCCGCTCCCATGTTTAAACCACAACAAAAGCATAAGCTGTAGACCACCCCTGCTCTGTCTTCTCTATGTGTGGTTTATCCTGAACAGTTAATCAGCCCCCACTGTATTCACCAAGTCTACTTAATACCCAACTGGTAAGGTAATGGGGCAATTGGTCTAAGCAGAACACAAGAATTTCTGGTAGCACAAGTAACTAAATACTGTAAGAGTACAGCATAACCTGATCAGCAATTCCAGATGCCCTTAGAAGCCACAGAAAACCATACAACAGAACACAAAGCTGTAACAGTAAGTTGTGCCTGCTACAAATGATAGACAAATTTCATTTCTGGTGCTGCTAACAAGTTTAGGAATTGCCTATTACTTACTGCATCTTTACCCATACTGTGCACAAAACTGCAGAATGCAGCTCAGAAAACAACCTAAAGAAGGAATGTATGTTACTGGATTACTGGTTGGTGATGGGAGGGGACTACCTGCAGTAGTCTGCAGTCACAATTCAGCCTGCCAAAATGCTAGTGATTTCTTTGCACAGAGAGCACCCAGAAGCAATAGAGAAGTCCTTCACATTCAAAGGAAATCAATTCCAAGGCTAAGGAAGTAAGAACCTAGCAAGGAAAACACTAGTGAATTCTCCATATTACTAGGACTTAAGACATGCTTATAAATAGAAAACTAGTTTGCTTGCAGAAAGTACCGGAAGTAAAACATGGCTGTTACATTAGATTTTAACTAAGCACAAAATGCCCCAAAGCAACTCCCAGTGCTTCAAGACCTGCAAACCAGGTAAAAATTTCCTTAAGAAGTAGTAACACGAAAAACTTTAAGTAACTGCATTCAAATGATTCCTCTAGTTCAGCCTTCAAACTACAATCATGTTGTTATCCTTAGGTTTCAAGCCTCTTTGTTTGTGGGTTTCTTTGATAATGGTGGGGTTTTGTTTGGGGTTTTCAGGGAAGACGTTTTATGCTATTATGTCTCCTGTCTTAATTAAGCAGAATGCAAACCATGGAGGATATGAAATTCACAAGATACAAACATCAATGATAAACTAATTTAAGATAAGGACCTAACTCTAAACACATAAACCATTGCTACTAAGCTTAAACAGAATTTCCTCCTGAGAACACCAAAAATAAATTGCAAGTTCAAGCCCTTTCACTTTCTAAGTCAAGTAATGAATTTTGCACATATATCTTGCATAGTAAAAATGAGTAAAAGCAAACAATTACATTCCAGTTATCCCTCTGTGTTTCTAATAAAAAAGTCTGTGCCTTATATTTGTTTTGGACCTTGGGATTTTTCTCAGGTTAGAGTGAAGGAGGGGTAGAGGAAGACTTTTTCAAAGTTCTATATTAAGCTATAAGGAACTTTCTAAGAAAAGGATGAGACTTGATCCAACATGTCATGGCTCTCCCACTCACTGTAACTTGCTTCTTTGTTTTAGAATTAACCATCAGATGCATCTTCCACCCACAGCATGTGTATAGACAAAATAAGCCTTTACTTAACAGAACAAATCACTTCATAGTTTGAGAGTCATTTGAAAGGATAAAACATGTTTCTAAACTACTTTTTGCTTCCATTCTTACGAAAAGTAAAGCTGCTTCTGAACTATTTTATCTGAACAATTATACAGAATTTTATTTGGCTCAAATCTCAGCTTAATGTCTCTGGACAAACTTGTGCCTTGCACAAAAAAAAAAAAAGACCTCAGAGGAACTGGAAGCTTTGTGTTCATTATGCTTCAGAAAACCAACTACATCATTCTACTTTTTTTGATCTGTCCCCTCCCTCCCTGATGAAATCTGAGAATGCAGTTCCTGCACATCTCAGTCCTCCAGATCTTCACCAGTATATTCACTTCTCAGTGGTGCTTTGATCCACAATAATTCATTACAGTCTCTGATGACTCTTTATTCAGGTACTGCTGGAACACTGCAGCACTCACCTTACTATGCTTCCCTTGCACCACAGACAAAATTCACAGCACAGACTGGGAGGTTTACTTGAGTCTCCTGACACAATTAGGATTCAACATCTACATTGTAGAACTACCTTGTGCCACCAGTAGGCAGGTGACAAGGATGCCCAAAATACTATAGCCAGCAACATGCAATACAGAAAAGGGTTTGTAGCCATCTCCCATTGTATTTCTTTCTGCTGTTCACGTACACGAATCTCACAATAAAAATTCTTTGGTCTCTTTAATATAGGGAGTGATTCAATGGTAAAGGCAATGATATTTTTTCCTCCCTTTTAAATTTAAAATAGACAACTGATAAACCATGCAAGGCTCTTAAACACCCTGCCAATGGCCAGCTTACTACACTGATCACTCCTCAGTAGTAATCAGAAGTTACTAGCAAATGCAGTCAGATTTCCTCTGCAGATGCAGTTTTGTTTCCTCGATGAAAGCTTATATAGGAGGTTTTCCTCTGAATCCTGCATTAAGCAGCTAATTGTACAGATAATGAGAGGATTTCCACAATGAGTAAGAAGGAACTAGAATTCAAAAGGAAGTATCAAACTCTGTAAAACAGTATAAAACATATTCCTGGGTTTCAAAAAAATCAATGGAAAAGTTACAAATACAAACACCCAAGGCCAAACTAAGTTTTCTACTGATTTTTATTAAAACAAGAATTGTCTACCCATGGCAGACCAGCAAAGCAAACCATGCATTACACCAGTTTGGAATTCACAGGTCAGTGCTTCCTTATGACCCACAAAATGATCAGGTAGTTATCAATGGCACACTGGGTAGCACTTTCACAGAGACTCCTGCAATTTGTCAGCAGAAATATCTGATAGCCTTACACAACAGTAGGGATTTTCATTTGAAATTGGGGGGGGGGGGGGGGGGGGGGAACCAAAGAAAAAGCAACCTATAAGTTTACTTTTAACTTAAAACCAAAATTCAAATGCTTCTGATGTTTTTACCATCAGCCATGATAGTACATTTTACTGGTTCTAACTGCAGAGGAATTCATTTTTCCCACAGTAGCTGGTATAGGGCTGTGGTAGGATTTGTGCTGTAAACAGTTGGTAAGGCAGAGATGTTTTCATTACTGCTGAGCAGTGCTTCCTTAAAGTCCCCTTCTGCTCCTTAGTAGGCTGTGGGTGCACAAGAAGCTGGGACAGCTGACCCCAACTGACCCAAGGGACATTCCATACCATATGGCATCATGCTCCATACAAACTCTGGGGAAGAAGGAGTAAGCTCAGGATATTGAGTACTGCCATTTGTTTTGCCATGTAACTTACATGGGATGGAGCACTGCTTCCCTGGAGATGTCTGAACACTTGCCTGTCCATGGGGAATAGTGAATGAATTCCTGATCTCAGATTGCTTGCTCACACAGCTTTTGTTCTACCTATTAACCTGTATTTATGTCAACTCATGAATTCTCACTTTGACTCTTGTGATTCTCTCCCCATCCCACTGCAGGGAGAAGTGAGTGACTAGCAGCGTGTGGCTTTGTTGTGGGCTGCAGTTAAGCATTAAGCCAAGACACATTTGCAGTACACCCCCACTCTGGGCCATTCTTCTTATTATAGTTGATAACAAACACACTGTATAATTGGACTCTGATTTTGTGTAAAATCATTAAGATGTAGCCAGTTGCAGAGTCAGTCACAGGGCTTTTAACCCCTTGAACTGTTTTAAACCATGAAAAGCTTCTCAACTACAATCAAAAAAATTAGGTCATATTGGAGAAAACAATCAAAATCCTTAAAGTACTGGAAAGGAACATCCATAAGTAATGAGAATTTAAAGATGACGAAGAAAATCATTGAAGTGTCATGAAGAACAAGTTAATCACTTGAAGGAGAATCACAGAGAAGAGATCCTTGTCTGCCTGTGCAACAAGTGAGGTTTAAGATGTTGCAACTTTTGTTTTTTTTTTTATACACATGGTATCCTAGCTAGGAAAAGTAAAGGGAAAAAAATTATGTCTTGGACCATTTAAAGGTGCATTTGCACCACACATAGCTGACAAGTGAGACCTCATGAAAACTTGAACAAGAAACTCAGGTAGGGCAGGTGCACATGTGCTAAGTTAAAAGCAGAACAGACATACCTGAAGCCCTTCAAAATACCATTGTCTCTCCCAGAGTTAAAAACATAACACATGAAACTCCATGAAAGCAAATACAGGGTTAAGTGAAGATCCATTAAGCTTAAGTTGTGACATACGTACAGACTGACAGACCCTAGGATAGGGGACCTTGACAACACCATGACACACCACAGTGAGATAATGAAATAAAATTAGAAAGAAGCAACATGGCCAGTTTATTTCATCAGAAGAAACCACTTAAAGGTTTTTGGCTAAAAGGCAAGACCAGAAGACCAGGCTACTAGAATCTGAAAGAACCCAGGTTTATTGCTTTCCAGATTTTCTCTCACAGCTTTCCCCAGAACATCCCTAAAATACCTACACTCTCAACTATTTATGCAGATCCTAGTACTGGGGAAAAAACAAAACTATGCCTAAGACACTGGAAGACTTTGCTATCACCTGGCAAATTAATACCCATCAAATAAAGGTTACAGACTCCAACTTCAGTCTGACAAGGTCCTTGTTAACACTTTCAATGTGCTCTGATAAGCTTTCACACTTTGAGTCAGCTCAGTATGTGAATTTGCACTGGTTTTTTATTTAGAATTGGCTATACAGTATGTTCTTTTCTGACTGCTAGGCCTCGATTCCCAGCAATGTAAAGATTCTGCTGTCCTTAGAATATCAAGGCAAGTTTCAAAATAAAAGCTCCTGGAATTCAGCCGGTAAAGGGTCTTGCTAATGAGCTTTGCCTCCTTCCCTTTGGTTCTAGCTATAAACCACACTAAGATACATACGCCTAAGTCCACTTAAACTTTCCTGCTTCCACCATTAATTTACTGTAAAGTGTATTTTTACACACTTTTACAACTAGCAACTGTCTGTGCTACTTGTCCACCGCTACCCCCGCCACTCGGGAGCTATGTGAACTACACTGCAATTTCTGGTTCTTGAAACAGCAGCTAGGCTACAAGCTTTATTTTAGATTGATGCTGTAGGAATTAAAAAAGTTAATTCATTGTTGTTTTGCCCTTCTATAATCTGTTTTCAGGTTTCTTGGAAGTGGGTCAGGGGGTTTTGTGTGTTTTGCTTTGTTCGATTTTGTGCAGAGTTTGGGGTTTTGGTTTGGGGGGGTGTTATTAAAGAGAATTTGAAAGCTTTATCCCTATTTTGAGACGTGATTCAGCAGCATTGTGTGAGCTTTTCGACAAGTGAGCTATAATTCTTCCATCCACTTTTAGCAATGGAAAGAGGCTGTGTGGGAAGGCATGTGGATAGTGGGGGATTTAAGAGAACTTTCATTACACAATTCAGCAGCGAACAGGAATCCAAGAAGGTGGGGAGAAGCCAGCAGAGTGAGCAGTCAAGTCAGCAGTATGCAACAGTACAGCCTCTTCAGAGGCTTTAAGTTATGTGTCCTCCCTCTTCTTAACAAAGGTGTCACTTGATCAGATTCAGAGCCAAAAGGGATCTTTACAATTCCTTAAACCACCACTGAAAGCTGGCCAAACAAGTAGTACAAAATCATCTTTAATATCTCGCATAAATCTTTGAATGCATCTCCAGGCTACCTGCTCATCTTAAGCTCTTTTTAGCTGGATAAAGCATTTGCTTTAATTCTAGGAAATCCAAAAATCTGGAGACTGTTTCAATACAGATACAAGTTTTAGAATGGGAACTGCCCTAATTACAGCAAAGCACAGTAAAGCTGAAATGCATTCACAATCCTCATTAACTCAGAAGCTGTGCCAAGTGGAAATTTAAATGTTACCTAATTTCAGATACAGTGGAAGGAAGTTTGTTTCTCCAGGAACATTTAATAGTGAACCCAGCACTATTCCTGGATTAACAGGCTGAAAAGCATTAGCAACTGATCTGGGTGAACCCAGCACTCTGTGGCTGTTCAGCTATCAAGTATTCTACACTTGTGCACATTAAACACTATTGTGATAAAAAGAATGAACCAAATGAAACATTTTCTCTTGAACCACAGTATGCACTGAAAACAAAGCACATTTTACAGCTGGAGTCATATACTTACTCAAAATTAAATATTCTTGATTGCCTACAGAAGAAATTAACTTCCAGAAAAACTGGCACAATAGATCACAGAAAAAGAACAGATTTTCCTCAGTAATTATGGCTTGTAATCCTGGAGGTCTTCCACACCCTCAAATATTGCAGTTATCATTGACATGTTAGCAGGTCACTTCTGTGATGGGGGGGGGGGGGGGGGGGGCAGGTGGTGATTACACACTCCCCCCAAAAAAATAATTAAACCACAAAAATAATATCTTTTCCATACTAAAAATGAAGAAAGCATTTACAAAGAAGCAGGCTCAAATGTAAACGTAAAATACCAGTGCCCATTTTGCAGAGCATCTGGTGCTAGAAATGCCCCTTGATACAGTTTTATTCCTTGCTAGCATTTAGTTCACACCTAACAAATCCCCACTGAAACATTGCAAAGCTATCTCTAGCCAGCTTTCCAAGTAATTTTTTTCTGCTAAATTCAGTACATTCCTGCAGAAAAGCATGTTTTACATACACAGAAAATTCCTGAAGTCCTGCTCTTTCTGTATTTGGGCTGCTAGTATTGGACACACAAAATAAGATGCATTTCAAGGTACTGCTAATATGTAATAATCAAAACTGCACAAAAGGGAAATTTTAAGACTGGCAGTACAAGCTCAAGTGTGATGTTTCACATTCAGCCAGAACGCAAGAAGTTTGGGATTGGAAGCTTCCATCCTATGTTCTTTTCTGTTTTAGACAAAACATCAAACTATCTATGCATTTAGACTTAAAACAGCAAAAATGGACTTTCAGTGAGTAAATTTTACTTCTTGGGAGTGTTTATCCCAGTGTGTCTCTCATTTTCTTATGCTTCCATTTCTTCACTTCTTGGATCTGTTCTGACCTGCTGTCTGTTCATTGACAATCCAGCCTCAGCCGCACTCCAATCTAGTAATTCCCTTCAGTTCTTCCTCCTCAGTTCCTTCTGTCTTTCTGTGGGTCCTCCTCCCCCTTAAACATTTATACATATTTTCTCATTTCTCTTTCTCACACACACACACATATATACAGTTGCACACAACAAAAAGGGAAGCTGCCTTTTCCTGCGTTTTTCAAAACAAGATGAACATGCTGCATCATGCATGTTTTCCTGACAGCTTCCTAAGAGTCACAAATCACATTACAGGAATAGTCATCATTTAGAATTTCAGTCACAGAGTTTTACAGTCACTACTGCTCTTACAGCTCCTAACAGATGTACATTAGCACTAGGACTACTTATTTGCCCTCTGGCAAATTTTAAAGACTCAGTCGTAGCAGACCATGATGGATTTTGGTGTGACACAGTGCTGTATGGTTGAAGACACCCAAGTGTCAGCTAAATTCTTCCCAACAGGGTTTCTTCCTTCTGTAGATCTTTATATAGAAAATGTTCTATTAGTGTTACAAATGCAATCTCAGTGGACAATGATTATAGCAGAGAGCACCACTGCACAAAGCAATGATCCAACTAATAGCTACTAAGAAGTTGCACACAGTTACTTCGTAACTGTAGGAAGAGTTACTGATGAAAACTTTCGTTCATGTTCTGTTAACTCTAAAGAAATTTTTACTCCAGTCTGTAAACTACTTTGTATAATAGCATTTCAGTGTTTTCTAAAGAACTCACTGCTTTAAACAATGAGGCAAGGAAACCAACAGAAAACCCAACCCAGCACACCCCAAAAATGACAACCGATGCTTAATAGCATGGAAAAGGAAAATCCTCCAATAACTGTTAATTTGCCACTTCCTAGCTCTCCCTCTCCAGCACCACACAAAGCCAAACCTTAAAGACATTACTTTTCGGTTGACAGCAAATTGCGTCCAATAACTGATTTCTGTTTGAGTTGCCAACAGTGTCTAAAAATGTTAACATTTAACAGAAGCCTCATTCTGGCTCATTTTGCCCAAGTAAACAATAGTCACAAGAATCAAGATACTCTATCTGAAATTGAATAATTCACTTTCAAGCATTTTAAACAACAAAAATGTAGAAGTTGAACGCTGCAGCAGAGAATGGGTTGAATATCTCAGTTTCCTTCCAGGAGATCAACCTCCCAAGTTAGAACCCTGTTAGCAGCTGTGAGATAAATCTGGCTTTTCTTCATTTGCCTGCTTAATTGAAAAGACTTCAATCAACATTTCTCATACAGGCAATCAGGCTCCAAATTATTCTGAACTGACCTCAGTGTCAGGCTCTGTGTGTGCTGACGGGAGACTCCTGTCCATAACAGCAAACCACAGCTCAACTTTTTATTAAAACAGATACAAACCCATGGAATAATAAAAACTACTATGATGTTCTGATGATTTGGACATGCATCTGGGTAGCAGTGTATTGTGTTTGTCAATAAGTGTTTATGCCAAGCATAAAAGAATTAACAGGAATGAATCAGAGAACTCAATCCAGCATGGAGGTCACACAGGCTCATGAACATGAAGTGTCATGAACAGAAAAGATTAACAGCTCAAAATTGTTCAAGTAGAAAAAGAAATCATCTATGGTTCTCATATTTTAAAGGAATGCCCGAACCCAGCAGTGTTAAGGGAAATAATCCCCATGGACCAATACCAGTGAGTCTAGTCATTTCCCTAGGGAACTGATTCACATATTGCTTGCAGAGAAAAACAAGGGGAAAGCAGTAACAAGTCTTACACGCTGTGATTCAGCGTACCTGTTCTTGCATGTCTGACTTCCCAGATACATCTACATAGTTCAGAGGCACTTGACAAAAAGTTGAGAGAAGCTCAACTCCACTAGTCATTCCAAATAACTGTGGCAACTGCTGTTCTTGAAGTAGTAATCACATCTTCTGTCTGCATTTCCAGGCGAGGGTCATAACTTGCAAGTTTTTATTCATCATTAGGGAAGCCGAGGCTTTCCGAGTAGTTAAAACTCTTTTCAGAAGACATCAGTCAGAAAAGAGTATGGTAATGTATAGGGCACACTGCACAAGAGTGCTGTCACTTGTATTCTAAATGTATTAAAGGCTTTTCTAATAAAAATTATCAACTTATAAATGTCCATATGAATCCAAAGACTCAAGAATATTCTGGGTATAAAAACTCCTGAAACATGTACTACACATAAATTTTACCACTCTGTGTTTATGGAGTTTATGTCTATCTATTTTTAAATACTGAATAAGTAAATTTTTCCACTTTTTATACGCAAAAACAGAGACTGCGTTTGTATTCATTCACACACAAACACAGTTTTACTACATGCATATAGAACTTACACATGATTACACAGCCATGATGAACTACACTGTCAGATCACTTTCTATATTCACCTTTGCAGAGTGGGCTCATCTTTAAAGTTCTGGAAATGGAAATGAGCATGCAAGAGTTATCACTTCAGCTTGTGTTTAAAAGTAGTATGCACCATCTGTAGCACTTTACTCAGAAAAGTTCTCTTCCCCCCCCAGTCTAGGATGTGGCCTACAAGTCTAGTAAAAGTCCAAGTATTAACTTTCTTAGAGCTTAACTTCCATATCATAGGAAACAGAAATCAGTTCACAAATACAAACAAGATTAAGTCCTTAGGGTGTCTCAAAAGCATTAATAGGGTAATTCACAATACCAGATTTTAAGTCAACTAGGCATGGTGCCTGAAGATGATTTTCATCAGTAAATAGCCGAATTTGTTCTGTTTATCCTTTTGCACTCACTCAGAAGCAACACTTCCTTGTTAGCATTTATAACACTTAACAAGTATCCCCTGCCATGCAAAGTGATCCTCCTTGATCGGTGAAACATACACCTATCATAGGCTCAGCAGTAACATAGCAGTGACAGCTCCTACAGAAAATGAGAGGTTATCCTTTTCCAGGTAACCTAGCCAAAGTATCAGAACCTCTGATTAAACCCTTAGATTAAGCCAGTTCATACTCATACTCCTGAGCCAACTAAAAACAAAACAAAACAAATACAAACAAAAAAAAAAAAAACCAAGAAAGTTCAAATCACAACATGACTGTGATCAAAAGCTGATCAAGTAAACAACTCCTGATGACAGCCAGAAACACACAGTTCCTGCTTTCCATGTTTTGTATAAATAAAAACCCAAGACATTACGCTTGCATCCCTATATGCAAGAAAACTATCCTGCAGTCTTAAAACAAACTGAATGTTACATGAACTGAAAATACACTGTAACTCAACAACTCTGCTGCTGCAGATTTTTTTTTTTTTACAGCCTACTGTATGTAATATAGGCAGCAGAAAAATTCTTAAGTCAGAGTTTAACTATTACTTGGGAATAAAAAAATAAAACACTACACTATTTGCTCATCTATTTTTTACAGCAAAATACTGTATTAATTTCAGTGACATTTTCCTTATTAGGCATTAATTTAACAGAAGCTCTGCCAGCAAGAAAAGTAACTTTGTATAGTCCTACATAAGACAATCATTGTACCAGAAAAATCACACCAGCACTTCTTAAACATTTAATAAATATATTAAATGCGTGAACTGCTGAAAACAGCAGTTTAAATCCAATAGCTCTTTGTTACTTTCCAATAGCTCTTTGTTACTTTCTTACAAACTTCATTAGCACCATCAAGACACCAGACTTGCAGTGACAGAAAGAAATGTGTTAAGAACTGATAAAACTCTCATACCTCTGTTAAGATTAAAACCCAGGACAAGCACAACCCATTTCCTCAGGAATCAGCCAGAAAAGCATCTTTAATGAGCAAATTAGCTGCTGAACATTAACCAGCAGTTTATTATCTTCATAGAACTGTTGTGCTAACAGCAGCCTCCCACAAAAGGCAGAATACCTTCCCTACTACATTCCCATTCCTCTGGTGATAAAGCTAGAAAATAATTAATTCAGGCCATTCACATATGACCCAGAATTAAAAGAAACATCACTGCTTGACTGTGTGTGGGGGGGGGGGGGGGGGGGGGGGGGGGATCAAACAAAACAAGAACAGCAAAAGCACACAACAAGAAACCCCACAACACACACACACACCTCCCCAAACCTGTCAGTGCTGTACATAACACATGAAGGATAAAGAAAGCATGTAATTACACAGCAGGAAAATTTAGCCTGTCTAAGGTTATCCTGGAGAGAAGACATCTAAAAGGACATCCACATATGGAATACAGTCAAGTAGCAGGCAGTAAATGAACGTGAAGTACAATTTGTGAAGAAACCACTCACAGAAATATGTTTCTTTCACTAAAATAATTCTATGAAATACATTTGTTCCCATATAATTGCCATTAGAGCACAAAAGTTGATCTAACCAAAGAAATCAGGCTTGCTTGATTCAACTGCAAAAAAAACCCAACTTACTCCAAAAGTCAGCCTACGGGCGCACTCAGTGAGTATTTAACTACAGCTATTATTTATCTCTGAGCAGTTGCAGGAGATCACAAGCAAATAGGGGGTTTTCAGGTTTCTGCACAAATATTACATATAGACACAACATTTGTTTTGAGGATATCACACTGATAAGCCTTTTCTGTGTTGAATTCTTGTCTAGCCAGTATTCCCCAGCAGTTGGCACCAAACAGTTACAGTAAAATGTCAGCACCTCTAATTTCTTGCAATGAGTATCATGACTTTATGCTGCTGATTCTTTTCACCTTTGAAAAGATTAAGGGGAAAAAACAATCAAAGGAAAAAAAAACAAATGGCAAGTAATTTATTTGAGACCAGGATTTTACAGTCAGCACAGATGCACACAACTATAACCATGATACCCACAAGTCAGTTTATTAAGCTGCTGCACTATTTCTTCTGTTTTACCTTCCACAAGTAACAAATCATCTGTATCCTTCTAGGTGTTAATATATCCCATATCAACATATCTACTCACAAATCACAAAGTTAACAGCTCTTATCAAGGACAATAATTAGAAGTGCAGACTGATGAAAAGTGAATTGAAAAAATATATAATGTAATGACAGTGTCTCAAACAGCAATTTTTCATCAATATCTACTTTTCATGCAGTAATTATAATGTTAATCCGTTCTTCTGTGACAAGAAGGCACCTCCAAGTTATTAATGGCAACTAATATCTGTAATATTAATTTTAAATAATTCACGCAATAATTTATATACTAATAATGTAATTAGACCAAGGTTATGATCTCTGAATAGTAGATCAGTACTCGGTTCATGTTGGTATCTACTTTCTTCTGACACGATGTTTCTAGAGGCTTAATTAAACCCTGCAGCATGTTTCAGCCTTTATTCATTATATAAATATTCTTCTCCCTCTCTAAACTATTCTTCCTCCCTGCCCAAAAGGGCCATATTAAACTTCATAGCTGTACAATTCAGAAGCACAGTAGGAGGGCAGGTGTATGTCTAAGTTATGCAGCAGAAAAAAATACCTGTGTCCTATGAACAGCTAACACTTTTAAAGAAGTCTTCATATTGCATAGTATGACTGTTCTAGAAGAGTTTTCCTCCCTGACTACATCAAGCCCACTGCAAAGTCACAGAAGGCATAGACAGCCTGTAGAAAAAAAAAGACAAGTAACAACAGATGCTGTAGAAACAATGACAAGTACACCAACAGCAGCCACTCTTCCTCAATGAGCGCTCACAGCACAAACATATCACCTGCACCAAGATGCCAATTTGCCCTTCTTGAGTTGGTAGGACAGTAACTGCGGTTTACAACACAGCAGTGCTGCTTTTCATCACTAAAGTCATGATGGTTCCCAACAGTCACACATGTCTCTACATTAAGAAATTTACATACCTCTCAACTGCCCAAATGACTTCTCCTTGTAAAGCAAGTTCAGGGAATGAAGTCTGTACTTTTTCTCCTTTTGAAATACCTTTCGGTTTCCAGAATGCAAGCGTGGGGAGAAAATTACATGAGTAAAAGACTGTAAGTGAACTGTTGAAAAACACTTCAGCTCTTCCTCTACTCAATGTCATTAACAAACATTTGTCCTATGGTCACTATTCTAATACTTAATCAATTCAGATCAAATTTAGACACAAGCAGCATTGTATCAAAAATGTTTTCTCAATGGGCCTTAATGGTTAAACAGCTATTCCATCCCCAGACTAGCTACTATATGCAGACTGTACCACTATGATTTGCATATCATGTACCACTGCCATTCATCAAGACTCATATATTCAACTCGTGGGAATTAGTATAAATGAGGAAAAACCACTGCAGTGTTTGCCTTCCTTATCTGTGTATCATCCATACTTACTGGATAACTCTTGGCTGATAATTCTCCTCCTGCTTCCCATCAACTGGAACCAGACAAAATGTCTGCTTTTTACCCCATGGACTGACTGAGGAAAAAAATTTCTTCTTGATTGGCTGAGAGTACCCCATAGCTCCAATAATGCAGTCATTAAGATTAATCTGAAACATCTTTTCTATTACAGAGCTCAAATTTCTAGGAGAAATGTCTTAAGTGTATTACTAGTATGCTGTTTGAGGCTGCTTGGCACAGATTATGTCTTCTTTCTACAACTCTACTTATGACAGACATTCGGAAGATATTTATCTTCGCAAACAGTGAAATCTAAATAACAAAGCCAGAGTGATATTCCAGTTTATTGCACCTCATCTAGTATTAAAGATGAATTCCATATTACTGGCTCACCAAATCTTACAGGAAATAATTTCAGTTGGGACCCCAGTAGTAAGGGAACTACTGAATTTCTTCAAGCTGTTTTTCTTGCAATCTTACCTCATTTTCAAGGCATGCTATGTCTTCTTGCAAATTTAGCTCTTCTGGACTATCAGCCTCTTGTGACCATTTCTGGCAAACATGGATGTTTCTCTGACCGTCTTCTCAACACTACTGCTGTCTCAGACCTAAAACCACTTACCAAAATAAGTGGCAATGACATCTCCAACTACACCTAGAAAATCTGAAGAGCCTAACAACTGCACAGTTACCCTGTATTGTGTTTTCCTAGATTTGCAAATCCAAGATAGCATTTAACAACTTAAGAGAAACACTATCGAGATTAAACTTTCTCCAAACATTTTTTTCATACTAACTCAAGTGTGTGCATTGCGTAACAGCAAACGCCTGGTGTTAGCAATGATTAAAAAAAAAAAAAACCCAAACATTACAGTATATCAGTGCTTCTGAAAAGTACATCATATTTTGTCATTAGTGATCAAGTTGTCTGTTTTTCCTCCAGAGAGGTAATTCACAGAACAGATAGAGGAAGCGAGCTTTGAGAACAGTTCTGGCACACCAAGAAATGGAAAGCAACGGATCTGGTCAATCCATCAATGACAATTACTGACATAGCGTCCTGCCAGATAACCGCAAGATATTAACCCCCTGCCTGTGATCTGAGACAAACTCTGTGTCACCAAGAAATAGAGCAAGAAAACTGCAGTAAGCTAGAGTAGAGAGATAATCACAGTGTACTCAACTATAAAGATATATTGAGTTAACTGAGAAATACTGAGTGTACAGCAAAAACTGGAGACCTCAGAAATACTCCTCTCTGAATAGACTCTGATGAAAGGCATTTGAGGAGCAGTGACAGAACATCCCAATCAGCACACACTTGTATGCCAAATCTGAAACCACCTTAAGAAGTGCTCTGATCAGTCCACGCTTAATGTCATCGGTATGGAAGTTCCTCATGGTGAGGAGGTAATCCGTACACCAGCAAGGGAAGGTTTTGTGCTAAATAGGATTAGAATCACGCATACTCACATTGCTGGGTTATCTTAAAATACCTCAACTCATTTAATAAACTCAAGTTACCACTTTCAGTTCTGGCTAAGAGACTGCCTGTATCAAAAACAAAAATCAGAGCTATTTGATGTGTATTTCAGTAAAGCTACATTAATGTTTGGTAGCTAGAGTATGTCCTATTAGGCTACAATTCCAGACTAGAGTTGTATTCTGGAGTTTCATACCCTCCCTGTAAAATAAATCCTTATGGGAATAAGACTGAATGAGAAAATGGATCAAAACAACTCATGCAGAACTCATCCAAGACAATTGTCCTAATGTCTTTAACATCCACGTTTATATTGTGAACAGAGAAATTAAATGCCAAAAGCCTCACACCACCATTCATTGATTTCATTTTTACTGAATCACTTTCAGCTCAGCAGAACTTCCAGAAGTACATCTGAACTTGTATGTCTTAGAAATATGACAAAATCGTGTGTTCAGCCTTACACAGATAACTATTGCTGTAGACTACCATACTTGTCACTCTGAGCCCTTTGCTACCAAAGGCCATTTTCAGATTATACTAAACACTGCCTTTCAAATTATTTAGTTTATCATGTCCTCAGCTTATCCCAACACTTCATTGGACTCCAGGTGCTGGCTACACAAATCTGTAACTACAAAGCTTAATTTCTCCATTACTCATCTTTTATTTTCTGAAAGTTAGAACAAACAACACCAAAGAAATAAAATTTACCATGTTATAGTTTCCCAATGGAAACAACATGCCATGATCTGTCTATCTGCAAGTGTACTTCCTGCAAGGTACTGAGTAAACAGAAAAAGGTGCTGCTGGAAACTGTAAATGCCATTGTTCAAATAAGGTACTTAGATGAGATCTCAGCAGCTTAGCGAGAGAGAAATCTACTGCGCAACTAAACTAAGGCAACTCGTTTTAATCATTTGTCTTCTGTTAGCTCAAATTTTTAAAAGGCAAGTGAATGAAGGCAACACAGTCTTGTTTTCAAGATGTTTCTTGCCATTAGGACTCTTCTTTCATGGTCAAGAAATACTCTCCTGAACAGGTGACTTCAGCTCAACACAACACTCAGTCATCACAGTATCATCTTAGAATTCAAACCCGCTAGAACTAAAAGTCATGGTAAGACTGGAAAAACAGCAAAACATTCAGCTACTCACTGAAGAAAACCAGACTTCTAGTTAGTGCTTTTGAGCAATGTCACTTTCATTTGAAGAAGCAATAGAAGTCTTTCACATTAAGATTCGATTTAATGAGCTGTTAATGATTTGCATTCTTTGTGCTTGGCTTCCCCTGAATCAAAGGTCCATTCTACAGTCATGGCTTTAGGTTTATGTCTCCACCACACCTGGGGAAAAGAAAAAAAAAAAAAACCAAGCAGGAAAAACCAACCCACTTTTTAGAGAGGACAAGGTAGTTGAAGGGACCTGGTGCATATTCCTCAAGCTTCCCCAGGCCTTCCTGACTCAGACAACACAACTGCAGGACACGCTGGGGACCGCATGTGCCCAACAACATAGACACCGATTTCAGGATTCTGTAACTACACAGAAAGCTCTAATACTACACTGCCTGAGGTTGGTTTTAGTCAAAACTGCTAAATGTGTTTATCATCCATCATATTCACGTTAACTCAAAAATGCTTTTCCATCTTTCTTAGTCGGCACCAGCAAGCCAGGTCCATCACAAAATTAAAGATTCCATTTGGGAGCTACTTTTCTTTCCTGTTTCAGAATAATTTCATTTTTAATGTCAGACTATATCTATCTTTCACTGTTCAAGGAAAATATTACCCTTAATCTCCCTTCAGAATCACATCTCCAGTTTTCTCAAGGCAAGTAAGAGTGACTTATATTTTGTGACCCTGATGTGGTCTTTTTATTCTTGTTTTCCACTGTTGCTAATAAATGCTTCAGTGTTTTGTGTGAAGAATTCTGCTCTGTCAACAATAACTCAAATTCCTTACATTTAAAAGGGCTGGTAAGAGGGAGATTTGAAATCTAAATACTTATTTTAGAATGCTAAGAACTCATACTAAGTTATCCTAAGACATGGAGCAAACAAATACCCTAAAGTAAACTGCTTATACAACTGCAGAAAAAGCATGTGGCCTTGGTGGCAGGGCCTATTGCCAATTCTGCCATGCAACGGATGATACATGGAGCAAATTGCTCAGGGAGTGGGGGCACATACATCTTCTACAGTAGGCAATGGAAATTAGAAATTCCTGATAGACTCCCACACCACTGAAGTTCTACAAATGTTGATGAAAGGAGTACAGCATGAAGCAATACATACAAAAACGGATTAATTTATAATGACAAAAGTGTTTGTGAATACAATAATCTTAGGTGTAATTCCTGCAGCACAGAACTGCAATTAGGCACTTCAGAATTCTTCACTTGTTAGTTTTTTGTTTTGGTGGGTTTTTGGGTTCTTTTACAATGCAAGATCAAAGAGGAATACTGTATTTATCAACTGAGTGACTGAAAAATACAGTACTTGAACCATTTAATGGCACATCAAGTAAAGGAGTTGTTCCACAACATTTTCATGTACAAAGGATTAACATCGACAGGCTTCATCTCCCTCTCCTGCTTTGAGAGCAGAGACTCCAAAGCTGAACCTACAATACTGGTACATAGCTCAAATATCTAAGGAGCACCTTAACAAGGCATCCTAACCTTCACTTGCTTTACTACTTTAATTTATTTTAATAGTCATGCTATTGTTATGCACCAAAAGGAGCGTAAAGAAAGATTTTTAAAAGTCTATTAACAGATAAGTATTACCTCCACAAAAACCATGAGATTCTTAAAACTGAAACTCTCCCAGTCATAGACACAGAGAATACAGATGGTTCTTTCGCCTAACTTATCATTTCTTACCATGAAATTCAGTGGGTTCTTATCTGGGAAAGCTGAACTCCCATAATTAGAGAAAACTATTATAATAATGATAGTCACAATCTGAGTCATCTTTTAGGACTGACTCTTCATCAGTATGTTGCAACTCTATTTTTACTACACAGTCTAAAAGAGCATTTCTTTTTATTTCACAGGACAATTTAAATCTCTAGAGTATAATTTTTCTTTCTTGGGTGATGCTGTATTTTACTCTTCAGATTCTCAACTTCTGAAAGAAGATTAGAAGCAAGCAATTCTCAAACATGATAAAAACACAAGACTTATGAGATGCTTAAAACTATTACACAACCAGCCTCTAGATATTTTTAATAGCATAGGAACATTCCTAGCTGACTTAATTTGTGTAGTTTTAGTTAATAAGATATCTCTCACCTTATCCAGGTACATTAAGGTGAAACATATTCCTGGATGTTGCTGATGGAAAAAAAACCTGTTTCCATATTGGATAAACTGAACAGAAAGGGAAATAACCCCCACTGCATCAGGAAACTATTCAGCTAAACTTGTTAGTTGAAACAATTCTTTCTTTCCTCAAAAATAGTCTTACATATTTTATGTAAGCACAAGTTCCAAGGAGGCATCTTGTAATTTATCAAGTCATTTCCAATTCACTTTTCATTAAAATACTTACGAGAAAACCTTAATTCAAAGTCTATTATGAAGCTTTAATAGGGAAAATTGTGAACAAAACTGTCACGTAAAGCATGACAAAAATCACACAGGGCAAAGTGAAAAAATCCCTATTATTAAATTACTGTTAAGCTACTTTTAGTTTGGGAACATTTACCATGTTAACCCAATTGAAGATCACTTGCTTTTAGACAGTATAGAGAAATTAAATATCTAGAATAGTGAGTCATGCTGCCTGATAATTATAAATCAAGCATGCTTTCTGAGAGGTTGTAGAAGTCACTGTTTAGTAGGTTTCCACTAGGGGTCCATACTATTCCCCTATATAAGAAAGCTTTCACTTAAAAAAATATCAAGAAAAAAATAAAAAGAATTTAGGCAGCACAGCAATCTATATGAAGTTACATCTTTACTTATTGACAATGACAAGTGCAACAGTAAGGGTAAAATATTACATATTCAAACAAAATGAGTAATTGCTGTACGCATCTGTTTAACACACATTTGACAACAAGGTGAACAAGAGGTCTCTTCTTCCAGCTAAAAAGTCTATTAGCCTAATTTACAATTACCCACACACTAGAAACAAAGCTGTCAGGGCATAAAGATGTCACTGGTGACAGTTTACATTACACCAGTACTCAGATCACAATGGAACTGTTGGCTTCAAATTATAATCAACTCAAAGAAACATAGAAGTACTATAGCTGCAATAATAGAAATCAATCTTCCAGCAATTCCAATTTCTCCAGATACTTTAAAAAAAAGTATGAAAGGTCAAGAAAGCCACACAATGCTAGCCCATTATGTTTCTAAATAGGATTCTGAGAAAATGTGAACATTCTATTTGGTTTTAGTGCACATTTCTAGGGTGGTCTTGCACAGGAAGTTACTTACAAAAGTAATTTTGTAATTGAAATTTTGTAGGAGATTTTGTGAAATAATTTTATTGGCTTAACCTGCAATAGCTTTTGTAATTGTACCTTGATAGAAATGCCTAAATCTATCTAAATTAAATATCTATTTAGATAAATGTAGTGTTATCACATTTTCCTGTTCCCCACCTTTTGTCATTTACTGTTATATTAAACACTAATGATCACCTTTCCTTATTGAAAGTAGGGATGCTTTCCAACTGCCTGAGGCAAGACAAGGTTTTTCCCTTATATATTATACTACTGTGAAATAACAGCAGGTATACCTATATTTCACATTAGATTTTCAAGAGTTAAAAAAAAAAAAAAACAACCCTCACAGCCTGCTCCAGCTTCTATCAAAACTATAATAGCATCCTGTCTCCTTGGAAAACTCGAAGTACATGATAGTCAAACCAGTCAATCAATGAACAATATATTCTATTATCACTTTGAGAAGTTGGCTGTGTAGTTTATGCCATACCTATCCTATAAAGGGATATTAACAAAGTGAAGATTAGGTGCAAGTCAACTGCCAAAGTCATTTTTCTAGTGGAAAATTGCCCCTAAAACCTTTTTTCTCCAAGTTCTTCAAGCAACTTCTCTGTGGTTTAGCTAGAAATAGTACAGTAAACTATACCTAGTAAAGTCAATGAAGATATTTTGAACCACAGTTGAAGAACCTTTGCACCATAGTTCAAGAGATGCTGCTATGTCAGCAAACAAGAAAATATCTACACTGTCAAAGAACTGGGTTTGGGGTGTGGGTTTCTTACTGTGTTTTGTTCTCTATAGGTGTGCATAATCAAAGCTACAGAAGACAAGTAAAACTTGAAATATCTTGAGAATAATTAACTACAGTAAAAGAATGAAGGGACCTTCCATGCAGGGTATGGGAAGAAGTTAAGGACCTAAGTCACAGGTTTTATGATTTACCACCAGTGGAACAGAATTGTCATAGCTATGGTCTCCATTTTAAGCCACAAAAATAACACCCAGACATAAACACACACCCCACACCGTTTCTTCTTCCCCAATTTACGTTCTCTACTTGCCTTTTTTTTTGCATCTTTTCCTTATTTCAGGAGAATAAGCTGTCCTTCCATCATTGTGAAATCAAATACATGGTTAAAGTAGTTGTTCTGATCTTTGCTAGCACTGAATGAAGTCCCAGTTCTGCAGCGACCTGCCACTCGTAACCTTTAACAGCTTCATTGATCTTGAGAAACTTCTCATTTTGGGAAGTCATTAGCATAAAAAGATATTTATAAAACACCTGCTACTAACTAACATGTAACTGTTGACTCAGCATTGCAGGAAGCTGCACTGTCTCAGCAACTCTCTTTGCAGTGACTCAATCCAAACCATTGCACAGTTTGGGTGTCCTTTAATATGGACTCTGCTTTGGAAGTCACAAAGAATGCTGTAAATATGGGTATTGTTTAATAAGGGGAACAGCCTTTTAGATATTAATGTATCAACTCTATACCAAATCTGGACACATGAGGTACACTACATCAAGCATTAAAGCACCTCTGACCATCTTAACACACTTAAATAACATTGAGTATTGTTGTGACATTGCTTTACTTGGATTAGACTGCAACGCAGAAAATGTTCTCAAGTGTCATACTATATTTATCTCCATCCTATACTCCTCAGTAATAGATGCTTTGCAATATCTACCAGGAGACAGAGAACCTACTCTTAAACCTGCCCCTATGCACATCATCAATTTATACTGTGCCAGTAGCTGTAGCCAGAGTGCCTGCAATAGATTTGCTTCACCAGCAGGCAAGGGACAGTGGTTGATGCTATCTTCGTGACAGAAGGTCTGGAAAAATACTGCTCATATTCAGCAGTTCCAGGTGCAGTGCAGTGGCAATACTTCTCTGCTGGTCCTCTGTAAGCCTAGTAATTTTTCACAGGACTAGCAAATGAAGTTTAAGTTGTTTCCCTCAGAAAGGCAGCTATGCTTAAACTTATTAAACACTATTACCTGTAATCGTATTATATTTAGAAAAAGTGAATCCTTATTTCTTTCCTGTGAAGATGCACTTAGGCTTAGAACACTTCATTCTTGTTTTCTGATCATTACCAAAATCGGTGCCCCTAAATCTCATCTGCAGAAAGCACAATATTAACATATCTGCAGCCAAAGCATGTGATCCACACAGCACCAGAATGTAACTCCAGGAATAAGCATAAAAAAATAAGGATTTAGAAAACCTGCTTTTTAAAATAGAAAACTGCAATGAAAGAAAAAGAATCTAACTTCTAATTGTGGGATGAGAATTAAGCATTACAGCTTTGGGCATAAAGATCAAGACTGGAACAGCCCACTATGCTTCTGCAGTGATGTTTTCTAGATAAAGAAGCTTATCTACAATGGGATATTTTTAAGTCAAGCTATTCACAAGTCCTCTACAGTACTACCTTTCCCTTTCAGGCTGTTCAGACCCAACTACTGCTGACAAAGTATGCAC
Organism: Lathamus discolor; assembly: GCF_037157495.1. Taxonomy (NCBI): domain Eukaryota; kingdom Metazoa; phylum Chordata; class Aves; order Psittaciformes; family Psittacidae; genus Lathamus; species Lathamus discolor. The sequence continues at coordinate 17,961,687 of NC_088892.1, forward strand.
AGCTATTTTCCCTTCAGCTACTTCCATCTATTTCCTCTACATCCCTGGTGCATAGCTCCATTAGAAATTTGCAATTTTCTCCTGCTTCATATTAACTACAAAACACTGCTACTCCGTGTCTGCCCAAAGGTGAGCAAAACGTTTGCCATGGCATCTGCTTTGCCTCAGCTTGCAGCAGGCCCAGCTCCCAGTGACCTGTTACAATGATGGCTGTGCCCATTAAGGAAAGCTTCCAACCTTTCCTTTTGCCATTTAATTATATAGGGGAGCGAAGTGCATGCCATTCCCACCAGTTTAACAGTGTTTTTAATCCAGTATTTTGTAACTTAATTCCTCTACAGTGACATGTATATTAATCACATTTATAAAATAATTGTTGATAAATTTAGGGGCAGGAATTATTTTCCAGGGTTGGTGTGGGCTTTTTTTTTTTTTTACTTTGTGGGTTTGATGGGTTTTTTGTTTGTTTTAGGTTGGTTGTTTGGTTTGGTTTTAATTAGCTTTTGCTTACTGCTTTTCCAACCGTGACAATGGACTTGAGCACTAACTGCTGAGTCAGCTGCCCAGAGGCTTACATGCCACTGGAATACAACTTATTTTGTTCCAGACAGATTCATCCTCTCTTATTCAAGACAATCACTTAAAGATGCGAAGATGTTTGATAATGGAAATGGAAGGGCTTGTATTTACTGTGGTTGCAGGATTATTCAGTTAAAGGGGAAAGATGCACACTATTAAAGATGTACTATTAAAGATGCAAACACTGGCATCTCTGCTTGGTCAGCTACTCAATTAAAGTTGTCCTTCACTTGGACCACAGGTCCCCCCAGTTGAGGCAGACAACAGTGGTGTTTGGTACACTACTGCCAAAAAAGCAGTGCAGACTTGGGAACTGAACTCTAAATTATCATTAGCAAAGGCTAGAAATAAATTTACAGGTTTTATTTGCCATCTTTTAATGATCTTCAGATGGAAAAGATGAATTAACACGCACAGTGGCAGTCTGGAGAACCTGCAACCTTTATACAATAAAACAAATAAGCAGCAAAACAACTCTGCCAAACGGGGGGAGTATGGAGTAACGAGTTATTCTGAATTCTCATTTCAACAGGCAGTTCCTACTACATTTAAGGGTGCAGAAATATTTCCAGTCAAATTCAACTGCTTTCAGTTTATCTTAAGCGTTCTCTACCTTTTGTACCACAATCATTTTAACTTAGTTTTTCAATTCAAGACACATTCCTGAACATCTTGAACAAACTAATAGTCCTGGGTTCAGCAGTAGCAGTTATTTTTCTCCTTCTTAGTAGCTAGTGCAGTGCTGTGTTTTGATTTTTTTGGCCTGGGAACAGTGCTAAAGCTGATAGTTTTAGTTGCTGCTCAAATGTTTATTCTGGCTAAGGACTTTCTGAGCCTCATGTTCTGCCAGGGAGGAGGGGAGGCAGGGAGGAAGCAGAGACAGGACACCTGACCCAACTGACCAAAGAAGTATTCCATACCACAGCACATCATGCCCAGGATGTAACCGGGAGTTACCCAGAAGGGGTGGAAGAACTGCAGGGTTCGACTAGATACCGGTAGGTGCTCGGCTGGGACGAGTGGGGCGAGTTATTGGTCAGTTGATGTTGAGGTGTTGTATTCTTTCCTCTTGTTATTTCCTTCATCATTATTATTATTGGTGGCAGCAGTAGTTATTTGTGTTATACCTTAGTTACTAAACTGTTCTTATCTCAGCCTGTGGGAGTTGCATTCTTTCTGTTTCTCCTCTCCGTCCCTCTGGGAGCAGGGGGAGGGCAAGAAGGGGGGGAAATGAGTGAACGAGGTTTCTGGTTGGGTTTAAACCACGACCCTAGTCTACTCACTTGGAATTCAAAACATGGAGAGATGTTTTGTTGTGTGCAGATTTAGAAGCATTTGATTTAAGATTATTTTAAATTACATTTTCAAACTAATACATCTATTTCAAAGCATAATGCAATTATCACTTAAGATGGGCAGAATTCTACATTCACTGAACAGGCTTGCTGAGAAGTGACTGTTCACTGGTTTACTCTGTGACACTTTACTGCAATCCCACTACTTGATTTTCCCTGCATTTATAACAGGGCTCTCCATCAGATAATTGCACAGTTAACTTCAAGATATTTTCCGCTAGATTTAAAAACTCTACATATGAAAATGTATTGCTTTTCCCAATAATTAAAAGTTAAATTACTTCTATGGATACCAACAGTGACTTCACTGAGATACTGGGGGAAGGACACAAATAAAAGAAGTTATGCCTTCTCAACTCTTCAAAGGATACCACATTTCACTTAGATAAGTTAGTCCAAAATGTCATCACTGAGGATGAAAGCATCCAGAAATGAGGACACGACTAGACTGAAGTTGACATACAGTCATAGCTAGACTATTTGCAGTTAAGTCTGACAGAACATCCCAAGTAGTTGAACTTAACGCTTTTCCCATTTGATTTCTTCTCAAAGTATGATCAAAATCCACCAGGCATTCTAATATATGAAAAGTTAATGAAAATCACCAGCACATTATACAGTGAATCCTTCTCTCACAAAACCTTACCAGTCTTGAGAGCTCATATATAATGCTCCAGGACACCTAACATGTAATTACAGCTTTTGTAGTTTGCACTGCTTGCCTTATCCTATGAGCTGCACCTTCAAAAAAGTCTGCTGCTTGCTGACAACACTTCCAGCAGCTGCTGAGGCAAGTACCGAAATGTGTAACTTAGATAAACTTGTAATATAAAAAGCCTGAAGTCAATAGGGATGTACTGAACTACCACGACCACAAAAGCTGTGCAAGCACACAAGCTTCAGAAAAACACACCACATGACAGAATTAGTAACGTGAGTGAAGAACGAGCAATAGCAGCTGATAGAAGATGTACTGCTATAGAAACACTTTTTTTTGTCAAAACAATTACAATTCACACACAGAAGGGCAGAAGCAAGGCCAGACCTTTACTTAGTCATTTTAGTCCCCTTGTGCTCCACAGTTAAGCTCTAATAGCCATGTGGTATTTTTAACAGTTTTGCATGGACTGCTGTTGCTATTTTTACAAGTGCCACCATTAGCCTGCTAAAAGTGTTGGTATGTAAAATGCATTTTTACTTTAGTACTTACGGTTGCATCTTTAAATTACTTGAGGAATAGGAAGCAATTAACATTAGAGACCAACTTCTACTGGTGTTTGGGGATTTCTTTCATTACATTTGATCACTTACGGATATAAAGCTAAATACAAACAAAAGGAACATAATAGTTACCAATGTTGAACTCCTCTGGGAGGAAAGGGGCAACACAGCAGCCATTATTACATCTGGGAAAATTTTGTTCTTTTGCCTAAAGAACCAGCTCATGAACAAAGATGATAAAATAGCAAAGACGCAGCATTTGTGACTGGGTTTTGTTTGGTTGGGTTTTAAATGCTGTTTTTGGAATGTTTACTGTGACATTTTTTCCCCTCGTTTTGAGAGGCTGCACAGTGCTTTCTGCCCTACAATCTGTTCAATTGTTTCAGTCTCTACTGGCATATATGTCCCACTCTCTCTGCTCCACTATACCTCTCCATCCTCCTGCTTTATTTCCAGCATTTGATGATATGTATCATGCATAAGTAAAACCCTCTTACTGAGGCTTCTAACTCTGTACATTCCATTTGGCTATTTGTCTTTTTTGTTTCACTTTTTTCCTCCACATCTACTTAAGATTCTTGGACTTCCTGATGAGGAAGGGCTTTATGCTTCCGTCATAGTGACAAGTAAAGGATCTTTACACTGACAAAAATAACCGTAACTCAGCCCGTAAGCCCATGGTCACAGCACTTGGTCAAGTTATGATGTTTCTGTCATGTACCTTAATTGGTTATGGTGGCCACTTAGTAGGGTCCATCAGTGGCAGCACATCTTTCAGACCATTCCCTCAAGCCACTCACCATTAGATTGTACTTAACACTCTAGTCTCAGCAGTAGCTGAGTGGTACAACACAGTCAAATATTTACGATGTTTCAAGACATTAGGTTACCAAAACTACAAGGTGAAGTTAGACATACACATTCCAAGAGATGAATCATCAAATCCAAACTATATTATGCCCAACAGTATGTCTTTTATTAAGTCCTAAGTACCTAGTTGTGCTTATTACCATATTCCAGAAGTGTCCAACAAATTGAAGGATAAATAAATAATCTCCAGCCACCAATTAAAATGTATCCATCTACAAATCCCCATGTTCTACAAGCTACTGCATCAGCAATACCTGTAGTATACCAGCTGCACTGGGGTTTTCCCCTACGATTTAAGGGTTTATGAAGAAGAATAATGTTTGACAAATTTAAAATGAAACCTCTGACCAACTTTCACATACACACTTAAGTTTTCCTTAAGCATCTTCCTTCCCTTCTTCCCCTTTAAGTAGGCATGTTATTTTTGCCTATTCCAGTTTTGCCCTTTGTGATGTAATTAATATTTATTACTTCCTTTTATTGAATAAATTAATATTTACTACTTCCTTTGCTTTTTTTGTAGCTTCCCAGCTCAATAAATCTGTATCTCATTGGTCTTATCTCATCCTTGTGCAAATAATTTCAATGCTGAAGACTAGTGCAGATTTCCACTGTTCAAGTACCAGCCTTGAGCAAGTTTGAGAAGTTTTGTTTCAAGCTACCATGACAGTTCTAATTCATGATTTCCCATCACAGCAGGAACTCAAACAGTTCAGTCCACCAGCCAGAGGCCTGGATCCCCATTAAAGTGTTCCTTCTACAAAGATTTCAGTTTGGAGTTTGGCCAGAACAAAAAGCTGATCCTGTTTATAGTCCTGGTGCTAACAACTGTAGTATTGCCTTTCTCAGTGGAGTCTTTTGTAAGCTACAGCATACTATTAAACCAAAATGTTACTTATTCCCTATAACCTGCCACAATGTTGCATTTCCTTTTACTTATTATGGTTATTAGAAAATTTTTATCTGCTGTATATAAAATCATTTATCATAGCACAGGGTTATGCCCTTAATTCATTGCTTCATCTAGCCTAATTCAGGATGTTATTCACAGCCTACAGCAATTATTTTTTCCTTTTCATGCACATTGACAGTGTTCGTAACTTTCCACAACCCATTCTGAATTCGAAATTATACTAGGATTCCTCCTTTGTATTTTTACTGACAACACTTGAAGACATTGAAGCTTTTTACAGACAAAAAAGCATGCAAGAAGTTACTGGATTCCACACATTAAATAAAGCAAAGCTTTGTCTTCTACTAGATACACAGTGTTTCCATGAACAGAGAAACATACCTTCCTTTCTGATTGACTAAAAACACTTCAAGTGCTCATCACTGTGTAGCTAAAATATGTTCTTTTCAAAATAACACTCAGTAACATAACCCTAAAAGCAGAAATCTGTTCCTGGGGAGACACTACCCAGAATTTTGAGTTGATCACATAAATAGTGACTCTATTAGTCAGGGAGTAACAAGTCAGTGAGTTTCTTAAGTTGTGTACAGAAATACCTAAGAACACATGCTTTTAGAACAAATGCTTTAACATTTTATGCTTGAGTGCCATGATAATGTTTACTGTTCTTAAATACAGCCTGTGCTCCATACAGCTTAGTCTTCACTTCTGAAAAACACCTAATATTGGGACAAAGCGATACAGAACCAGTAGACTGCTGCAGAGTTTAAGATTATTTTCTTCAGGTGCAATATGTCAGGAACCCTCCGGAGGAAAGATGAGGGTTCAAATAGAAATGATACATCCAACATCTACTTCAGTTACAAGAAAAATGTAAAAGATATCCCATTAATCAAACTATTAGCAAATCAAAGCAAGCCTTCAGGGTTTGTTTTGTTTAAAAGCCATTCTGTTACATTTTTCTGCTTCACAGACAGCAAGTGCCTGCAGTGTTATGTAAGGGAAACTGTTCTGAAAAAAGGCACCAGGTTGTCATCAATGCAACTGGCAGCAAAGTTTGACAGACTGAATTCCTTCCTTGAAGTTATATTAATCACGCATACTACATCACGCATTTGGGGTTTTCAGGACTCAAGTGTGTTCACAGCATTACATACGCTTTCCTGAGTTTCTAACACTTCACTTATTGGCAAGAACATACAATGAAGTCTTGAATTACTAGCACATGTTCCTAAAAAGAAAATTCATAATTTACATCTCCACCAGAATCCTGATGATAGGAATTATGCTCATCCTGAGAAGGAATGTCAGTGTACCAGCGTGTCATCTGGACCTCTGATCATACAAGGCTACTGTTAATTTATGACAAGTGTAAGAAACTATCACCTAAAAAGGTAGAAGGAAAAGACCATTTAATGTGTAACAGTTGTTACTGTGTTTTCACTGACAGCTTACAAACTAATAAAAGCAAGCTAGCCATAAGTTACCTACACAACTTAGACTGAAACAATCACCTATTCAACTACCACCAACTTCAAGACTTTGTTAATGAACAATGATACATTCAATATATGCCACAGTTGTCATCCCCCAAGTGCTCTTACTGCTAAGAATGCAAATCTATGTTAAATCTGTATAAGAAGCTTGTATTTTAGTTATGCAATAATTACAGAAACAGAGATTCTAAACAGCTATAATTATTCCCATACTGGCACACACCACAGTTATTTTATGAACATCTCCCTCCAATAGAACAGCAGCAACTATAAATATTTTTGCTTATCAAAAGAACACAGGAAGGGTATTTCTCTTAGAATGGAAGCATTAATGCATTATTATAGTTTCATAGAAGTTTGTGTTTAAGCCAAGCTTGGGTATGTTAACATGAGCTCCAGATCCTTCCTTTCCAGAAGTTTTCTTTAACTAAAACTCCCCATTAATAGGTCCTTGGACACTTTGATCTCCCAGAATAACTTTAAAACCAGATTCACTGTGCTTTAACTTATGCTGGACAGCAAAGGTTAGGGAAGAATATAAACCATAATTTCAGTTTCCAGAACCTACTGTAACACTCTCCCCTCCACTCCCAAAAGCAGTATCATGGCTGTGTAAGTAAAACAACTTCTGCTGGACTGCACAAGATCCTGGAACAATCAGTGCACATGACAGAACAGAAAGACTGCTCTTCATACTATTCTCATGGACATCTCTCTCTGAAAAGAAAAGGTATAAACTCATTTACTTCTGCACAGCTATGGAAGGATTGAGTCAGCTGTACCTGTCAAAGGAAACAATGGGTTTTCTCCCAGATCTCCCAGAGTTTATTAGCTCCAGGAATTTGTGTTTTGCACACTGCAGATGGATGCTATTGTAATTAGTTATGACAGGCAGAGCCAAAAGGTCAGACAGACCGCTCAGGGGAATGCAGACTTCTGGAGAGAAAGATAGAGATTTAAAAAAAAAGGACTAAGAAACAGCCCACCCAGTGAGATCTTCTAAAGCACCCAACTGATCCTGAAATGTGAACCCATTTCATTTCTCACTAAAATTGATGGAAATAACCTATTTCTTAACTTCTGCAACAATAAAACCAGCTTTTGCAAAGATAAGCTCAAAAAGCTTTTTTAGCTTTTAAAAAAGTCCATTTTAGATTATTTTCCCTCTTTAAATTTCTATCCAGAAAACCAAAAAAGGTAGTCCAAATGGACACAGCATGAGAAAATTTCTTTTACTGAAACACATCTACATTTATGGAAGCTGATGAGATGGTGGTATGACCAAACAGCTACTGCTTTTCTTTATGCTTTTCCTCTGCTTTTTTCCGTGTTTAAGAATAGATGTTTTATTTAAGCAGAACCCCCACCACCATCTATTTTTATATTCCTGTGCAATAAAAATTGCAAAAATCAACACGAGAAAGTAAGGTAGAGAATTAATAGATTGATGTAATTAAGGTGTAAGATGAAAAAATTAATCACTTAAAACTAAATAGTTATTATTTAAATCAGCAGTGTTTTATAATAAACTGTACTAGAGTTATACATAGGCACCCCTTAATCCAATCAATACATTTTTTTACCACTGAGTTTTAGCATAAGTAGATAGTCACAACATACAGTCATAAAGCATGCATAGGTTACAGCTATAAGCATACACTACTATTACTACACCCCATTGAAGACTGGAGGTAAGTGACATCTAAAAGGCAACCTGCTCATTTACATTTAAACTAATCTCTACTGCATTTTCTCACCACTATAGGCAGCACTGTCTCGTAACAGGACTGGACTGAGGGTTTCTAACCTGGTGGTATGCAGTTCCTATAAACAAAGGATTTCTAGAGGAGGAACAGATACCCTGATGTTCCACCTGATGTACAAGGGGATTTAGTTGTTAGCCTAAGATGTACTGTTGTTCCCTAAGTGACCAAGACATTTTCAAACTGGAACAATATTACCAGATTGAAGAATATTTGTTAGAACATCTAAAATGAAGAGACTTTGGAATACTATCCTGGGAGATTACAAAGGAGGTAACTCAGTAGTTTATGATGGTCTAAAAGAGAAAAATATTCAACCCTTGAATCACAGCCACTACACCAGAATTACTTACTTTGTGAATCTAACTCTTTCTTCTCGATTTGTGCTCAGGAACTAAGTTTAACTTACTTAAAAGTGGTTTTCTTTTCAAGGAAACATTTATGACACTGTTCTGACCACACTAAGATATTTAACATGGTAGCTCGAAATATCTATTTTCTTACAGAATCTGTACTTTGAAGCACAGACAGAGCAGGTGCTTCTCAGACTTGGGTATCCCAGACCTGGCAGGAATCAGTGCATTTAAGGCAGAAATCCCACTTTTACTTTAGTACGGGAGCTGCCAAAAGATAAAAGCTGTACTGGAATATCTTGCATCATTGTTACTGTACAAGTTAGAGATACTCTTACTAGATTAAATTTTGCAGGCTATTATCTTATAATCACTTCTGCATCCATAAACACACACAAAGAAAATAATTTGTCATTTCATTTCGAATTACAAGGTAAGTCCTATGTTTTCCATATTCTTGTGCTCAAAGTCAAAAGTAAACCTACCCTGTCACTTCATGGGCAATGGATCACCCTCTTAAATTCCAGTAATTATCCTTAATGAATTTGTGGATTTCTCTTTCTTTAGTCTATCCATTTCCAATCATTCACTTTGAAGTCCAGAAGACTCAGTACTACCATTAAGTAACTTCAGGGGACCTAGGTAACATTTAGGACTACATAAAAAAAAGGGGCGGGGAAGGGGTCATGGTGGAGATGGGGAGTAAGTCAATATGTAATACATACACAGGGAAACAACACTGAATTGTCATTTTGGTTGCCTGTGGAAAGAGTTAGACATATTAAGCAACCACCCCTTTTAACTTAATTTTGTATTGTATGACTCCTTTAGTCTCTATTGGATAATTAACTGATCAGCTGCTATTATTACTTATATGCTTAGTTGTTACAGATGACTGAACTGACTCCAAGGACCCTACAGAGCCATTCTTTGAGTGGCACCTCATTGTGCAAAAGCAGAGGTGAGGGCATCAGAGAATATCAGCTCTAACACATACATAAGTAATATTAAATCTTAAAATATTAATTCCCCTTCTGCTCTCAAATTCTGATTCTAAGATGGCTTAGGTCTCATAACTTCAGACATTCACTACTTATATTTTTATTTCAAAGACCAGGAGAAATGCAGTTCTAAAGTAATGGTTGGGTCTCCTGAAATGGAGGTTTCACTTTGCTTCACAACCACAATTCTGTCAGGAATAGGTTAGTATTTCTTTGGGGGGGGGGGGGGGGGGGAGAAGACTGAGAAGTAATAAAAACCTCTAAATACTGATTCATTTGTAGGAAGGGCCTCATACAGCTCTCTCAGAATCACAAGGAGACAGTTCAGCTTAAGTTAACAATACCAACACAGCTGAACTGTTTGCTGTCCACCTTCTTTATACCACACATATCTACAGACTTAGCCAGTTCATGTCACGCTGACACTATTACTATTTCCAGCCTTTTCTTCCCCCATCCTTGCCTCCCAGTCTTTTACCTTCCATGTATTTACCATCTTACATTCTTCTGTTGCTATGACAGCATGAAAATATCACCACTGCCATTAATTAACATCTGAAGATACCCAAACCAGTGTTTATCACTTTTTAACAACTGTGGCCTCTCAGTTACTATTCCTAAGGAAGGTGCAAACATCCTACTGCAATCTTGAATTTTTCTTTTTTTTCTGCTTAACCATGTGCCTTTTAGCTGCAAATTATCTGATCCTACAGGTATTTGTGTAGCTGCAATTGTCTCAGCTTTTAATAGGAACAGTGAGCTCCTCATGAGTACTCAAAGGAACATGTGACTCTGTCTCAGATTGTGCCCCACAAAAAAAAAAGCTCTCCACTTAAGGGACAAATAAGAGGTACGTTAACACAGACTAGCTTTCCTCTCTACCTACTAAACAAGTTTCCGTATTTAACATCAACATGATTTTCCTTAGAAAGCAAGTTTCAAAATTACCTGTAAGAGATGCAGGATGAGTGAGGGAATTGTAAGAACAAAATTTCACCACCATTGTAACTATGAGTGGGAAATTCACACAGCAAGTTTTGTCCCTCAGAACTGAGAAGTTTAGAAATATACTTCGAACTTCAGACTCTTCTGCTCAATAGGCTTGCTTTCTCTCACTTGTTTGCATACAGATTTGCTAACACAAATACACTTGTTTCTCAATAGGCACACCCAGCATCAACACTCAGCATGCCTCTTTTTTTAATCAACTTCCCCAGTAAACTAACTACAGATACAAAACATCACCAAATAAATTAAGACCTGGAAATAATCTGCACTGTTCCAGCAATCTTAAAATTTAAGAAGAGACCAAGAAGAAGCTGGATAAAATGAAATTAATGAGACTATCAGCAGGGTAGATTCTGTACTGCCTTTGTACATCTTCCTAAGTCTGAAGTCTCAGTCAATGAAAGCAGATGAATTTGTGATGGCAGAAACAGTGAATGGTGTTCTGTTCTTCAAAGATAGAGGTATTCTTGCTATTATGCTCTGCAATGCTGCTGCACCTGCAGTTAATTATTTCATACAGGTACAAATCCATTGCCAACTGGAAAGGAAAAACAGAAAACAGTGTTTGACTTCAGTTATCCAAGTAGTTTCCAGTGGGTAGATACAAAGAAAACAGATCAGGATTACACCCCTTACTCAGCCTGCTTTCCTGTGTTGATCATATACAGCAGCTTTTGTTACCAAAGAGAACCTGAAATTTAAGTGCTCCTGAAGAGAATTACAGCTTCATAAAGAGACATCAGAAGATGAAACAGCTCTTAGAATTAGTTTCATTTTTTAGGCTGGCAGTGTTTAAGTCTCCCAAGTTTTTCTGTCATCCTGAGGTTTCGGGGGGGAGGTTATGCTTTTTTTGTTCGGGTTTTTTGTTTGTTTGTGGGTTTGTTCGTTTTTTTTTTTTTTGTTTTTGTGGTTTTTTTTTTTTACAAGAACCATCAAAATGTAAATTATTACTAACTTTTTCAGAAGTAACATGATCTTTTTTATTATAATATTTCTTTTTTAGCTAGGTAAGATACTCTGCACTTACAAGAACAACAAACCAAAGTAATGGATATAACAAAGATGATTGTGAAATAATAATGGGGTGTCTGAAGTGACATAACCTAAACCCCGTTTTCAAAAGCTGAAAAATAGCAGTCTGAGCACTACTGAAAGCTACTAAGATGATAGCTCCTCAGACTAAATCTATTCCAATAACACCCCATCAACCTAACATCCTCTGTTGCCCAAACTGTCATGTTCTTGTGTAGGGAGTCAGCGAATTTCCTACTCAGACATGAAGTAACTCACTGAAACTGCATTTAACAGAGCATCAACAGTCAGGGCTTTTTTTTTTTAAGACAGGAGTTCTGTAATAAGCCTACTAAGAAAAACAGTAACTATACGTAGCATAGACCTGCTCTAAACCATTCTTCACACTGCAGTGTGAACAACCAGTTCAACAACACCGGTAATGTAATGACAGCAACCAAAACACTGAGTCTGCAGCAGGAGAGGAGGGGCTCATGAAGACATCATGTTGCCTGAAGCTTGGTTATAACTGAGACTAAACTGCTTCCAGAACTCATGCTATTTCTATTGGAAGCTATTGCACATTATCATATAAATTTATCAGCTACTAAAAAGTCATTGCAGAGTCTGTATTTGAGAAAAGCTTGTAAATCCACTTCAGAGCTAACACATCCTTGCCTTTACCTAGTCCTGTTCACTTACTGCTGGGTAATTGCATGATTTCTAATGAAAACTCACAGAACTTGGAGTTTTCTTATCTTGAGCCTGGGACCTCTACTCCTGCCAACCATCAGTCAACAATTGTGCTTTAACTTAGAATCATAGAATAGTTAGGGTTGGAAAGGACCTCAAGATCATCCAGTTCCAACCCCCCTGCCATGGGCAGGGACACCTCACACTAAACCATCCCACACAAGTCTTCGTCCAACCTGGCCTTGAACACTGCCAGGGATGGGGCACTCACAGCCTCCCTGGGCAACCCATTCCAGTGTCTCACCACCCTAACAGGAAAGAATTTCCTCCTTAGATCCAATCTAAACTTCCCCTGTTTAAGGTTTAACCCGTTACCCCTTGTCCTGTCACTACAGTCCCTGATGAAGAGTCCCTCCCCAGCATCCCTATAGGCCCCCTTCAGGTACTGAAAGGCTGCTATGAGGTCTCCACGCAGCCTTCTCTTCTCCAGGCTGAACAGCCCCAACTTCCTCAGCCTGTCTTCATACGGGAGGTGCTCCAGTCCCCTGCTCATCCTCGTGGCCTCCTCTGGACTTGTTCCAGCAGTTCCATGTCCTTTTTCTGTTGAGGACACCAGAACTGCACACAATACTCCAGTTGAGGTCTCACAAGAACAGAGTAGAGGGGCAGGATCGCCTCTTTCAACCTGTTGGTCACGCTTCTTTTGATGCAGCCCAGGATACGGTTGGTTTTCTGGGCTGCGAGCGCACACTGAAGCTGGATCATATTCATTTTCTCATCGACCAGCACCCCCAAGTCCTTCTCCTGCAGAGCCTCTCTGAATCTCTTCTCTGCCCAGTCTGTAGCTGTGCCTGGGATTGCTCCGACCCAGGTGTAGGACCTTGCATTTGTCATGGTTTAACTTCATAAGGTTGATATCAGCCCAAAACTTCTCAGAGATGTTCATAGAAGTTTTTTCACATTTAAATAAATAGGGCTGCACCTATTGTGAGAGTGTGGACTGTATTTGAACAAATCCCAAATACAAATGTTTTTCCATAAAGCTTGTAATAAACCAATCAAGATCTGACTCAGCCTGAGCACCAGATCTACAGATGTACAAGCATGCAACATTTGGGAACTAGCTATAACCATGTATTTTTGTATTAAAAATATGTGAGTGCCTGTTAGAGTCACACAATTCAAGCTTTAAAATTATCTTTTGGTTAATTTTGTTAGAGTCCCTGACTTACTGTCAGATAATGGTTCTATCTCATATTCATTACTTGTGGAAAGCCAGGATTCAGGTGGGGTAGAAGGCAACAGTAAATAGATACAGACTCCTTAATGGCTCAGCTTGTCATTTTCTCCTTGCCTGAGACATAGTTACAACTGTGCCACATTATCAAAAAATTAAATCAAAAATGACAACTTCAGGGAGCCTAAATGTCTGGTCCTAGTGACACAACACCTACCCAGTCAATAGCTATCTTTTCCATTTGCTAGCAGAGCTTTACCTCAACATTTGATAATTTCAGTTTTGAATTTCACCTGGAGTATCAAAGCCCAAAGCAATAAGGCTGCTTTGTAAAGCAGCATCTTCCTCTCTACACCCCTTGATCCATGCTGATCAATTCGACCATGAATAAATTAAGTTAATCATCTATTAATAGTTATTTCTTCAATAATATTGGTGGGGAGGGAGGGAATTTCAGATAGCACTAGAAGAGGTTTACAGTACCTCAAAAAGGTCAGTACACATGCACATATAAAAATGATGCTTGATTGCCTGAAGTAAATTTAATCACAGTAACAGAAACATTAGAAGTTAGATGACCATTTCAGTTATGCATTACTGGTTTTGTGAAGCACTAAAAGCCAAGGCAACCAGCTCATGGCCTATTCCCTTCCTGGACAGGCTGCAGTTCCACTGGCTGGTGGAATGACTCTCACAACTTCACACTTCCAACACCAGGCAATAGGGCAGAGGAACACACAGCTTTGACCTCCACACACATGTAAACATAAATCCAGAAGACTTTGCAAGTAATATAAAATCCAATTACCAAGTTAAGCTAATAGTACTAAGAGGTTCTAATTCAACTTGTCCAGAAAAGGGACTGACTTTTTAAGCCTCCTGTTTGTGTTCAGTTATGTATATGGCAAATATTAAAAAAAAAAAAAAAAGAAACAGAAAGGCTCTAATAGATCACCCTCCTCTAACTGTCTAAGTTCTACTGTTAATTCAGTAAAGCTTCCTGGGATGTGTAATTATCTAGTATGTTATTATGTCACAAAACCAAAAATCTACAAATTTACTTACACCTCACAGCTCTGCTCACTAGCAACAAGCCTTGTGTGACCCAGGAGCCTAACAATTCCAGAATTATGATTTAATAGAATGAGCACATACATGGATTTTACTGTATATCAACTGTCCAAATGGTCTATTATCAATGTTCAAAAATTACAGCCATATCAACTATGGGGAACTACTTCCCTACAGAGGCTTAGACAAGTCCGTTTTTACTGTCCTTCAGTCTGCCATTTGTGACATGCAGCAAAATGACGCATCTGACTGACACACTAATACCTACAGATGAAAACATAATGTAAGTATGAGGTCTTCCTATCCTTTAAACTTAGCTCTTTCCCAGCCATCATGATAAACTGTTATGGAAACAGGAAGGTAAGGGTCATCAGTGAAAAGGAGAAGTGTTTCACTCAGTTTAGCCTGATTCAGAGATGACAAATGACTGAAATTACACTGAATCACCCCAAACTAGCAAGAACACCACAAAAATCCAAACCACCGCAGAAAGCCAAACAAAGAGGAAAAAAAACAACCAACAACAACCCAACATCAACAAAAAACCACTCCAAATATCAACCCTGTGCCAAGTAAATTCTACATTTCTCGTATTTCTGCAACTGCTTAAGAGCAGGAGGTTTTTCTTACCTAAATTCTGAAGTTTGGTAAAGCACACAGCAGTATTTCAACTTAAATTTCTACACCCACATTTAAAAAGAACACGCTTCAACTTTCAAATGCACTAAACACACTGAAGAACACATTGTTTTCTACAGGTATGTCACACAACTTAAAAATTAGTTCTGTGAAGTGCAACACTGTTCTCAAACATTTAAATGAGAACACTTAAATTCAGCTACCAAGTAAGTTCTAAAGCTGTACCTAAGCATCGAGTGAAAAACACATACTCTAATTAAGCTCACACAAATAAAAGGTGCATTTCCGACAATTATGTGAAATTAATAATGTCACTTGGCATTTGTAGAGCAATAGACCTCAACAGACTTCACAGGTTTTTTGTGGTTTGTTTTACATAGGGAATGGCTCTGACCTTCTGCAACAGGCAGGCACTTTCTGACAGGATCTGTTCATTAGCTCTTCCCTTTGGGAGTGGTAGGATTTTAAGCCTACAGTAGATGTGCTACTTCCCATAAGAATCACTGAAAAAGGTTGTTTCAAGAGTACGTTTACTGCAAAACTTTTCCTCTGGTGTCTACACACACCCACTGAACTCAAAGTTAATCATGAATATGGACGTGATGGCTGTGAATTATTTTTTTTAAAACTACCACACTTAGACCCAGGAGGAGATTCTAAACAAATATGAAGGTTACTTGCTCAGGGACAAATGATAATTAAATCTTTCAGCTTTCAGCACAGTATCAGTAAGTAAAATCAGGACGAGAACAGGCGTTAAAGGAAGAGGTTTTTTCCTTTTAGTAGTGTAAGGGAAAAAGATATTTTTAACAGCTATTATCAAAACATAGTATTTTTTATTCATGCAGATGTTCTGCCTAAACTCAGCTTAAGCTAAATGCATTCAAACTTCCTTACTTCATTTCCAGACTAGAGAACCAGGAGGAACCTTTTAAAGAGTAACTTCAGTGGTATTAAATAATAATAAATACATCTATCTTTCGGACTTTGGAGATTTTTAGGGTCTATTTAGCCTTTATGGCTCATTTCTTCCTGCTTTTAATTGGCTGTTTGTAGGAACATAAATAACAGTTCCTTCTCTATTTCTCCATTACTTTATACATACTGTCTGTTAGTATTCAAAGAAACATTTTTCACTTTCCTCTAATGTGCACAAATTTGTCCGTAATATAATGTAAGAAAAATCTCATCACTACACATTCATTATGTTTATACATTAAAATTAGCTTTTATTCAACACTGAAAATGTGCTAATACATATTTCTATGGCATCTTTGTACCAGGACATTACTCAGTGTCTATTTGACTGCAGAAAGAACTCCACGTAGTTCAAAAGCACAAGATGAAATTCAGACAATCTTTCATAATGCTGTATCACTTAAGCTCCCTGAATTAACCACTTAATTGGGAAATAACAGAATTACAATAATGGAACCCCGTGCTTTCTGTAACTGTATATCATGCCAGCACTTCGCACATCAGTAAGCACAGACTTTTACTTTTCCATTCTGCTACCATATCTTTGTGGAAAAAGATCATTAGGCAACTGCACTCTTTGCTGCTTTGTCATCATCACTTTGGAGAACACAGGACAAGTTCTTATGCCATCTGAGACAGGAAGACATCCTTCAACTTAGCTTCCCCAAATCAGCTCATGTGTACTCCTAGAAAACACTCATGACAACTTTTGCTGCCTGGATCACTTACCAGGAGCTGAAAACCCCAGGCTGGCTAACTTACCAGCAAGAACACAGGACTAACTCAGACACTGGTTTAGAGAAAACCCGAAGAAACCAGTCAAACAAGACACATCTTTACTTTGCAGACTAACTCACATTGCATCTGCTGAACTGCAATATTGGGATACTTCATGTGTATTACAAACCATGGTGCATCAGGGCCTTTCAGGGTCTTTTCCTGTTTGAAAAAGATAAGCCCTACATGGGTAGCATGGAACACCACTTGGTCTGCCACAAAGCTGCAGAAATACGAGGAATATGCTAACAAAAATTATGTACTTACTGCTTTAAAGCCACGGCTAGAAGTATTTATTCAATGTACTTGTTATTAGTGAAACAGTATCATGGCCTGTGAGTGTAAGCATTAGACATACAGAACAGAATGAGACAGATCCAGCCCTGCACTTGGAAAAAACAACAAACAAACAAAAAACCCACCAAAAAAAACAAACCTCCTTCCCTACTCAAATTCACCAAACTATTACCCCCCCCCCATTATTAATGGTGCCATAAAACAGTCACCTCTGACTTGCTGTAGTGCGGTGGCTTTCATTTTTTATTTATAACTGCCTTTATGCACAAGAGATTATTCTATACTTGTAATACTCAGCAATCTCTTAATCTTGACTTTTTTTTTTTTTTTACACTGATACCAACTTCGCAATGAAATTATCAGAATAGTAATCCTACACCTTCTTTAGGTGCTTTTTTTTTGGTAACTGCTTCTTGGAAGTTTAATTTTGACTGAATGATCCTTCATATTCAAATGCTTCTAAGAACATCTCCTTAGCTGCCACTAGGTTCAAGGAATGGGAGACATTATATTTCAGTAAACTAGATCTCAACAAGCCTACAGTACGGGTTTAAAATTCAAACAAAACTTTAGTTAACATGTAATTGTACATCATTAATTTGGTTTTTCAGTGGAATTGATTTGTTATAATATGAAAAGAGGTTCCTCAGAGACTTCCAGTGCAGAAGTATGACCACCTAGGGTTTTCCATACAAAAGTAGTATGTGTATACAATGCCAGTTACTAAGACAAACCCATTGCTACACATTTGTTATAACTTAAAAAAAAAAAAAACAAAAGAATTTTGAGAAAGTCAGACATAAAAATGAGAAAAATTCACAGATAAATGTTATCACAAACTTAATCTGAAATTGCAGAATTAGAATCTGTTTAAAAAAAATAAAATAAAAAAAATTAAAAGCTACAACTTAAATATATTGATTTTTAAACACTCAATACAAAAGCAGCTTTGAGGGTTTGTTTTCCTGTCAGTGAAGATTTTCCATCAGCCTATCCACACAAACTATTTAGTTGTCATCAGCTTGTCTCAAGACTGGAAGATTAGGTGAAAAAAATAAATCTGGCTGGTCAGCGCTTTTGAGATCTATGGCACCAGGATTTTGACAGGGGGAAAATGCCTTAGTTAAGAAAGCAAATGCTCTCCTAAGGGACCAGGATTCTTGGCATGTAGGGTCCACATGCACATAAAGAACTCCTGGTTCAGTATCAGAAGACATAACATTAATTGGCAGACCTCAGCTCCTCCGACTCCTGATCAAGTACACTAACATTTAAGCATATAGAATCCCAGAATTCTTGCCAGTGCTTGAAGGAAGACTGCACTGGAAAAGAAAACGAAGCTACACTAGAAAAAAATAATTAAAACCAGGAATTGCTTGTTCCTGGATACAGCTGGATGTGCCCCTTCTGCACACATAAAGATGCTGCAGACCCAGCCTCAGGGATTTCTGTGGAATGGCCTGGGCAGACCCTTACCTTTGCATAGTGTTCCTGGTTGAAACAATAAGGCATTATCATGCTTTTTATCTGCAAAGAATGCAAGTGCAAGAGGGAGGGAGGAGGTCTCTGAACCATCATCAACTGTCTCTAGAGCCCCAGCATAATTGCCTGCATCCATGCCTGAACTAAGATGTTACCCTTTGCAAAAGGAAAGTCAATGTCAAATATAGCCAGGCACATAATTTTTCCCCCATAACAAATTAGCCAATACTGGTCATCTGGATTACAAAAGAACCAGGACTAATAACAAATCCACCAATATTTTTCACTAGTGAATAGAACAATTAATTTTTCAATCCATGCTAAGTCTTTCTTGCTCTTAATCTTTAATCAGCATTTCTTTAGGTGTCTTGGCACTATGCAAAAATAAAATCCAGTTTTACCAGGTATACATGATGCAGGGGAAGATGAAAAAATAACGGTGGAATCTGAACTAGGAGTGATGTGGAAGTATCCAGGCCAAAGTTTGGAAAAAGGCTTGTGGGCCTATCAACATGAGGACCAATGAAGTTTTCTAATGTAATATTAGGGCCAGGGAGTTAAGATACCTTCTGAGAGTAGTCCCAGCTCCTGAAAAAAGCCAAAACTGCTACCTGCATGTTATTGTACTTGACATAATGCTGGGACTTAACCTAGCAGGGGGGTTGGAACTAGATAATCTTAAGGTCCTTTCCAGGTCTAAGTATTTTATGATTTTAAATGTGGGTACACAGGTGAAATTTAGTCCCTGATCTATATCAAGGTTTTGACTGATTCGAAGAATACCTCACCTTGGACAAAGCCCTTTTTAAATGCAATAAAATAAATGTTGACTATACGGAGCCAGTTTATCTTTTCAGTTTTCCTTTGCATACCAAAGCAAACCAGCTGAATCTCACAGAAGGTTTGGTTGTATTTAGTTTCTGAAATAAAACAATTTTTAAACCCTATGAGTAAGTCACACCTATTTAAAAAAGTAACAGTACACAAAGGAATAAAATAACATCAAAGATTTTCTCTTCCTTAGCTGTAAGTAATAGGCAAGTTATTTCTAAGAGCTTTTGCACTGTACTGCAGTCCTTGGATGGCATGAGGCAAATGCTGCAATTCAGTATTACTTCATTCCCCTTATGTAACACAGACAGTAGGCTGAGAAGAAAAAAAATCCACGTACAAAAAACCCACAAAAAGCACATAGCAAAAGCTCAGTGGACAACCCCTGAAATTGCAGTTTCAGCATATCTTAACCAACCCTAGGATGAGAGGACTTGTCAGTGTGGCGAGTTGCTCCTTTCTTTCACTGGTCCTACACTTAATTAACTTCGGTCTTGACAATCTGTCCTATGATTACCTAAATCAAAATAAGTACGAAGAGAATCTATTTGAACTGTTACAATGTATTTCTGTTTATTGTTCTATATATAATTGAGGCAAGTTTCAACTGCTTTGATGTGAGATGCCTCAGAAAAATATATGACACTACCACTAGGTATTAACAAACAGGCCATAAACACCATTTGAGAGTCCCATTCTCAAAGACTTGGCAAATGCAGCCAAAGGTGCCTGGGATCAGCTCAGCAGAATTACTCTGTAGCTGGAGTTTCTAAACTTACTCTTTACCACATGGTATCATGACAAACTGGAGACATTTTTTTCTGTAATGGCAAGACTATTTGATCATTATATTTGGCAACAGCTTCCTCAGCAAGAACTATCACTGTCCAACAGGATGACATTCCTGGTGAGATACTGCTCAGCAGCTCCCAGCACCAGAGTCAGGTTGCAAGCGAGGGTTGAAGAGGAGTTTCAGGAAATCTATCACTGAGGTACAGCCTCTTTCATCTGCTGCCCCCACTCCACCTGCACCCCCTTAAGCACATGCCTGCCTTTTATTAGAGTGTCTAAGGGTTACGAGCACCCACACTGAGACTAGAATACGCCCCTAAGACTAAAAATTCTCCAAGTAATGAACTGCAATGTGAAAGAATATAACAAAAGGAAAAGCAGAAGTTAGCAGCAACTGGACAAAAGTTTCCTGTAACAACCCCTACTTAGTAAATTCTCTGCCAAGCAATTTATATTCACAAGAGATATATTCCATTCCCTTAGCCTCCAGTGTCTTTTAAAGTTAAAACTTCTTTCTTGCTGCAGTTTATGGCACATTTTTACTATGTGTACTTAGGAAGCAAGCAAGGCTGACTAAACAGATTTCCTCCATGACCTTTACTACTGTCGGCTGAAAACAATTTAGTCCATTTTAAGTCATTTGAGAGCACTGTAAACATTATCCAAGGGGCTTAGGAATGTCTGCCTAAACCATGACCTTTCAAGCTGACAGATGACAAGAAATACTCCACTTTAAACCATTTTAGAAGATATGATAAAGGTCTCTTATCCTGCTGAAACGGAAAGGAATTTTCCTTTTACCACTACAGGAAAAAGGATGCTTTTTGTTCCATTTAAGAAATTAAATACTTTTTTGAGAGGGACCTGAAAACAAACAAAATAGCCTTAAGTACTCACATCCTCTTAATTTATATTAATTTGATGTATCGAGCTTTGAATCAAGAACAGAAACAAAATGGGTAAGAAAGCATCAAAGAGAGTTAGTTAGGACATGCATAAACAAAACATCTTACACTGGAAATAACTCAGGCTGGAATGAAGAGCAAAACTTTATCCAAGTCACTTTTATTAAAACTTTGCATCATACCTGTTTAATTCTGTCATACTCAAGGGAAGCTAGATCTGACTTTGTATCTTGACACTATTACACTGGAAGTCAAGGCAGCGATCAGTAAATCCAGAGATAAAATCCATAAGTTACTATGTTATGCTATATTTTAAAGATTAAAGTCAGACAGTGGCTCTGTCTCCGAGTCCACTAACAGTCACTTTATCTCTAATAGAATGCTTGTTCCAGGAGGGCTGCTGCACACTCTCACACCAATAAACCAAGCACATTCTTGGCACATTTTGGCAACAATTACATGCTAAACTCCTGTGAAAATGTAGAAACTACACAAGATCTCAGGTGTAGCACTTCTTAGCCTCCAGGAGTCCTTAAGCTAACCAAATCAATGTGGCAGAAAACATTACTTTGTAATATTTTGGCTACTTCAGCACACAAGAACACACTGCTCTTGAAGCCAGTTCTACAGAGAAGGCAGCCTGACTTAACACATAGATCAGGAAGTAACTAAAGAAACGAACATACAACATACAACATACAATTCCTTTGAAATTAAACTTATTTCAGGCTACATAAAACAATGACAACTATTTATCATTTATGTCATCTTATCTCACAGGAATAACACTGAAAAATTCTCATGATGACCATATCCTACCACCACTTTTTACAAAGTGTATCAACTTAATTACTCCCAGTTTATAAATACTCTGCCTTTTAGTTTTGTGTTACCACTACAAGCAGGCTGGAAATATACAATATCTGCAATAACACAGTACTTTGTGTCTAACTGAAAAATGAGTTGGAAAAGAGAACAGCCAAAAATATTTCAAGAGCCACTAGAAATTCTGCTATGCAGATTTACTTGGTACTCTGAGGCACCACATAGTTACGCATAACAAAAAAAAAAAAACTATGAGAGCTAAAAATAAAAAAATTTAAAAATCCCCATTTAAATCATCTTGTTTCTCTTAATGTTACTTACTTTGATACTGTAACCGTCTTTGTAGTGGCACCCTGTTGTGTGTACTGTCTAAAATATTCTCCTGTAGCCTAATCAGCTAAACACTATTTAAGTCCTAATCTTTTCCAACTTTTTCCTAACTGCTGCACACCTGCAGAGAGCTCCCACAGTTACCTTTGTGAAACAGAAACATAAAAGATGAAACATGGCGTGTGTTACAGAAGCTACACATACATGACAAAAACCTCAAAGGATTGCCAGACTGTCCCTTTACAACTGAATTCTTCCTGTAGCTCATCTTCTGTGCAAGTAAACTTACAATATAGTAGTGAATTGTTGGTTTATTACATAAGTAAATAAACTTGTGTCTCCATTACTGAAATACTGATCATCTTTTATTTAGTTGTATAAATAAAAGCAAAAAGAGAATACAAATCTACACCTGTTTTTCACTCATCACATACTTAATATCCACTCTATCACATTTTTTCCAGTTGTAATTCCATTACCTTTCTTACAGTGGACAGTGTTGTTTCCTATGCAGATATCAGACCACTTGAATAAAAGTATTCTACCATCAAAGCAGAATGAAAACTCACACTTCCAAAGAAAGGCTTTATCATCATGCACATCCTTCACATCACAGTGAACTTTAAAAAACCAAAAATAAAAAACAAACAACTTCCTGTTACAAAACATTCAGTCACTTCAGGGCTTTCAAAAGCACCTTCCCTCCACATGTCATACCGTTTTGAGCTATTTTGTATCTCCTCAGAAAAAGCTTAAGTAATATCCCTTTCCCACCCCCCTCTTATTAGACACCAGCATCACCAGACTGATACCTCTGCCTCCCTCACCCTCAAGCATGAGCACGCTGCCCTGAACTGCTGCTCTCCACAACTAGTGCAGGGAGCAGAAGGGAACAACAGGAGTGCACTGGACACAAATACAAGAGCACTAACAGACAAAAAAAACCTGCAAGACACCCAAGATAGCAAACAGTTCTGTGGGTCCTATTCTACAAGGTGACTCCTGCTTCTCAGACAGCCTAAAACAGATTTAATGCCACAATAAGGAATCAAAAAACCCTAGATTTATTATAGTTCCTTCACTAAATATTCTGGTTTTACAGTATAATGCTTATTTCCTGTTCTTATTGAATTTAGGGGGAAATATTCTCATTCATGACCCTAATTTCTTCAAAAGCAAGTCCTAGAAATGTATGTAAATACAGTTCAACAGGGGTAGACAAAAGATTCTGTTCCCATGCTGGAGTTCTCTACCAGGTCTTAGTAGTCTTGCATGCAGAAATATCATTACGATTGATTTTTTTCCACCCCCTTCTACTTTCCTGCTTTTTGTCCAGCCATTTCACGTCTCTAAACATATTAAGTTATGAGAACCACAGAGATTTTTCTCTTCATACTAAATTCACAGGTTTTGAGAAATCAAATGAAATGTAGCAAAGTCCCAGATTACAAATGGAAACTGTCAATTTTGCTTATGCTTGTAGGATTACCTTTAAGGGAAACATTCCTTAATCAGATTCCATCTGCTTTGCCTGTTAAGTCTTTGGAGTACTGCTGATCTGGATGCTACCTGGTAACTCTACTAGCAGCAAAAGTTACCCCTTCAAATAAACAATGGACTTCTTTCCACACAAAATCCTTCGTGTTAAGTATGCAATATGAGCTTTTGCTTGATAACGGAACCTTTGCAATGGTTTTGAACAATTTACCCAAAGATTACAAGCATGATGTTACAAATAACTTGTCAGAGAAAAGCAAGAAGACAGGCTGCACCAAGGGCAGAAATAAGCCAGGCAAGGACAGCCTCACCAAAACAGGGGACAGTCTCACAGGTCCAAACAGGACCAGATACGTGACTGGAGCCAAGCTACCCACAGTACAGCTCCAAGGTCCATCCAGGAAAAACTGTCAGTAAGCCAAGAGCAAGAGACACAGTTGGGTACAGGTATACCTGGGACAGGCAAGGGGCCTGCATCAAGAGGTAGACTGCACAGGACATGGGGAGAGGATTCCCCAGTTAAGTCCCATCAGGACAATTAAGGCCCATTAGTGCAAATATGGCCCTGACAAACCAGTCTATGCTCTAGCCTCTAGGGCACTAGTAGGTGTAATAGGGACTGTTGCCTATTTCACTGTTTCTCACCCTAACATCTGTTTCACATTAAGTCTGTATCAGTTTCCATTAAAAAAAAAAATAGTAACATTTTAACTTGGAGCCCTTTTGTAGGGCTCAAAAAGAGCATAAGGAAACTCTTAGCATACTTCTAAGAACAGACACTTGATCAATCAGAAAATTAAAATAAATTACAGAACAAGTATGGAAAACAAATTCCAAACATTATAATTTAACCTGAAAAGGATCTTGAACAAACATACTCTTCATCATGTGCTAAGCGGAAGATGAAAGCATGATTCACTCTCGACTGATAATATCTAAAGCAAGCATTTAGTCCAAAGAAGCTCTGAGGATGCAGAGTCAGTCTGAAATTTAAAGCAAACATGCTATTTTGAAATGATAAAGTATCAACTGCAGTTGACTAGCTATTATATTGCTTGCACACATGCAGTATTGGCTTTTGTACAGTATTTTTGGTTAACTAATTATCTGCAACAAGGAAAGAGAATGAGATAAAGTAGCACAGGTGCATATCCTGTTATAATATTCCATGAGTTATGCAAATTAACTTCTTAAGCAGAAAAGGTGCATGAATCTATGATGACCATTTAAAAAACACAATTATTGTACTAAGACAAAAACAGAGTGGCTGTTAAAGTAAGGCTGTCAAGAAGACTTCTGGGTACAGAAAACCAAGAGCATATATAAATGAAAGCGCATTATATTCATTCACAACTGTGGCTGACTGGTATGTCGTCTCAGCAGAGAAGGTGGTGACTAACAGAACCTGAAGTCACAGTACAAATGTCAAAACAAGAAACAGAACAGCACTTAAATACAGTGATTTCCAACCAGTTTCCTTTGCTGCAGACACTTGCTGTTCTGTTTACACTGTAATCCCCATCTTCACACAAACCAAGCTCTGAGCTTGCTGAAGCAGAAAGCTTCCCAACTGAAGTCCAACTCTACAATCAAAGCTCTTCCGACACCTCCCTTTGGTTTACCTACCAATATACAACAGCCTTCCCTCACAAATCATTCAATTGCTTCAGTTATTATCAAATGATATTGACAAATATTTTGGAGACTCAAGAGAAAAAGACACTTAATAAGAAGGATGCAAGAGAAGCAATACAGTTTATCCACGCTTTTGCAAAGCTTCAGAGGCTGTGCAACATAAAGAGCAAATTTAAGTATTTAAATTACTGAAGTAGATTAATCAAAGCAGATTTCAAATCAAAGGAGACTTGCAAGGGGGAATAGTTCAGAATGAGCATGGCAAGTATAGGAGTGCCAGAAGAACTGATATTAAGATGAATACTATTCTTTTCACTATCTCTTATGACTTTTACAATGCCAAACAGATTATGGTGGCAATATTCACTTAAATGACAAAGCAGGGCCAGTCAGCATTAAGCAAGGTTATTCAATTCAAATGAATAGAGGGTTCATGTTACTATGAGAGGGACAGCAATCATAAACAGAAAGGAACATGAGATTTTAATTAATTACATCCTACAGAGATGTGCAGGAGAAAGATCTATTCTCAAAAACAACTGTACTCTTCTTCTTTCACTTGGATAAGTGGTACAATTATTATCAAAGGGTAGGAACATTTCGTGATACATTTGTGAAGTTGAATTTACTTAAAATGAACAGGTAAGAAGTCAGAAGAGCAAAATACACAAATAACAATCAGTAGATCAATTTCGTAGGTCAGTACCAAAGATCCCTATTAAAAGGATGAGTATTCTTAACAAGGATGTACCTTATTTATGAATTATGCCAAGAGAACATATAGACAATACCCCATGTCCTGCCTGAATGTACCTCCGGTTTAATAAGTGTTGATTATCATTGTCATCTTGGACAGGACTTTGCTTCCTATTCACAGCTTCTGTAAGCCATTAATTCATGGACATGTCACACTGTAAACTGAGGGATCCATATAAAGAGAGACTTCTTCACTACATATTTAACATACAATTTAAGACACAGAGCAAATAAACTAAATCCTTATCTTCCAGAGCAGGAACTGCTCCATTTACCTGAGCTTCCCCACCAGTACATACACCTCATCTTCCACCATCACATTGTCTTTCACCCTCAATACTTCTCACTCTTAATTTCAACTAATCTCACCTGTTCAGCATAAAACAACACTGACAATCAGCTCCATCAAAAAGTAGCTAAAATCACAGATTTGTAAAATTTGCCAGTAATACAAAAAACCCTCAATTTTTAAGCCCTATTTACTAGTCGGGAAGCCCTTTGTAGCTTCTCTTCCTTCCAACAACTTCAGTGACAAAAAAACAAACCCAAAACAGACCACAAGCTAAAAGCCCAAAAGCATTTTCCATGAGTTAAAAACTTACAAACTAAAGGAATCATTTATACATCTGACACAGCACAAACGCAAAAATAATTCTGACATTTTGATTGTGGGGAACATAAAAAAGGGAAAAAGAAAACCCCCACTCAATCACTGCCTAAGTAATGTTTCAGAAAAGAAGACGAAATTCTAATTAAAAATTACTAACACCCACTTCAACCAATCTAATGCCTTTATTTGTCAACCTTTCAAACACTGCTATCAACCACAAATGACACCTATGCTTGAGAAAGCTGTAATTACACAGTGATTTTGGAAAGGAGTTGCAAATTGCAAGTATTTCCATTTCCAATTAACATCCATGGAAAACGGCAATAATTCCACAATATGCTGGTGATCGCAAAACCGTATGTTTACTTTGTTTTTCTTTTCCCTCTTCCGAAGTGTCACGCTTTCAATTAGTGCACTGCGAATGATGAATTAAACAAAAGGCCCTTCACCTCTCTGAATTAGCTCCTGTTTGAGCAAACACGCAATTTAACAACGAGCCCACTAAGTACACCGTCATTCCGCACACAGACTTGCTCAAGTAGGTGAGAACTGCCTTCTAAAGCGAAGGTAAAAGCTGGCTGCCCGGACCTCGAGGCTCTCCGTTGCTTCGTTTGAGAGAAAGACGACGTGAGTCACCGCCGGCAGCGCGACCCCGGCCGGGCTAACAGACCCGACTTAACGCAACCAGACACTGCTCTGCCCCGAGGGACGAAGGCGCACAAGCCCCAGGGGCGGGCAGGACCGCAGCCGCCGCACCGCCCTTACCTTTCTGCGAGGCGAAGGTCCCTGGCGCGCACCCCCAGCCTCCAGCTCCGCCTGTCCTTCCGCGCGTAGAGACCGCTCCTCCAAGGCCAACGTCCGGTAACAAACCGCAGCCCCACCGCAGCCGCGCCCACGAACCGCACCCTCGCGACGGCTGAGGGACGGCAGGGGCATGCGCAGACCGCAGAAAGTTCTGGAACTGGAGCGGGGGCGTGGCCTCGCCTCAGGGGCCTCCTGAGGCGGGAGGCGCGTTTGAGGCGGTTGACGCGCGCGGGTGCTGCGGCCTGGGACGCCGTGAGGTGGCCGCGTGCTGAGCTCCTGCTGCCGCCCCACGCAGCTGAGCTGCTGCTGGTGGTCACCCCTTGAAGTCCTCCCTTCATAGGATGACACAAAATGATCAAGTGTGCGTGTTTAGAATCAGTCAGATCCCTGCCAGTTGTGTACGAGCATTGTAGGCTTTTTCTAGTGGTAGGCTTTATATCTTTCAATTATTTATCAAGTAGAGATGAGCTAACTAACCCAGCTGTAATGAGGTTGAGGGCTCTGAGCTGTGGTTCCTGCCAGGTTGTGAATATACAACATGCTTCAGGGCCTCCACAGGGCAGGGGAAGCAATGAGCACATCTGGGTTTGTGCTGTGCTGACCCTGACCTTGTCCTGCAGACCTCGTTTCCTGGCTTCCCTCAGACCAGACCCTTCAGCACCTTCACCATCCTGTGGTGATGCGTCCCCTGTCCCAAGGCTGCTCTGCTCCCTTTGCCCAGCTCCTCTGGGGCCGCAGCTTGTGGTGTGAGCCCTCAGGCTCCCAGTGCCCCCCGCGCCGCTGCTGCTCCCCACATCGCGCCTTGGCGCCTCAATGACAGTCAAGCTGCAGGGCAAAGCTCAGGTTCACCCACCATGATTCCAACAATCTCATGTTTCGTTTATCCTGTAAGTACTACCTTCATTTGGGGGGCCTAGATGTATGGAGGGGGGGTTATTTGGTTTTGGGGTTTTTTCTTTTTTTTTTTTTTTTTTTTTTTGTTGGTTTGGTTTTTTTTTTTTTGTTTTAACCTGGCTGAGTTATAATTCATAATATTTATTGGAATTCACCTCAGCAATCAGGATCAGTGACCTGGCCTCTTCTTCATTATCTATCTTTGTGTAATCCACAGTAATTATCTTGGATGATTTGATGTTTTCTTCTAGTGCATTGATAAAATGTCAAGCAGTGAAGGACAAAGAACCGATTACATTAGGATCCTATCAGAAAGACTTCAGCTGGATGACAATTCCCCTCTGACTTCTCAGTTATTAATCCCTTAAATGTATTGTTTTAATTTCTTAATACATCACCGCCCAGAATACCAGGATTCCCTGTTAGAATATTTTTCTCTTAATTAAAGAATCTTAAATTTTATTCATGAAACATTAGAAAAATTATTTGCATTTAAGAATTTACTAAAAGCATTCTGATTTTTAAACCAATCCCATAATACTAGGAGGTGGAAAACTCAGTTACTGTTTCTGACTTTTTTTTTATGGCTTGTTTCAAATCGATAATGAATTTCTTACTAATTATGAGACACTTGTAATTTCTGATACACAGTTGAATGTTACTGGCTTCTACTGAGTTATAATAGAAAATGAGTATTACACTATGTACAGTTTGCATCGGTTACTAACAGAAGCCCAGCTATGCAAGGGAAAAAATTTCTAAGACTTTGTATAAAGAAAAAGTAAATTAAAAACATTATTCTCTATAAGTAGATAATAATTTTAATTTGTACTTAAATGCTTGTATTTTCTTTGAGGTTAGCATTAATACAATGCACCTTCCAAAGAATGAGGGAATATTCAGTTAATAGCCAGTTCTGTGTTACGGACTAAGGGCATTATTTTAAATAAAATTGGGCAACAAGGTGGACCACAGTGCTGACCTAAGCAGTGCATTTGCCCTGATGTTGGACTTGAATAAAAATACCTTGGACTTGAATAAAAATACCATCAAATGCATTGTTTAAGGGTTATTTCCAAGTTAACAGTTTAACCTTCCCTGGAAGAGTCTACCAGTGTCTTCTATAAAAAAGGCCATGATCAACCCAAAATCTTCTAAAAAGAGACAGAGATGTAGAAAAGAGCACATATGAAATACCAGACAGGAAAAAGGAATGATCATGAGCCTACCAAATAGCTTCACATTAGAATAGAGGGGAAATAAATAAGGTTTACACCTGCCCTTATAGTTTCTCATGGATTTTGTAAAAATTTATTGTGTTTTCTTACTGACATCAATGCAGATTTTTAAATGAATCCTGAAGGGTTCGTGCCAGGTGAAGTATAAGATGCTTGGAGGCTGGGACACTTGTGTCACATGTCCCAGTTCATACGGTTGTCATGACCAGTAGATATCTGATGTCCTCAATAAAAGTTACACAGCCAACACTGTACACACACATACAAATTTTACATATGGTTTCATGCTGCGAATCATTTATCAATGGGTCACGTATTAAGGACTGTTCCATAAACAGTATACCAGTTAGTCTTTGCCTTTCGGAATTGCCTTAAAACCTGAGAATGCTAGGTCACAATGCCACTCCTTCTTTACTATCCTAATCTTTAGCATAACAACCCTTCAGGCTGAGAAGCTTTCTCATTGCACTTCAGGAATAGGTTCTTGATTATTCAGCTATACTTGTTCTTAGTATGAGGGTGTTGGGTTTTTTTTACCTGTTTTTTGAATTTAACTTTAGTTGATTTAATGGTGTTTTCCTGACAATGCTGCTCTACATCAACACCGAAATACCTTTATTTATATTCTTTTTTCATGGGGAGCTGTAAAAACAACTTTTTTTTTTTTTTCCATCTGATCCAGCCACACCATAGAAATAATTTCAAATACATTTTTCTGTTCAGTATGCTAAAAATTGGTTTTTACAGATCAGTGATGATAACCAGGTATTTAAAAAAAAAAAATTACTTTCTAGATAAAGTGCATGAAAGTCTAATCCTAATTTCTGTCATGTGTGTAATTCATTTTAACAAAAACGAAAGTATTATGCAGAACACCCAGATGGACTGACACAATCTGTGTCTTCCACAATGATGGTATGTGGATCCTGTGCAATTATTTGAATGGCAAGAGTAGGAACTAAAACAGTACAGGTTAATCTCAGAAGTTAGTAAGGTACATCCACATAGTTACAGTCCTTTGATTACTTTTTTGTTCTTTCAGTAAGATAGGCAATGTGTAAGTGGGTGAACAGTCGGTGCCCGTAACATGACATCAGTTAAGTTCAATAATACATGCATTGTTGGGTTGTTTTTTCTTTTTGTTTGTTTGTTTTTAAATGAGCCACTTTTGAATGTTTTGGGGTTTTGGTTTGTTTTGGATTTTTTTTTTTTTTTTTGTTACTCAAAAATTAAAAGCAATGTGAAATAACTGAAGTTAATAACAAAAAAACACACAACAAATATTCCAACTTTCAGTTGTTAAGTAGCTGCTAATTTCATTCTACCTTGTATACAAATGTGGAGCCTAGCATCTGCAAGTGCCCCACAGGCTGTTTTTTCAACCACTTTCCCACAGAAACCACCTTGCAGATTTTCACTGTCAGGAGCAGATTTTTCTTCAGGCCCAGAAACCTGAAGGATCAGACCTGTTACCTGCTCAAAACCATTTGGTTTTTCATTTACAGGGACAAACTGTGACATGAAGATACCAGGAGACAAAAACATACCTCTGTGTAGTCCTTTCAATTGTTCACTGCAGGCATAAAGACTGGAGCAAAGGTTGGGCAACTAGTGTCTTTTCCACATTTCTCAGGCACAAAGCAGAGTGATGTGAAGATTTTATTTTCTATCCATATGTGTCAGCCAACAGACAAGGGAATGAATACAAATTTAATGTGCTTCTGGTCAAAGTTCAGCACAGAACCTTGTTCTCTTCTGCAGACTAATACACACTGACCTTAGGGTGCTCAGCTGTGTAAAACAGAGAAAGAAGAAATTAGAAGTACAATGTCTTACAGCTTGTTCTTCTTTGTCGTGGTACCTGCAGTGATTTGTAAATTGATTTCAGTTGTCTTTCTTACAGCATCATATTTCAGTTTGTTTCTGCACTTAACCTTGAAATCAAGTGTTAACCAAATTGCTTTTGAAGAAACTGAATTTTAATACAATATTCCCTTAGAAATCCATTGTACTTGACAGTCTGTTCTTCACTGAAGGTCATTCATTAGTATTTACTTCATTTTTGTAAAGAAGGAGCAATGTTTTAAATAATCAACATGCTTTTCTTTACATTTTGAAGTGCAAAATGACATACAGTAATGGCCCCAAAGTAACAGTAACCTCATTTGAAGAGAATGGTTGTGAGCCAACTTGTGTTTGTTTCTCACTGTTCCAAGCAATACGAGTTGCAGGTGTTCATACTGACATTTCCTTAATATGAATATACACTTCCAAGAAAATACGCACCATTAGGCATCTTTAGCAGCCATTCTTATTGTTTTCTTTCAGATTGTAAGCACGTGGGTACAGGTGAAGAAAACATAATTGAGGTCGTATTAGTAATCATTTAAAAACGGTTTTAAATGATGAAGATTTTTCACATTTTCTAGAGTAGCTTGCTTAGTCAAAAAATCGAACAGTGCTGTTCACAGCTGGCTTTTCTCTCTGTTTCTGTTTTCTTTATTCTTCCACTCCCTGCACACCTTTTAGACAGCCCCACAGCAGTGCTTCTTCACACCAATATGATGCGCCAACATTCTCCCTTTGTTTTACAGCACACAACCTGTTGTTCTGCTGCACAGCCTACTGTAGCCTTCTCATTTCCCACACAGGCTGAGATTCAGGTCTCAAATGATATCAAAAAGAAAAGCATTCCTGTTCCCATTTCATACAAAGCACTGTATTTCAAATGTACCTCTATGCCGAAAGACGAAGAGGAAGTTAGTGGTTTACCACAAGATATCTTTTGTCATTTCAAAGTGGTAATAAGTTGTTATTTTTACATAACATATCATTAATAAAATGCAGTAGTATTTAGTGACATTTTTTTAAGTATTAGCCCCTGCAGCCTTACAGTACAAACAAGGCTATCTGTGGAATCAGAATTGAAGTACAATTCTTTTGAAAACCTGTACCTTGGCATTGTACTCTAGATATTTCTTTACTGCAAGATACTATGATCAAACTATTACTTTTTTCTCCGGCTCTATTTATTTTGTCTTGCCATCTGTGTCAGCATCTTCCCTGAAATTCTACTTCTGTCATGTATCCTAGTTCCTACCCAATTGCACTTGCTATCTATCTATCTTACTAGTCCCATTTGCCCTTACTCTCTCTTTTCGTTCTCTTCATGCTGTTTTTGCATGCATTTGCTTAAGGCCTACCACTGCCTCCTCCTCTTAGCAAGAGAGATAGACCCCAAGCATGTCTAAATCACTCTTGAGCATCAATCTTTTTTTCTCTGAAGTGAGACATTTTTATTTAGAGAAGTCTTTGCTGGCCTGTCATTTACATTTTTCCATAATTATATTTGATAAATACCACAGTATAAGGAATCAAATAGAAATACAGCTTTGGATGCAATGACATGTCACCCACTGTTGGTTTTAGTTTATACTTCAAAAGATACACACCAGTAAACCTCTCCTGCACAAAAGCAACTGGTAAAACCAAACAGCTCTCCTTAGTGCTGTTTATCTTTTAAGATTCTTCTCCATAATGGACTTGTAGTAGGATTTTTTTATCAGAAAGAGAGAGAAATATAAAAGCATTTTTTGCTATAAAGAGACCTTTATTAGATAGGGGGAAAGAGAAAATTTGGCTGATACACATGATTTGGAGATCTCAGTGCTCCTTTCACAAGAATGGAAAATGATAACTGATGAAAGGACCTTTGAGGGACTTCAGAACTATGTACACTTCTCATTTTATGTTAGTCTAATAAAAGTGTAGCTACTTCTACATTCAGCTGTCTAGTTCAGTTGGCAAGAACTACATTTTTCAATAAATCATTTTCAAGCCTCTTTTGGTATCTATTCCCTTGTGTCAGTGATAGGTTTCTGGAAAAGCAAAATCAAAAAATAGAGTTCCCCCCCCCCCCCCCCCAACTTTGGAAGGAGAAGGTTATAGTGAGAGGTTCTTTAACTTATAATAGGATTTGCTTGGTTGCAACACTTTATCATGTGTGGTATCATACATGGAATTATACTCCAAGTATAAGGATCATACATAGACCCCTTGATAAAGTTGCTTCAACCTTCTTTATCTACCTGTATATAAAACACCTATCATATTATGCCTCAGCATATCATAAAATTTAGATTACAAGTGTCTGTAATTGTAATTATTGCTCATATACTTTACTTGTACTTGTAATGCTCCTCATGTAGTCCATACGTGGAACTTCTGTTTAGTTGACCCAACCTCATGCCTTTGTAAATTACGTGGCTTTCTAAAGAAGAGTATATTAACAAAAGTGTAAAATATTTTATATTTAAAATAAATGTCCTGTCTCATCACCAGTCAAATAAGTGTAAATATACTTTTCACATACAAGCTCGTATGTTAGGCATTTTGCTACCTCCCATGCATGCCACATTCATTGCAAGCTAATGCATTATACAAAAATAATTTAAAAAGATTAAGTATTTTTGTTTCTCTGAAGGTTTAATACCAGATATCCCTGATGGCTGCATTTTCTCATTGCTGCATTTTTCAGTAATTGCTTTCCTCTCCATGTAGTCTTTGGTGATTTTCTAATCAATTGCCAACCCATCTGACCACATTTGCTCTGGGTTTTATTTCTGGCTTATAAAAAAAATTAGTAGATGTAAAAAACATCCTGGTAATGTTTTTGACTGCTTATGAATCCGACAATGCTCTGCAGACATTAATTAAGCCACATAATGGCATTTATCACACACTACTCTGAGTGATGTAAGTACTTTGTAGACGGTATATGTTTAGGCAATTCAAAGCACAATCTCATAGGAATTCCCAAGCTTGAGTTTCCTTGGTGAAGCCCACTTACTAATTAGTGGGAAATGTAACTCAGAACAATGTGACATAGTACCCAGAAAATTGTGGCAGGAAGTAAATGGCAGTCTGAAAAATGCTAAATGGTCCTGAAAGCTACTCTTCCCATTGACTCTTCATGTACTTTGTATGTACAGACTGTACTGTATAGAGGGTTTAAAACTACTTTTCTCTACAGAAAACAGGAATTAGGATGAGGAAGGGTATCGCACTGAAATACTTTGCTGAAGCAAATAATAACAAAACTCACTGAAAACAAAAAGTTACAAAACTTAGCTGTACTGGCTCTGTTTGTTAGTTTCATTTTAGGCCCTAATAGCAGGAATGAGATTTGTTCTAAATTGTTTGCATTTGCTTCCAAATATCTGGAAATTTGCTTGTTAAGTGTTCAGGTGGAGGAAAGAACCTTCTCAGGTGCAGAAAGAAGTAATGCTGTGCAATCAGTGGAAAGAAACATTCAGACAATTACACACCCTACTGCTTCAAGTCATATTAAAGCAATCTATAAGCTAATTCAGTGCTAACACAATGTCTTATAAATGGTACATGGGCTGGATGAACATTGTGGATGAGCAGGCTGGAGGAGCAGCCTTCCAAGTTAAGAAATACAGTATCATTGCATTGTTCAACAAGGTTTTAACTGCCAGTTATGCTTTTATACCTGGTATATATAATCAGTGTTTCCAGCACAGATTTGTTTCTACAATGTGTGTCAGTTCAGAGAAGATTATATTTTCCAGCATTCCTTGTCATTTTCACAGCAGTCCTTTAATTTTTCCACAAAAATGTATATTTGGACCACTTATCCCTAGTTCTAAATGTAAGTGCTCAGGAGAAACAAATCATTAAAGAAGGAAAACTAGAAACTAAGATTCTGAGTTTTGACAGTCTTTTGCCTATCTTATCTGACTCCCACATTTTCTGGTAGAAACCAGTTATTGGAAGATAATCAATTAAACTGGAGACTCAAGACAGTTCCAGTCTAAGACAGCCTAACCCCTGCTCTCTCCTCCCCACCTCCACTAGTTCCAGCCACAATTTATAGCCAATCCTGTGGGTTTGGTGTCAAACACACAGAACTTGTGCACAAACACTGAATTTTGATATTATGGGCTGTTTTAAAACTCCCCCTGGTCTTGTTTAAAATCATGTTTCTAGCTAGTTCTGGGTAACTAATTAATTTAGCCTAGAAACACAAGTAACGCCAATATCATTACATAACAGCACCAGTTACATTAGACTTGTGAAAGACATTGAAAAAATATCGTCACTGAAGTGACAGGTCACAACTTATAAAAACATGGAATCTACACACTAACCTCTTTCACTACCCACAGCCAGCCAGTTTAGGCACAAAGTTTGATCCAAACAGGAGATAACCAAAGAAAACACCAAATAAATGGTAGGGCCAAATTATCAAGCAAGACTCACAACCCTGGGACCAGCAGTGCAAGGTGAACTCAACTGAAATTGACATGTAACGTGCCTAGTTTTATAAGGAAGCTATTCTTGATTTCTTTTTTCTTTTCCTGTTACTACACAAGCAGATAGTTATGGGAATGTTTCAGGGCTTGTTTTTCAGTAAGTGCATCTATGTTTGGAGAAAAAAGATTGAAAAACTAAATGCTGAGATCTCAAAACAGAATAATCCAAGTTGTGTTCTCTTAATTTTGTAACACTTAGGGCCCTAAGATAGGTATCATTCTTGATTGACTGACAATGGCTGTGGGGTGTTCTAGAATTGCCTGTCATAGAAAGGCTGCCTCAGAGTTTAGCAAGCGGCTAATAAAAAGATCTATTAAAAACATCGACTTGTAAAATAGATTACTGTTTTTCATTTTTTGGACTTAGTCCAAAAATAGTCTCCTATTTTTCATTTTACGAACTTCTGATTGACTAATTTCCTTGTCTCCAAGTGTCTGCTTACAATTTGAATCTACCTTCTATAAAGTTCGCATGCTACTATGTGGGCAAATTGTTAGGTATCATCCAGGCAGATAGATTGTTTTATAAAAACTCTGTAAACTGATCTTGGAATGTGAAAATCCCAATGAGCTTTCTTTTTCTGAGGGTTGCCTGTGTTGTCTCTAATACCAGCACAGCCAAGATATCTCATGAAGCATAGTTAAAAATGTCTCTGTAGTTACTATTTCTACATACCTCAAACTAAATATTCTACTACTGCAACTGTTCTGCTAACATATGGGTTAAATACGTCTTCTCCTGACTATCTTGATTCTGCAGGGTAAATGAGGGCAAATAGGTATTATCAACTTTCTGACTTTTTTGATGTTTTTTCCTGTGAGGCAAAATTGTTGGATGTAATCTTCTTCAGAACATTTTCCACTTTAACAATAAACACAAGAATCTCACTGCAATTCTTTTAAAGAGATGATGGGAAACGTTACAAGTTGAAGATGATGGTTAATGCTGCCTTGCAGGCTTAGTAATGAACATTTACAGGTCTCGACTGAAAATCCAGCTGGCTTCCTAGTCCCTGAGATAGCTTTAAATTAATAAAACTTCCAAATACTTCTTTTTCATAATTTTTCATTATGTTTGTATATGATGAAAAAGTAAAGCCAAGCAAACTGTAGAGATAAAGATGAATCACAAATGCTGTAAACACAGGGAACATCAGTAAGGGATCTCCAGTTTGCAGATGATATGACAGCATCATTTTTCATATCCTGGAGTATCAGTAGGATCAGCTGTAAGATTCATTAGCTGGGAAATGTTTTTGAAGAGAACTACTTGGAATAACTCTTCTGGTCCTATTTGCATTAAATTGATAGCCTAATCTTTGTAAAAATTGAACAGTGTTGTACATCTGGAAAATTTAAATTTACATTTAAATGTAAATAAATGAATGTCTAAAAATAAAATTGGAAGAATGTTTAAATAATAGAAGAAACTTTCAGCTTTTTCACATTGCTGTCTGCAAGCCAAAATAAGTGCACTTATCTCTCTCTTCTTCCCCTAAAAACTTATTTTAGGTCTGGTATATATCTGGAAAAGCCAAGACAGGAGAAGACTGCCCCAAAAGACAAGGTGGTACATACCATCTGTCATGCATCCCCAAATGTTAATTACTTATGAGTAAGATGTAAGATCAAAATGGAAATGGAAATGATCTTCAAAGTGTAACTGAAGAGCCATGGCTGTAATTCAGCTCTCTGGATGTCTTGATCCTCTTTTTCTAACACTTCAATCAGAGTATGATACTTTGACTTTTTACACATTCTATAATTCAGCGTACACTGCTCATCTGGTAAAAAATTTCTGCAGCACTACAGGGCAACATCTATTTAGAATGAATTTACAGGAAGTTTTGTATTCGTATGGAATTCGTATTGGAATTAGCAATCCTCAAACAGGCATTTTTTCCCTTTTGGTATTATGTAAAAAGAAACAACAGTTGATTCCTTCACATTTCATTGGTATTATGAAAACTACAGAACGGATGGGTTACAAGAAAGGAAGACAAAGCTATTAATCTAATTTTGAACCTATAGGTGTGAATTGTTGGATCCAAAGCAGCTCAGTAATTGTCGTTCAAGTTACACCCAAAACTAAACAAAGTATATTCTTTTACCCTTAAGATATAGAATCATTTTTTGTAATAACTTCTGTTCACTCAAGATTTTGCCCTGAGAGGAACAAAGACTGCACAAAAATATCTAATCTTCAGAGGTTACTATACTTTACAAGGAAAAACTCCTGCTCAGAGAATAATCACTTGAGAAGAACTTATTTACTTAGCCCTCAGGTAGAAGAGTTTATGCACACACAGAAAATCCAGATAGTGTCTTAAACAGTCTGGTATATCTCACATGCAGCCTCCATTCTCTGCTCTAAAAATGAGTAACAGCTTCAAAAAAGCTGTATGCAAGCATCTCTGTGGAAGGAGTTGAAGCTACACATATCTATCAAATGTTTCCCAAAAAGCCTAATAAGATTTTATAATAGAAGAACAAATATCCTAATGTTCAGATTCTCTTCGAAGAACTGTTTCTTTGTAGCCTTTGCTCAGAAAAGGCAAACTGGCTGTTCAAAGGCCGTTGTTTTGCGCAGGAATGTTTTTGTTGTTACTGCCCCACAGTGGCTCATTGGAATATGTATGCAGGGTGGTTGTTTTTTTCTGCTTGAGCAGGCATTAGAAGAGGGGGAGGGTTGCCAGGGAATCTTTTCTTTTCACTCAGTCTGCCTTGCTAATGATCTCCAGTTATAGGCAAATACAGCTGTAATCCAAGATCACATTTTCTTTCACATTCTTATTAAAGAGCTAATGTATACCTCTTCTCAATGTATAGATTATATTTTCCACTTAGAAATTGTTCTTTAGATTGGATGAAATGGAAAGGTTTCGTAGATAAATGGGAGACTGATTCGGAGAACAGGCATTTCATTGAGTCCTGCTAGTGACCGTGAATCCTGCAGTATGCCGTGAATGGTAAAACCCTCAGTGAGTGTAAATACACATCCGTGTGTATACGTACTCTTTTTTTCACACACTGTTCCTGTGTACATACTTTTCTTTACTATGACTTATTCTGAGAACAGAAACAAAACCACCTCACAATCTCAATAAAAGTTGGTCTGTATTGTGTATTTAAGATTGTATTTCACAATCAGGAACTTGTTTTTTTAGGTTAGTGGTCTGATAGTTTCACTGACATTATGATTTGGCACAGCTAACACATTGCACAATGACCCAGATTCTCCTGTGCACTGTGGCTTTGGAGTGCTCTGCCAGCATCATCCATCTCACAAAGCAAAGAGGAGGTTCCAGACGCACACATTCTCATACCAATACAACTCTTTCCTGTGACTGTAGTCAGCAAAAGGAAGGGTTAGCCTAGGATACTGCAATGCCAGCTTAACCTCCTGGCCCTCTTTGCAGTGAACATGGTACCTTAATTCCGTACAGAGACGCCAGTCTTTGTGCACAGCAGCATCAGCATCGTGGTAGTATAAGAACAAGTATAAATTTACTTTTTTCCCAATTATTTTTCCTACCACTTCTTGCAGATTTGAGTCCAGATACGCTTAATTCTATAGTCAAATACATTTGCAAATTTTTGTCAGATTAGCACAGGGAACGTACTCTGTAATTCAGAACTGATTTCAGTCAGTGAAGCAGGGAGAATGTCACAAAATAATGTCACCCTTCATTCTGACCTTGATTTGCAATGTACAGTTTAGTGAATCTCACATCACATCAGATGTTCATTGGGTTAAAAAGATCAGTGAGCTTACCTGCCAGTACATATGTAGCTTACCTCTGTTTTGAGTTCAGCTTGCCAGCATACTAGTGATCTGTGCTCCATCTGTGCTCCATGGAAGCAGAAATGCTCCGTTCTCATAATACATAGGCTAGCACTGCACTGTAGTTCCCGTTTCGGCTGAAGAATGTTTATACTTGTGCTGTCATCCTAATTTTTCTACATTGTTATTGTACAAGCACAAAGTTCTTGCGATGTGTTGTTTAAAATGCTGGCTGCTCAGCAAATGATCTAGTGCACGCAGCATTGTAATAATACAGAAATCTGCATGTTGAATTCCAATTATGCTTTAAAGCTTTCTAAACAGAGTGCTTACACTTTCTTTTCAATATGCAATGAAATGTTACTTGAGTGTTTTTTTTTCCCTTTTTCTAGAATCATCAGCATGGCAGGGCACTAGAGAGCTTCCTTCTAAGTGATTGTTTACTTCAGCTCCTGTGCTTTGTGGAAAGCCTGCCTAGTGAGTGACCACATTATAAAAGAAACTTGCTCTGGTTTCAGATCAGTTAATGCGCAATATCTCTCTCATGAAAGAGAGGAAATTAATTCTGTGAAATGCTTTTTACTTTCCAGTGTTTAAATAGCCAGTGCAATAATGCATTCTGGGGTTGGTACAGAGGAAAAGGTGCCCTATTATGAGATTAATTTGCAAAAGTTTATCACTGGTGCATGCAGTCAGCATATGACAGGGATTGACTGCTTAGGACATGGAATAAGAATAATTATTTATTACTTAAAATTGAGATTTGCAACTCACTAGCAATTATCTTTTTTATTCTGAGAAACATTTGTATGCAGCACTACGGCAGGCTTGATTTCATTGTCATTCTCACAGTGCAGAAAGAACATCTTTAATAACTTCAAGAAAACGTGAACAGAAGATGTGGCAGGGAGGAGGGAACAGGAAGGGATTTGTACTGTAGGGGAGCATTCTCACTATCACAAAACGTGGTTACTACAAATTTAACATTGGAATGCAGTAAAGGAATTCTTAAGCCTAGAAAACTATGATAATGCAGTGGTCACCAAGTGAGTAGGTAGGTCTGCATGCCACAATGGCAGCAGTGTGCAGAAGTGCAGGAATAAAGCCTAGAAGCAATATAATCATGTTAGTGTGGCTGGATATAATCGTATTAGCCCAGTTTGAAAGGCAAAGCTAATCTGCCCAGCTGCAAATTGTTTTGATGAAGCCATACTGCTTCAGGGATCTCTGCACTC
The DNA here is from genome assembly GCF_037157495.1 of Lathamus discolor. NCBI lineage: Eukaryota > Metazoa > Chordata > Aves > Psittaciformes > Psittacidae > Lathamus > Lathamus discolor. Next base: position 18,002,905 of record NC_088892.1, read on the forward strand.
TACTGCACCGGTCTATGCAGATAAGTATATGATCTGCCAGATGAAGGTGAAATAAGCTGGGTAGGGTACTGGCATCGTCCTCATCTGCAGCAAAATTATAGGCTGAGACAGGAAACCATTTTTTAAAGTCAGAGATTATTAAAGGATAAGCCAGAACAATTTGAGGTTTGAAAAAAGTATAAAATAAGAAAAACAAGAGGCTGATTTCAGATCTGTAAGAGTTTTAACTACTACCACATAGTTCTTCAAGGTAATGGACAAAGGTACAGTGAGAACCAAAGTTCTCATTAACAACACTCAGAAGAAAACCATAAACTCTGAATAACGACTTCAGTAGCCTCACATATAGACAGGTGCAGTTTAAACCCCACTACAGGTTTACAAAATAACATAGGCTCAAAATGATAAAGCATATGAAAATCTTCTTGCAAATAGTTTTAAGAAAATAGAAATAGCATGGGTGATTGGTCTCAAAGATAACAAATGAAAAGGTGGAAGAAAAAGTAAAGGAAGTCAACTTTAAACTTTCTTCTTGTGCAACTTAAGTTAAAACTAAATAGTACAGTGAATACTATACTATGAAAGAGGTTTTAAGTACCTTTCAGGGGCTCTGGTGACAGAACAAACCACTTAGGCTGCTTTTGAAGTTTCGTACAATGTCACTGATGTCCCTTGGGGTCAATAACTTTATAATCCACAGAAAGCTCCAACACTAATTCTTGGTTTACGCATGCATGTATTCTGCTTTTAGAAAGCAAGAAAACCAAGAGTAAAATTTTGGGTTTTTTTTCATAACTAATGAATCCAACAGTAGTCTTGAAACACTACAATAGATGAAGATCTGTATTTGTTATGCTCTAGTGATTAAACTATTGACGCAACTATGATGATGATAAGGGGAAAGGAATTGCTCTCCATTGTCACAAGACAAAATTAACACTGAATTGTGGTAAAGCATCATGTTACAGCCAGGAAGCTAACCACAATGCAGAGATCATAGCACAGTCATTAGAATTATGATTATCCCGTATTTTCAAGTAGAACTTGGCTTCCCCTACAAACATGGGTATTAAAACAAATGAGACAGAAGGAACTTTTTTGGTAGCAGCCAGATTTTAAGTTGAAGTGACAATGGAATAAGACTCCATACAAAAAGGAACTAGTCTACCCAGTAGCAGGCGGGGAGGAAGAGAATCTGGTCTCCTGTGAATACACTGTAACAGCAGAGCTGCCTACAGCAAAAGGGCAAGAGGACATCATCCCTCCTTTCTTGTATATGCCTTTTTGCTTCTTAAGCTGTCTATTTGCAGAGAGGTTTCTGTGCTATAAATGCCAAAACAAGCGAAAAACTCATGGCAACATTAAGCCTCGAAGAGGGGCAGAAATTCAAGATACAGCATTATGTTCTGTGTTCCTTCACTTAACATGCTAATTTTTGTTGATCCCATTCTGCAAGTATAACTTCCAGCAAAAGATTGTGTAAGAAGCCAAGGCTTAACTTTGCCCTTTACCATTTTTTTTCCTTTATCAGAGATAAAATTACGTTCAGTAGTACTTTTTGGTGTCCTGTGCTATTCTAACAACATAAAGCTGCTTGAAATTTGCTCACTGTTAAGCCAGGCATAGATCTGTTTGTATCAGTTGAACAACATAAAGCAGCTACAGCAGTGAGTCTAATTTGAAGATTGTTTTCTTCTGAGGCACAGCTCTGGTTTTGCATATGTCTGTGTAATATGTACAAACATCTTCAAATTCCTTCTGAGATTGCATTTTTATTTTAAAGTAATTAATGCTAAGAAAAATATCTGTAAGTACATGGTATTTGTATGACTAGCTCTTACACGTTTCACCACTGAGAGACAGGATAAAATGGGTGGGAGCACCTGAAGCAGAGTAATTCTGGGTAATTTTTTTTGCCATTACTACATGTATATGTGTCAGTGGTTAGTGACTCATTTTTTGAGTCCAAATTGCTGCAGGAAGTAGTGATAGAGAGGAGGATAGCAATTTCTCATGTATTATGGAGTTATAAAAGCAAGTTAATGTTAGGTTTCTTTGAGTGCTGGAACATACAGTGTCACAAATGGGGCAATACTTGTTGTCTTACTAGTAGGGAAACACTGAAAACGTTTCAGAAATCTACTGAGTAACTCTAGAGGAAACTTAACACTAGTCTGAAAAACACTCAGCTTTGCTTTCATTTCATATTAGTCATTGTGAGAACTGTCTTCCTAGATACTGAAGGTATTATCATGGTTGACTACATTACACTTAAACCCCTCAGGGTAGCACTACACTTACCTGTGCATAACCTACAATCAAGTATGAAAAATAAATATTAAGGCACATTTTGGAATCCCTGAGGCCTTGTTTGAGTGGCTTATGCTGTCGACTTTAGTTTATATCATGTTTTAAATTTGGCAGACATATCAACTGCAACAGATACTTTATTTTCCGTTCAGATAAACCATTTTGTTTAACTATGGCTAGAATATGCCCTGAATTGCATGGCAGTACCGATTACAGGTTGAGCTTTTTTACCTTTGCAAAGCAATGTGAGAAATTTTTTTCAGATCTAACACAGATCACAGCCTCCGCTCTTAATCTACAACATCTTGCAAGCAAGCGAATAGAAGCAGAAGTGGAGGAAGAATACAATCCTCCACCTTTGCCTTTTTATATGCTGACCCATGGCTGCAGTCAGGAGAAAGCAGTATTCTCTAAAGACATCTACAGTCTCTGTTTCACCTACATTCGTCTGTACATTTCTCTGTTTCACCTACTGAAACAGTGAAAGCACATTGTGAATTGTAAAATATGGTCATATATATATGTAGTTAAAATATAGTTAGACAATGCCATAATGTATATGCTCAAGTGGTAATCAACAATCTGGCATTTACTGCTGCCATTGCTGGGTGTTTTTTGATAAGGACGCAGCTGCCCACGGCAACCTAGAAACCTGTGTAGCTTTAACTTGTGTCGAAGGATAGCCCACAAGAACTTGAGGGAGGTTTTATTGAGATCAGCTTCTGGTCTTACTCCTTTCACGTCCAGTAAGTCTGACACATAACAGACATTCCTATTATCAGTGTAGGATAAGATTTAGGCTTGATCTCATTTAAATTTTATCAGCATAGTTGTTGATCAGCTGTTGTTATTTACACATCTATCCTGATTCTCGAGTTATCTGTTTAACTGCTGTTGTACTGATGCCAGGGTATGCCAGTAGAAACATTTTATACCTGTGTAATTGGATCTACACTAAAGCGATTGAAATAATGATAAAAGCAAAAGCTGGTCTTGTCTGTGCAGGGAATTTTATGAGCAGAAATATATTGCTATAAGCAGGGGTTCAGGCACACAGGTGACTACAGCAGTAATGCATTAAAGCATAGTATCAGCTTATCCATGGCAACTACTACATGTGTGGTCTAAACTGTTGCAAATGCAGGATGGGAGCATGTTACGAAGTTCAAGCTAATGTAGTTTACCAGGACCTTGCCATGGGCAGAGAGCACTGACTTGGTCATCTACTTTGGTCAGATGATGGATTATCTTGTTAAGCTTCAATAACTTGTGAGCAAGTCTGAGTTCCCTCTTTATGTTGTTACAGCAATTACGTCGCTCTGTGGTATTGTTATGAAGAAAGAGCATCTTTTTTCTAGTTTGTCTTAGCCTGCTTTAGCATTTATTCAAGACACACAAACAAAACTATCACAGCCGTGACACTTATTTGTTTTTTTTCAGTAGCTGTCTTCTCTGCGATATAAATTTAAAGAATACAAACATCAACATCTATTCCTGCTGAAAAAAAATCCAAAGTATATATTCATGATAGCAAAAGTTAAGTAACTTAAATATGGGTGCTCTGAATCGTAGAATACTTAGGGTTGGAAAGGACCTTAAGATCATCTACTTCCAATCCCCCTGCCATGGGCAGGGACACCTCACGCTAAAATAATTACAGTAATACAACTCTCAGCTACCCGGAGTGGAGAGAGGTTGTCCTGTTGAGTTCTGTAGTTGAAGTTATTGATAGAGATGATAACAATAAAGATGATGATAAATATTTATGGATTACTTAAAAATTGTATACATAAAGATAAGATTTGGAACTGAAGCTGCGGCATTTTTTTCAAGGTTGTGCCCAAGGTCCATTGTTGGGCTGGAAACAGAGCCCTGCTTATGCCTTTTCAGCCAACTAAATTATTCTTCTCCTCAAATTATGATCCATTATATTATATATATATCACTGGATATGTTTCATTAGATATCATTGTATCAAATTAGATCACATTATGTTCCATTATGAATACGTAGCCAATATAAACAAAAATAAAATTATAAATGTTCTGGGGCACCTAGATTAATCAAACCTCACAGTGTAACACTAATGATTATTTTGGTTCACGATTTACTTTGTAAAAGAAAAATCAAAATCTTGACAGAAGTATTAATAAGATCATACGTGATAATAATGTCAAAGATGTCATCTTGAAAACTCATTCATTCCTACATCCATTTCGTCAAGAATGTTTAAAGACATCAACGTGTTTTGAAAGAACACAGCTAAGAATATTAGCAAAAACTTAGCAGCATGTAATGCACATTACAAGCACAATGCTTGCAGAAGTATGTTCTCTAGGAATGTATCCCTTATATGCATAAAGATTTATTGCACTTGTATCATTTATAGGTTTAATAGGAGGGGTTTTTTTAATATCTTGATGTCTAATTTCTTTGTCAAACCATTTTGAACATCACTGATGTTTGATCCTGGCACCTTGTGGTCCTGGTTTTATTTTTTAGTTACTTTTCAGAGAGACTTCATGAAACTTAGGGTGCTTCCATGCTCTAGGTTTGCAATTTAAACTGATACAGTTAAAGTGACAAAACCTAAACCTCATTGATTAAAATCAGCTTAAAAATAGTTACAAGAGTTCAGGAGGGTAAAATCTTACTCACATAAATCCTTTCTGCACCAGATCAACTGCTAGAGCTTTTATTACCATGATTATGTCTGTATAAAAGAAAACACAGCCATAACTGCCATAGTGGTACAGCTAATCACATGTGTTTTAATCATGTACATGAAAGCCACCTAAATGGCACCTGTGTGTTCTTGTCTCATGTGTTTTTCAAATCGTAGGCATAAGTAGCCAGCTTGTGAGAGCAAGGTGGTCTTCACTATTACGTACAGTAAGTACAAAGTCGCTTGTTTCTTTAAATTATGTTTATTATGACACTCTGAAATGGGTACACACTCATTTCACTGGACAAATGGGAATTTAAGACCTTTAGGCTACATTGGCAGCTACTAGTTATGAAAAAGGATAACCATGTGTTAAGAAAAACAATTGTTTGTTGTCAGCTGTCTTACTATAAATCAAATGTGTTATCTGCAATCTGTCACTGTAGAGTTCTACGTATTTTTTGTTTTATTTCAAGATTACTAGGAGTAAGGATAAGAACAATTTTCAATCTCTTTTGGTTCTCCCCTCAAATTCCTCAATTTGGAGAAATTATGGAGCTAACAACTTGATTTCAGCATGGAAATGGTCTAGGACAGCAAACACTCCATTTTATTTTTCCCCATCAAACATTTTCTTCCTCTGGCAACAACAGCGCTACACAAAACTTGAATAAAACTGAATTTCTTCCACTGCACTGAAATCTACATTATAAATTCAAGAGCAAAAATGTCCTGGGCTAGGCTGAACTAGAGAAAGGTGTCTAAGTGCTACTTAAACCTGACTGATCAATACATTTTTAACTGATATTTACTTTTATCTTATTTTTCTTTTGCTGTTTGCTCTAATATTCCTGTGAGTTGTTATCAACATCGCATCTGTGCTTCATCATACTAATTGAGAAATATGTTAATGTAAAGCCTTGTGTGGGATGTTTATCTTGCTGGTTTGTTGTGGCTGTTAAGCAAGATCATGATTTGCGATAGATGACTTGTGAGGTTAAACCAGTTACATAAATAATCAGTAACTAGGCAGTGAAATGAAATTATAGTGATGAAAATTATCTTGTATTTTCCCTGCTAAATATTATCAGAAACCTTTCCGAATTTTGTAGTTGCAGAGCTATTGGAGATAGTGAAGGAGTAATGTTGCCTAGAACTCCCTCTAGTGATTCTGGTACGGGAAATGCAGCCGACATACAGATGCTTGCCGTACGACATCACCCGAATCAGCCACGATATAATTCTTCATTCTGAAAAAAAGGTTTTTCAAGTAGCAATTGAATTCTCAGTAAATTAAACAGGTTTGATAAACAGTGGGATAAAGTACTGCAGAACATACACTGGTTTGGGAAACTGATGTTCTGCAGCAATAAATATTTTCTGATGCAAGGAGCCTTTCTTCTATTTAATGGAGAGCCTTGATAAGGCAGTTGAAATACAGTTATATGGTAAAAGTGAGTAGTACTAGTGCATTGCTAGCTTGATGTTGTTGAAGGCATGGCATTTGCAAAACATGCTGAGCACTCTTCTTGGGATAATTGTGAAACTCCAACACAAAAATAAGTCTAATGCACTTAATGCATCACTCTCTGTATCATTTTTCATCTGTTTGTGATGCAGTGAGAGAATGTCACAAGGTGATCAAGGTACAAGCACTTCATTGTGTGTAAATGTAATTTTCATTTTCACTAACAGTAGCATCTCAGAGTCTCCTCTCCAGTTCAATTATCCATAATACAAACCATTACCATCAGTGGCTGATAGCCTCATACTAGCTCAAGAAACTTTCATAAGCATGTGTTCCATTTTCACATGCATTTAAAAAACACGAGTTTTATTAATGGCAAACATTGTATTTGGTCCACATATGGATAACTTCTGCCACCAGGAAAAACATTTTTGCTTACCATCATTGTGTACCATAATTGTGGCCAGGTTTTGAAGTCTCATCAGCCAGCTTTTTATAAAAAGGGCCTACATCCAGTTTGGCACAAGTTCTCAAAGACAGCTCAGAACATCTATCCATAGCAAATGATATCCTGCTTTTCTCTGTATTAAAAAAGTGGAAGAACGTGTTTGTTCATTAATCATAAAAATATACTAGAAATCAGAGGAAGTTACTAGTGAAAAGTGATTTGCTACAATTCAGTAATGATTTGGGGGTTGGATTAGTATTTTCAGAGACTAGACTAGACTAGACTAGACTAGACTAGTTTGGGTTGGAAAGGACCTTAAGATCATCTAGATCCAACCCCCTGCCATGGGCAGGGACACCTCACACTAAACCATGTAACCCAAGGCTCTGTCCAACCTGGCCTTGAACGCTGCCAGGCATGGAGCACTCACAACCTCCCTGGGCAACCCATTCCAGTGCCTCAACACCCTTACAGTGAAGAACTTCTTCCTTATATCCAATCTAAACTTCCCCTGTTTAAGTTTTAACCCGTTACCCCTTGTCCTGTCACTACAGTCCCTAATGAAGAGTCCCTCCCCAGCATCCCTATAGGCCCCCTTCAGATACTGGAAGGCTGCTATGAGGTCTCCATGCAGCCTTCTCTTCTCCAGCCCCAACTTTCTCAGCCCATCTTCATACGGGAGGTGCTCCAGTCCCCTGATCATCCTCGTGGCCTCCTCTGGACTTGTTCCAGCAGTTCTATGTCCTTTTTATGTTGAGGACACCAGAACTGTACACCATACTCAAGGTGAGGTCTCACGAGAGCATTTGGCATGGAGTTATCTCATGGTTTAATGTTTATGGATAGCTCACTGAAGCATTAACAACAGATGTATTTTTGATGAAAAAAAACCAACAAACCCAGCTAAATGCAGTTCCAGATTTTGATTGGCAGAAATACCTTTTCAGCAATTAGATTCAGAGTCCATACCAAATAGCCAACATTGAAATGAGTGAATGTCATGTCCTAGGATGCCAACCGAAAACCCAGGTAAGACTGACACCAGAGGCTGTACTGATCCTTAGTTTTCTTGTAAATAAATCACTTCATGTTGCTGTTGTGAAAGGGAAGTCTAGTATGTTATGTAATGCTTTGAAAAACTTCATAATAAGTATTGTGGTATATAAATTGAAGGGAAGGCATCCATATCCCAGTGGTATGCTTTAGTTCTTCCAAAACAATCCCAAGCATTTTTTAAATGAGCGGCTTTACTCACCACTGAAATACAGCAATCTTTGGAATGGGAATTATGGAGCACTGGCTAGCATTACACAGCTAGAAGCATTCATAGCCATTCCTTATTATTATTTGACCCTGAAGCAGATGTTTATTCAGAAAGTCCTATCTTGGAATTACTTACTTTGAATGAATACAGCTTTTGTCCAGGTTAGTGGTCTTACCTGGAAACTGTTCTGCAAAGCAATTCCTCCATTCTCTAGCACATGAGGGTAAGTAAATGCTTCACAGTTAGGTTCAAAGGATTTTGGGACTATGAACACAAGCTCATCTGTTTTTTCTCCAAGTCCTATTATAAAAGCTGATATTGATGAGCACTTTGGGTACTCAGATTACAAAGCTTAAAAGCCACAAAACCTCATTCCCTGCAAATCATGCGTCAGAGAGGAAAGTAACTGGTTTGCACACCTCTCCTTTGCTTGCAGAGATCAGAACTTCGGGGATCTTTTTTTCCGGTGATTCTCCATCAAACCACTCTCTCCCTGACTATCCCAAGCTACCGAAACATTCTAAACACATCTGTGTATTGGAAGAGCTCCTTTTTTAAAATTCCTCTGGTTTATTAATTTGAAAGTAGGCTGATTCTGTTATGCTGATGTTATATTGCTGGTGCTACTGGGCTTCTTTTGTCATAATGATTGCCAAGTAATAACTTCAGTTAGGTATGGTCTGGACATGCCTTACTGAACCTACTGGGAACTAGTCACCTAATACAGAATGTATCTTTTGACAAATGATACAGCTACAGCTGGTTTCTGATTCCAAAAGTGCTGTGTGCTTTGTTTCCCACTTTTAACCTTAGTGTAAAACAGAATTAGTCAGTCCAACCTGTCGAAACCTTATAGTTTATTTTGGTTCTTTGGAAGTTCTTGCCACCATCAGTCTTGTGTAGAAGGAAATAGGTGGTAAAGTCTGCAGATACACCACAGTGCTGTACACGTCCTATGACTCTGTTTCCTGATGAGTTTACTCTCAGAGTATTTCTCATAATATTGGTATTCCACACATGCTAATTTCAGTCAGCAAAATAAGGAAAACCAAACTAGCAACCACACAGGCCACTGCACTCTGAGCTTAATGCATATTCCAACTTGATTTAGATGAGGTCCTGAGTCTCCTCAATACATACACTTCAAGGAAACCTTAAAAGTCCAATTTTTTGAAAGGAACTCTCTTCATTATTATACTGCCACCAAATACCATTCATATTAAAGTAATGCCAAAAAAGGATGCTTAAAAAAATCCCATTACTAAAGAGCAAAGTTTTTTTTTTTTCCCCTTTTGCAAAGTACAATATACTTAATAGTTTAGGTAATCCAGGTCTGATGAAGATTTAAAAGCCCTTTATTTTAATTTATTTTAACTTTGCTCTCCCAGCAACACCACACAAATAAATCTTGGTATGTAAAATACTATTAAATCAATTACATTTTTGAATGTGAAAAATTTGAGCTATATGAAACAGTATATCAAAGAATGTGCGTATATCTATTCAAGCATAATCTGAGCAATATTTAAGATATTCATATTACTGAAGTATTACTTTTCATATTTAATAAGGATGTGACTGGCATAGGAATTAAAGGACTTGTCACAAGCCAGACTGAAGAGAGTACCCTGGTGAGAAAGAAAGATGGGTCTTCCAAGATCCAGATCAATATCAGATTTACTCCCCTCCTGTTGTTCTCCCGCTACAGGTGGTACAAAAGGGCATCCTAAGCTCTAGGAGGAGCAAGGAACTGCAGGGACAGACAAAAATGGATAATTTTACATTACTCAATACTCTTAAAAACTATTTATTTACAATCTTACAAAGTACCTGTGATGAGGTGGGTTTTTTTCTTTAACACCTTTGTTACCAACCAAGGATAATTAACTGATGCTTCAGAATGCTGAATCAGGGATACTTTTTCAGAAGCTGAATTCAAATCTTTCATTTATATGCAAAGTTTGTCTCAGTAAAACTGTGTTCCTTGATGTACAGTTGTTGTGTCATGGGATTGTTTCTCTATCCACAAACCAGAGGACTAGTTGTCAGGATAGGTAACTACCTGCTTTATTAATACCCTACACGGACACAGGGAGAAAAGCTGCTTACCTTGGCATGACTACTTCCATCATTGCTCTCCAGAATAAACAGCTCACTTCTGCATTCAAAATCTCAATCCTGACTCCAGCTGATTATTCTTTAATTGCACACACTATGCAGCTGAAAGGAGAATAAAGAGAAATATTTACTGAAGACCAACCAATCTTTGAAGCTCCATAATGACTATTAAATAGTATTTAATAATGTCGATATATTAAAATAGGTTAAGCAAGTCACTAAAATAAGGCGGGATGTGACTTTTCATACTACTAAGTAGAATATCCTGTAAAAATATCCTGAAGGTTTATGTGTATTTTTTCTTTTATAGGAGATCACTTGTAATTGCATTAACTTGGAAAGAAATTCATATTTATAATGGCAGGTAAGTCTTCTAGTCTCTTTTGGTTTGAATATTTGACTAGATACGCAATGTTGTTAGTGTGCATCATTCTGAAATCTATAGCTTTCCAGTACAAGCTAATTTAAAATAATGAAAAAAATATTGTTTATTCTAGCATTTTTGCATGTCTAGATGGATTCTTAAACACAAGCTGTGCTGTAAAGTACAGCACAAGACACAATATATTTCAGCTTTCTTAGTTTGTTTCTATTTTGTAAGACATGAATTCCCAAACATTCATAAGAGATGAAGAGAACAGCACAGTGTAACACTTGTTAAGTTTGCAAAGTTAATTTAAGTGAACAGTTTCTGTGGGTTTTTATGAAGTAATTTCCTGTTATCAAGGACACTTGACAAAAGGTATTTCATTAATTCCTAGGTTAAAGACTCAGCCTGATTTTTATCTTATTTAAGTCATCTTACAATATCACCTGCATTGTCATTGATATCATAGCTCCTGACACACGTAATCAAGCAGGGAATGGGGTCCACAATCTCCTGTCTGTGCTGTAAGATCCATTTTGAGTCTTTCTGACATCTTGTCTTGTGCACCCGAGCAGAAGCCATGCCCTTTTGGTACATGTGTGTGAACTCACCAAATCTGCAATATAAAAATGAATGTATCTTATACATAATTCATGATATTTAAAAACCGTTGTCAATTGACAGCTGAGATGATAATTAAATTAGTATGTTCTACCCCCCGCTGTTAGGTACTGGACCTCCACAGCTTCATATTGTAATTGTTCTCGCAATAGACCTGCAAGACCATAAACACCTCTGGTGCCTGGCTCTCCATGCAAAATGTATTTAGAAACCATGTATTTAGAAACCATGACCCTTCTAAATTAACACAGTCTGAACTTCCTACATGTTATCAATAGTAGATAGGTAGACCACTACAAAAGGGGAGACTCTGAGCCGCACTGCTTGTGGTCATTATCAAGCCCAGATGCAATGTCAACTGGTGTTTATGAAGCATGTGCAGCACAGATGAACATTACTCCTAGAAAAGGTAAAACTTGGGAATTTCCATTATTGAAAAGCAGGAGTAAAAACAGTCCTAGTGCTCAAAGGTCCCAAGTGGGATTTATTTTACATTTCCAGTAAATGGGGATGAGGGGAAAAGGAAGAGAAAGAAACTATTCATCACATAAGTATAGGGAGAATAAAAGTCAGGATTGAGGCAAGATCCTGGTAAAAGATAGAGTACAATGCAGTTGCAATTTATTTTCTGAGTTTTTCTATTGCTCTGACAGGAAAAAAGAAACAGAACAGCACTATGTGAGGCCTTCAAGAGGGACAGACCTCCAACCTTATCTGTCAGGTTGGTGAAAGTAGCTCTTTTTTGTTCCCTGCACTGGCCACCACAGAGGCCCCATTCCCAGTAGGGAAAGGAAAGCTTGTGTCTCTTATTTTCTTGCATAGAGACATAAAAGTGAATTATGATCTTTCTTTGAGACTGTCATCTACAGTGGCCTCTCCATGACTTATCTGGGTGACCAAAGGAAGGCCACTCTTGCAATATATTTCATATGACCTTTGCAAAAATGCTGAGAATTTGTCCTACAGGCAGTGCATTTTTATTAACAGGTTATTCCACAACGACTGCAAAGCCAGTACTTGTATAGTATCTATCAGACTTTTCTCCTTACATTTGGAGAAGTTTATAAAAAAATCAGTGTCTGGGAAGAGGAACCCCAGGAACTGCAATCAGGGAAAGGTAGGGTCACCCCCTGTTCTGCAAGCAACCCTGCCTGCACAGCACCCAGCACCACAGTCGCAGGGACCTGCTAGTGCACAAACTGTATCCAGCATCCTGAAGAATCAGCTGAAGGTGCTCTATGGAAACCATATTTCTGAGAGTTTTCCTGTTAAGTGCAAGTTTTAGAAAGGAAGCAGGCTTGACCTTCACAGTATGCAACACTTTGGCTCTGGGCCTAGCTCTTTTCACATGTGAATGGTTCCTGTGGGGCCTCTTCATGTGCTTAGAGTAACAAACAATTTCAGGACTTAGACCTTGATCTGAATCAAGGGTAGCAGCAACTCCTTCTGAGATACAGAAGTAAGTTTGTTCGTAGCAAAGGGATGTGTTTGCTGCATGGACAGAGTTTATCTTCTCTGTCTTTTGACTCTTCGTGTTCATGATGTAACCACTTTGATTTGTAAAGGGGTTTTGCCCTTTTCAAGGGTACCACTTTGCCTCCAATATTGATTAAATAAGCCGTCTACTCCTTCCATCTTGGGGGGTTCCTTTTAATGAAATAACAGTTTTCGCTAGCATTGACTTCTGGCTGTGCATTTCAAAACACAGTTGAGGCTGAACTGCTGGATCCATTGCAGCTTATCCTCAGACGCCACTTTGAAAAGCAGGACAGGTCATCCCCCCCAGACACGCCGCTTGCTTTTCTTTCGGAATGGCTGATGCTATCGCAGTTGATCGCTCTTGCACAGGACAAACCACCCTGTAGGTCATTTCTTCTCGCAGTAATATTCCAACTCCTTTCTGTATTTTTTTCAAGTAATAATCTTTATTATCATCTGAAGCAGGGGGGACAAGAATTATGACAGTGCCCACACTATACACACAAATTCCTCCATCAGCTGCCCCTCCCTAGGTGTAAAATACAGTCACCTGTTAGGAGATGCCTTCTATCTGTTGTAACAAGAGCTGAATGCAATGGGTATTAACAGGACTGACAGCTGGTCCTAATCGTGATGTACACCAAACACACATAGCTGTGCACTGCTTTTACGATGTGTCCTTTTGGTGTTTATATATGCTTTATTTCACATTTCATTACAAAATCTGCAGAAATATTAATAAATGCGTATAAGTGATGGGCAGGCATTACTCTCAGCATTGTGCTGCATGGCAGCTGGGACATGAACTCTAATCTGTGGGTGATGGGGTCTGTACATGTGGGTCTGTACATATAAGATGCCTCTGCTGTCTGAGCATATACAGGACAAAAATAATGATGTTAGAACTTCACTAAACTTACAGAATTTATCCACCAGTGTAGTAATATACAATGGGCTTAGTCAAAGTCAGGTGACTGAAATACAATATGAAAATATAACCTGGAAAACCAGGAATTACATCTGTGTGGAGTGTTTCAGCATGGCTGATGGCCATGCAACTGTTCACTCCATGTCCATATTCAAAGAATCCCACTGAATGTGTGAGTTAACAGGTAACATGGAGACAAATCACAGAATGACTGGGGATTTTTAGAAGCTGTTTTTAGAATTCTTTGATCCTCTCTCTTCTATACCTTTATTTCAGAGAAATTCTGGCGTTTCAACTATATTTAGTGATGAAAGTGAGACATCACCTACATCTTGCTGCAGTGAAGAAGGTAAAACAAGGCTTTCACATACATTTTCATACTATTTTTAAAGAAAGACATGTGCAGAATGTGCTGTTTAGGGGAAGTGCAGTGTCTTTACTTGATCACCAGAAAAGAGTTTGAACTGCCTCCTCATCCAACAGCAAAGTACAGAAAAAAAACCCTAAATTATTTACTAATAATTATTGTGTTCACTGAGAAGCGCTTACTGCAGGCATCTGGCAAAATACTGCAAATAATTCAAGATATCCAAATTATTAAAACCAACACCACAGATTAACCATTAACTAAACTCTATTTCCACGCAAGCACTCATGGCCAGCCGAGCTCGCCAACACAACTCCGCTCTGCAGCCCCTGACCCTGCGCTCAGAAAGCACGGGTTAGGCCAAGCTCGCTCCCCCGCCCGCCGCTGCCGCTGAGCGGGGCCCGGCCCGGGGGGGCACCCCGGCCACCGGGGGCCGGCGAGGTGTCCCCAGCAGCTGGTCCCCGCCGGCTGCGGCTCACCCCGCACCTCGGCTCTCCCGGCCCCCCGAGGCCCCGGCCCCGAGCAGCTCCCGACGAACCGCGCGGGACGCCCGCCCGCCGCGGCCCAGAGCTGCCTCCCCGAGCCCCGGGAGCCCGACCCCCGCCGCCGGGCAGGTGCCGCTTGGCCGCCGGCTCTGGCCCGCTCTGTGCCCCGCCACGGGTGCCAAGGGCGGAGAGCGGGTCCCAACTCTGCGCCACCGCACGGCGTCCCCGCCCGGCCCCGCGGAGGCATCGCGCGTCGGCTGCTCCGCAGCGGAGCGGGACTGCGCCATCGGCCGGCAGCTTCTCCGGCCCCATCTCAGGCTCCGCCGGCGGGTAGAGGAGGCACCCCCGTGCTGTCGAGGTCGGCGGCCGCCTCCGTGGGCACGGGCGCTCTGCCCGCCGGAGCCGAGCAGCCCGAGAGGGCTCCTCTTCTCCCACACCGGCACCGCCGCGGGGCTGGAGCAGGCGGGAGCCGGGAAGAAGGAGGCAGCGGCGAGCCGCCGGCTGCCCGCAGCCCCGAGCTGCGAGAGCTGCGCCCGCTCCGGGTCCGAGGGCCGGTCCTCCCCGCCCCGGGCGGGGGAGCGCGGGGAGCCGCCCGCCGCAGCACCGCCGGCCCCTCTGAGCCTGTGCTGCGGGGCTGCCCCTCCCGGCGGAATGGCGGAGCGGCCCCATCGCCGCTTTCGGGGGATTCTCCGAGAGGAAAAGGCAGGGCGGCTCCGGGAGGGGGAACCCCCCTCGGCTCGGCGGTTCGCATCCCCGGCGTCGCTCCGCCTCCTGGTGCTGATGTCAGCCGCGGGGAGGGCCGGTTGGCGGCGGCAGAGCGGGGCGCGGGCGGCCGCGGCAGAGCCGAGCCGGAGCCGGAGGAGCTGCCGCCGCCGGGACAGCGCGGGCTGCGGGGCGCCGCCGGCAGCGAGCCCGCGCCCCCAGGGCCCCGCAGCGGCCGCGCCGGGCCAGCAGCCACCCGCGCCGGGAGGCGGCGAGCGCCCGGCGGCTTCCCCGCGGGGGACCTGGCGTCCCGCAGCCGCCGGCCGGGGAAGCGCTGCCCGCGAGCCGCGCCGGGCTCAGAGACCCCCGCGCAACTCGGGTTCCGCGGCTGGACCTCTGAGGACTGGCTTGGGGCTTCCCGGGCGCGACTGCGTCTCCATCCTTTTGCGGCTGCAAAGGCAAACGATTAACTAAACCCCAAAGAAATAAAACAAACTCAGGCTCACCTAAAAGTTAGGAGACCTCTCCCCTCCCACCCCATTTCTTTTACAATCTTGTTCCCTGTGTGGAAGTCGCTTATGAATCGTGCTCGGCACGCTGCATGGGAAGAAGCAGCTTGTGTTTTGGATCGAGGATTTGCTGTTGCAAAGCGGTCTAACTTCCATGCAGCGGGGCAGCCTTCACTACTCTAACCGCCTTGATGGTGTGCTAAGGAGCCCGCGCAGACTGGCATCTTGTGCAGAGAAGGCGCTGAAGGTAAGAAGGGGCTTATGGAAAAGAGGGGTTTTTATGTTATTTTATATGGTATTTTTTGTCCAGCATCCCCCTTTCAGCAGCCTATCAGCAGTATCCATAACCAGATAAAATCCAAGTCTGCTCCTGTGAAAAGTACGCGGAGCTCGCAAGTGACTGCAGGAGATAGATGTGCTTTAGTCCGGTACGGCAGCGCGGCCGCGGTCCCTGCTCCCAGAGCAGCCAAGAGCTGCCTTCGGCTCGGGAGCAGGGGACCAGCGGTCGCGGTCTCTGCTGGGCAGTTTGCATTGGCTGCTGTGTCTGGTCGAACGTGTGTGTACCCCCACTGCCGCCCCAGAGCGTCCAGCGCCCTGCTCGAGTCGCTGGGGGCTGCAGATATGGTGCCTAGTATTAATGAGCGAGGGAGAGGGGTGGGAAAAACCCATATGGAACATTTTATTGATGTGATCGTAATCCTGTAATGGAGATTGCATTAAATGAGGGTGGCATCCTAACGCCTAGCTGCTGTGGAGAGACCGGGAAGCAGAAAACTGTGCTGGATTGTAAATGAAGTTCTTTGATTGAAGGATTTTCTTGAACCATGAAGGGATGCCTGTAAGCTTAAAGTTGCGGTGTATGTGGAGTACCAGAATGGGATAGAAACCAGATCAAGCTGAAATAGATTTTCTTGTACTCGGGCTCTGAATACAGTTAGAATTGGTTAGAGGCACTGCAGTGATGGCCAATGAATTCTTGGTTTCATCTATGGAGACCACAGCAAGGCAAGGAGGGAGGAGAACACACCAAGGCAAGGAGAGAATGTTACCATTTGGGAAGAGAAGGATGGTTCCTTTGTGACTTGTGCCATAATGGCACAAAGCTCATAGCCTGCAGAAGACTTGTAGGTGATCTGGGAAGCAGAGGATTTATCTCACTTGCCTTTTGCAACCTTGGTGTAGCTGACTGCAGGAAGTAGGTGCCAGGTGTGCATCAAGAGGCAAAAAAAGGGACTCACCTGCCCCTCTCGGACAGCAAAAGGAGCTGTGAGCTTGAAAGAGACGGACTTGGCTCCCCTGATCCCGTCTGTTTGAGCCTGAGTTGATAATGCATTTTGAGTCATTGTTGCTGCTTATCTCAGTTGGCAAAGGAGGGGAGAAGATGTTGAACTTGACTGAAGCCCAGCAGAGCTGAGGTAGATATTATGAATTCACCCTTGCATTCTTTTTGTGCTAATTTTTATTCTGGTGTGGAGAACTGAGCCACAGAGAACACCTTCCTCAAGCTTTACTGAAAGGAAACCCGATGAGAACAGAAAGATTAAGCCAAAGCCAAATTTTAACTTTTTGCTTGCCATCAGTGGAAGTGGCATTGACTGGTCAGATCACACAGGTCAAAAGATGTAAGGTAGGAATAAAGTTACTTGTTTATTTACTAACGTTACTCCCTCCCCTCCCCAAGTTGACATGCAAAGAAACATCACAGAGTGGGAAAGCACCATTTCTTAGTCCTGAAGTCCTAACTAATGTGAGCAGCAGAGCAATTCCTGTGGGAATACTCGGCAGCATTTATCTGTAACTGCAAAAGAGCTGGTTAAATCCCAAATAACAGAGAGGAAACCAAACCCAAAGATCTGACGTTATCAAAGTGATTTGCTTTCCCATTTGAGTTGTGTACAAAATGTGAGGCGAGAGCTCCACAGTTCAGCCTCTCTCTTGCCGCATGTTTGGCATGAAGTTGAGATGGAAACACTTATTTTACATAAAATGAAGAAGAGCAGTGTAAGCGCATTGAGTTCCTCTGAAGCATTTTATTTTGGCAAAAGCCGACTTTTAGTGAATTGTAAGAGATGGGTTTAGAATATTCATGGCTAAACTCCAGGGAGCTTAGTGTTAGCTCAGTAGGCAGAAGGTTCTTCCTCTAAAGAGATAGCTGGAAAAGATGTGTTTAAATTTCAAGCCATATTCAGTTGAGACTGTTGATTTCCACGTTTTAATATAATTTGTTATGCTTCTTAGGGGAATGATGCTTAATCTGGAAAATAAAGCGAGTATTCCTAGCTCACTTTTTATAGCAGGAGCAAGCAGTGTGCTTTAATTGTACTTCTGCAAGTGCAAATGTTCCAGATTTGACTGTATTTTTTATCAAATAGCAGCTGAGGAAAATTTGTCTTTTGAAACCATGGTTATCTGTGCAGATCTTGGTCTGTATTTTGCTACAGGAGAATTCTGCTTCATGGCTGCATTGTTCATCCTTGCAGCATTTCTTTAAATGTGAGCCTTGCTACAGTTAAAGGATAATTTATATTCAATGTAGTAGGGTCTGCTCAGTGGAATTGGCTTTATACATCACAGCCTCTGCAAAAAAAGAGATCAAAGATCTGAACCTGTGGTCCTGTATTGCATTTGTATTCTACATGGACTTGAGTAATCTTATACTGGAGCCATTCATACTCCCATAGTTAAGGATATGTCAGTCATTCCATTAAAACACCCATTTGCTTAGTGATTTAACAGCTAGTTTTAAAAATAGGCGCTGAGCTTAAGTTAAACACATTCATATAGTGAAAAAAAAAAGCTATCCTAAGCAATGGAGTTAAAATAACATTTGGCATTCGCTAATAGAGCACTGTTAAGTGGAATTTATAGAAAGCTCAGTAGAAAATAATGCCTGCCTGTAAAATTTAGAGATGAAAAGGGGGAAAAAAAATCCTTTCAGATTTAGGAAGCCCCTTGTGGATCCAGGTAAGTGCTTATACCTGGATTGTAAAAGGGCCTGAGACTGTTGAGCAGGCAGTAGGGCTTTTCTTAAAGGAGAACAGCGCTGGCTCAAAGTAGGGATTAGTCAGATCTGAGTTCAGTGGTTCAGTTTTGGATTGCATTAGATCCAATGCCATTGGCACTATTCCAGTTAGCTCCTTTGGGGGTTAAGTCACAAGAACAAGAAAAACCCCAAGCCCTATATCTTAACCAGTGAAGTTCTCCTTTCCCTAAGTGAACTAGAACTACACATTTTTGAAACATGTCGATGGGGTGAATGGGGTGTTCAAAGCATTTGGGGGTTGCTGCAGCTGAAGAGAGCCAGAGAGCCCACCTGAGAGCAGCCGTTGTAATCTTGCTTGCCACTTTATGTAACCTAAACCTAAGTTTACACTTAAACACCACCTTCTCTTCTACAGCATCCCCACATCTTTGACAAGTGCCTATCTCAGTTAGACAGCCATCTCCTAACAGTGAGGAGGTTGCTCAGCTGTGCAGACAAAGTATGTGACTGCTTACAGTAGCTTTTTGCATATTTCAGGTTAGAATTTAAAAGACCAGAACTAAAAATACACGTGAATTCAGTGTTCCAGTTGCATGTGTTGTCTGGTACCTGTGTTCATGAAGTGGGCTCAAGATATAGATTGCTGTATTCCAAGTATTTTGGATGGGATGAAATAAATGAGTATTGTCTGAATGAAAGTTTTGTCATTGGACTAAAAATTCATAAGAGGGATAATAGGCTTCTGTCCCAATTCCCTCTTTCTGCAATGAGGTCACCGGGAGGACATTTGTAACACTTGTCTGTCTTTAGCGCAGTGAAATAGTGGTGACTGTATCTTTCTCGGGTCTTAGGAACATTCATGCTCCCTGCAAATATACAGGCAAGTAATATGAAGCAGGAAATTTCGGGTGGAAATGGGAATTCGATTATCCCTTAAGATCTGTGGGGAGACTCCCATTCTCATTATCCAATGGTAAAGTAAGGAAAATAGGTTTAAAACAGTCTTTTTCAATTACGGTCTCTGAATTAGTAGTGACTTGCCAGGAAGCATAAAAGCTTCTATAGCTTTTGCACATGTAAAGCTCCACTGAAAGGAGTTTAAACTGCCCTTAAATTTGTCTTTAAGGTGTTATATTGTGAATAAGAGTGGGATTAGTGGAAAATACATTTGAAGTGGTAATAACAGTATTTTCTACCTCTGGCACAGATGAATAAAGAGACATATATCTTTTATTTTTAAAGAAAAATACACCATCCCATTTGAATGAAACCCCATCAACGCCACCTCACTCGCATGGGGGGCTTCATGAGGGCCAGGGAGAGTTAATGTAAAAATTAGAATACAGCTAAAAATGCCCGTGGAACTTAGGCTGTAGATACACACAATTCACGGTAGTTTCGACAGTAAATAAGGAACTATAAAAGTTTTTCTGTACCTGGGTCATACGAAGCATTCTTTCATTTGAAGTCTTTTGTCATTGCCTTTAACAAATATCCTGTTGAAAATTATTTTAGATACACTTAGAAAACCCACATTTTGTCATAGACTATGTAAGATTCAGCATTCTTCATCCGACGTAGCCCATGCCAAAGCTTCCTGCAGTCTGTGGGAGAATTCCTATTGGAACAGGGCCTTCCATAATCGCATCTTGCATTACATGAAATTGTGCCACTTGTTCAGGAGCTTGGCATGTCGATGTGGGATAGGTGTTGCTGTAGAGGAGTTTTGCTTGCAAGGTTGGCAGAACTTTGCCCGTTTAACAGCACCAGCTTTGCAGGGAAGTTCTTTTGAAATGACTGTTGTTTTCCTTCAGTTAAGCTACGATAGACTCCTTGAGGATTACAGAATTTCAGGGGAATCTACATCAACAGATCAGCAGTGAGCCAAATATGCTCTCAGAGGGACAGATGAATTGAAGTTATTGGAGTCTTCCAAACTCAATAGTGAAATTACAAACAAAGGTGATATTTAAAACCCATCACTGTGGAGTTTAACACGGCAGTTTACTGTGCTGAGAGACTTTGCCTGCCTCATCTTCCTGCCGGGGGAACATCCTGTGCTGTGTACTACTTTGAGTTGATCTGGTTATTTTGGGGTAGTTTTTGGTCTAGAAATAAGATGTCACTGGTGATGTGCTCTGTTTGTATATCAGTGTTTGCCTCTTACAGCCCTATGGACATGGTTGTATTATTTTTGCAGGAATTTAATTAATAATAATGTGTGTTTTATGCTGTCTACTGAAGTAGCAGGAAATCCATGCTAAAGGAGAAAAAAATGAAGTGAAAGTTCAGAGTGCTTTAGGCACAGCAGGTTTCATTTAACCAGCTACTTACACCATCATTATGGCTCTGTGCTATCTTGCTAAAGAAATAAATGTGTATGTACGGAGATTTGTGCTCTACTGGATCTGTGATCACATACATGGGCACATTGAAGCCAGTCTTGTTTCCAGCTGTAGTTCCTGGCACATACAATGCACAAATATCCACCAAAAGAAAAGTATTTAGGGGCTAACAGAACTGAAGGTGCCATTGCAATGTAGTGTAGGGAACAGTTATAAACCAGTCATGAACTGCCTGCCTGCAGCTGTAAGGCCGATTTCATTAGAAGGTCACATTTTCTGATAAGCCTCCTGAGAAAGGAAGTTTCATGCCCTTGAGGTGGAACTGGGTTTTATCTCTGCTACTGGAAGTCACAGTTTATAGTCATTTAAGCAGGTTTTGTGGTTGCTTTTGTAATTATAAAAATATGGATCTCCCTGTTTTTTGACAAATGGGTATGAAACTGTGTGTCCCGGCAGGCACATGGTTACCCGGATCGTTGGTTTTCCTTAGGTATGCTGGCAGCTTTCTTCCTGAAATGGACCATAGCTTCCACAGGAGGCATTATGTCAAGGTGCAGGCTCGTTTCACAAACCGGGAAGAGATTTGCTTGGCCCTTGCATAAAGTTTATGATGAAAGATCCAGGCTTGACTTGTTGATGTTAGATAGCCAAAGAGTGTGCCATAGAATTCTCTAAAGAAAAGTCCAGAGCAACTCCAGTGTTTTGAAACTTCATTAAATAGTGATTTAATAGGAACCATAATGTGAATATATAACTCTGAACTTGGATAATTTGGGACCTCACTGTAGTAGTTTGTTCAGATTACAGTTGCTGCCAGTAATTTATAAATACATGCAAGATAGAAGGCATGAAACTAAGGCTATCATTAAATGGACTAATGGCATTACTTTGTCAGTCATTTAATTGACCCTTGGAAAATGTACATGGCAATATGTTGTAAATTAAGATCTAGCATACAAGGCAACACAGGAATAATGCTGGGAATGAAAACTGGGAATGAAATGCATAAAATTAATTTTCTCTTCATCTCCCTGCCTTGTCCACAATTGAGACTTCACCGGAATGAATGGACTCTGCGCAGGGTTTCATAATGGTTTCCTGTTATCAGACTGCTACAAGAGACCAGTTAAGTTTATGTCAGACAAGTGTGTGTCATGTCCAGTTATCAGAGGGTTCTTTTTAAAATTCATATTCAGGAGATCTGTAAGTTTTTGACTTACTAAAGAAAACTCGATATGAAGTAAATCAAGGGGTTTGCTGTCCTAGTTCATTAGTTTTCTAAGACAACTAAGAACGGCCTTTTGCTCTGGCCAAGCAGCAGCTGAAGTAGCAGGTATTACTGCTTCACCTTCCATGGTTCTGCCATAAACTTGAGGAAAACAGTCACAGATGTGTACATATGTACTAGTTTATGGCATTAGTTAAATCTGAGGAATGAAAATTATAGAGATGTCCTTAGATACTAGAAAATAAGTGTATTTTAATTGTATATAATCAGTCTGGAATAATGATGACTACAAAATAGAACATTTTGGTATCCACATATTCTTCTCCTGCCCTCTTGGTTTTCATATATAAGCTCTTAAAAAAGACAACACCTGTAGGAGAACCCTGTAAACTGTGCTTTCTTAACCAAAAGAAATATTTTAAATACCTCTTCAAAAGCCTTCAGACTTGTGGCCCCTCAGTTCTAATTTTTTTTTTTTTTTGTATGTTCAGTCCAATATCAGTTTTTATCTTTCACAGTTTAGCTTTAACTACATATACAAAGAAAACTGTTTTCAAGACCTGCTCTGAAGGTACCATAAAGCATAACACAGGGCATGTCTGGAAGGAGTTCACAGAACATTAGCTCACAGTGTTTCAAGGTATAGCGGGGGGAGGCAAAAGACATCTGGCATACCAGAAAAGAGTTGACCACTTGAAAAACAATGAAGGTGAGTCAGAAAGCAAAGACATTTATAGTCTGAGAGATGTGTTGTGTGTGCATGTGGTCAGAAGCTGCTCTCTGAGCTGAGGGGTAAAGTCAGCGTGTGTTGAACGTTGGCAGCGTTACGACGAGGAGAGAACCAGTAAATGTTGTGGCTGTGGTACTGTGCCAGTGCAGGGCTCTGAGCGTCACTGAATGACACAAAGCTTGGGTGCTGAAGGAAGAGGAATCCCTGATGCCCAAATGCCGGTGGCTCTCTGAAGAGTTTTGGTGTTGCCTGCGTCACTTGTGAATGTTTTAATGAAAGCACCTACAAATTCCTGCTTTCCTCTCCTGTCCCCTGACAACAAAGAAAATCTTGCCCACTCTTTCTCACCTTTTAAATTTGATTGAAACGTTTATTAGAGCATAACATTACAGAGCAGAAGGATATGTTCTAATAGAAGAAGAAGTGTCATTTTAACAGGTACATTAAAACTTGTTAATAGCCCCTGCCTTCTTTTTCCAGCAAGGAGGAGACAAGTAATAAGGAATTCAGGTTCCTCTTCAGCGATACAGAAACTGAGTTTCTTTTGGTTCTTTGAAAACAACGTGTCTTTGAATTAACTTTGTTAACTGAAGTTGAAAAGCAGGAAATGAATAATTTTAACCATGGAACTGAAGCAGGACAAACATTTTCAAAAGGACTTCTTTTTGGATGTACAAGTCCCATTTTCAAAGTGAGTTGGACTCCAGAAGAGCCTAAAGCTTGTCTGCTTTCAGGAATCATCTGAGTGATTCTGAAAACAGTACTATTTTTGTTAAAGACTGTTTATAGTAACAGTTTGTACCCCATCCATGTTTTCTTACGTTTGAATATTAGGACATTAAATCTAGTCACAACCACCATTCAAAATATGGTGGAAATCAAGGATAGTTATTCCATCAAAAACCTAAAAACAAACTCTGAACTTAAGCTAAAAACTTGCACTCTACCAGAGTTGTACAGAATAAACTTTTTTTTTTTTTTAAAAAGAAGGAATTATATCCTCTTATGAACTTTATTTTATTCAAGCAGATTTAAAATACTTAGGAGGAGCAGAAGAAATAGAAAAGCTGTCATAGAGATGACTCTATTATAGTAAGGCTGTACAGTATCATGGTGTGGGTTGAGTTTGAGGCCTGTTACTTCTTATTTAACATTCTGTATTTTGTGGCTCATCATGTAGGCATGGTTAAGCATGAACCAGCCTGTACAGCTAACTGTTACCTTCAGCACTGGAAAAAGACCTGGTTAGATTTTAAGACAATCACACAAAAGCATGAATCCAGTCAGAAAGAGATCCTTTTAACTTCTTCTGTTCATCTAAACTTCAAAATTCAGTCAGAAAAGCTGAGACAATAAACAGAAGTTAAAAGACTGAGGGAAGAGTTCACAGAAAGGGAAAGAACTGGCTGAAATTTGCCTGAATTTATGGTTAAAATAGGTTATTTTCATTCATTATGGAATGGTGGGCTAAACCTGAAACCCAGGGTATTATCCCTTAAGTTGGAGAAAAAGGTAAACGTGCTGGTACATTTGTTGTGATAGGACAGTTGTTTTTGTGATTGTATTGCATTACACAGCTCAAAATCTGTAAGAACTTTCTAGCAATATGAATGGGATTTCATCTGATTCTGTGTCTGAGTAGTGCTCTTTGGAATCACTGTGTAGGGTATTTCTAAATTACCAAAAATCTTAATTATTTGGGAATGCTTAGCTTCATGCACTGTGTTATACACTTTGTTCAGTAGCTGCTTTCTTTGGACATCTTTTCATCTTGGTAACTTAAAGCAGATTTCAGAGGGTTTTTTAACGGTTTAACATCAATGGGAAAATAGAGTTTAATCTGGCTTCATGTAAATGCCATTTGCTATGAGTCCCTTTAATATCAATGTTTGTGTTTTTGTTGTACTGCACTTAACAAAAATGAATATTTTAAAAATACTGTCTGAATCAAAAATAGTGCAACATCAGTCTGCAAAGAGTGCATGGTCTCAGTTCCTTACATCTAATTCATTTTGGCAGGTACACTACTTTTAGGTTTTATTGTATTACAAACAGTAAAAAAGCTTGAAAGAAATCACTGGAAAAAGGTTTAGAGTAAGTGATTTAGATGAGGCTGGCAGGTGGTACAGTTTGACTATTGCAGAATTAACTACATTCCCAAAATTCAGTCACTTCAGAGTATTGGATCTATGTCTTGATTTAGTCATTGCTGAAGGAAAAGTCAACACTTCGCTGATCTGCTGAACTGTGAGACAGTGGCTGATGGAGATAGGAGTGAACCAACAGAAACTGCTTGCTGAAAAATTTGGGATGCTTCAGTGATCAAAGTGACAACTTGGTCAGGACATCTCTTTAACTGCTGTGTACATGGTTATATGTATATATGAGTACGTAACACTGTGACATTGCAGATAAGTCTGATGGGGAAGGCAGTAAAGTTTAGGGAACCTCTAAGGGACAGTGAAGTTAGCACGATGAAATTCCAAAATCCTCAATGCTCTTGGAAGCCACTGCAGTAAGTTAAATACCTGTTGATGAGCTTCACAAAGTTAGACATGCTCAGATATTTAGTCTGATAGCTGAGGGAATAATAATTTTTAATAGACTATTTTGTGGTCCATAAGAACAGATTACAGATGCCATCCATCATTTTGTGAACTACAGTTTCAGCAGATTTTCCTCTTTCCTTTTCCTACATACAGCTCTGACTGATGTAGTTCTTATAACCTCAGCCATAGCTGTTTTGGAGGGAGGAACACGTAAAATCCCCTGTGGGCTGGCAACAGCTCATTTCTTTCTCAGATTTTGGAGATCCTACTCAGTTTTCTGAAGGTCCCTGTAAATGGGAGCCCAAGGTGTAGTTACGTATCTCAACACTGGTTGCTATTCTTGTCTCAGTGTGTGCTAGCTGGGGTAATTTTGAACTGCGATAACCTTGAACTGAGGTTATATAGACAGGCTGCCACTTCAACAAGTCACCTATTCATGGTCCTTCTGCAGTGCTGTTCTGAATACAGTTTAAAGGAATGCTTTTGATCTATGAAATGCTTTTTAGTTTTCTTTTTCCTTCTGAGGAAGACCTGCTGTACGGTTTTGTTCCTCTGTAAAAAACAACGGGAAAGCAGAAGCTTCAGCTTCATAAACCAAGCTGAGGGCAAGGAAACCTGAGACCAATTCTTTTCCCTTAGTCCCGCAAGACCTAAGTTGACATTCAGAGCTGTAAGACAAACACATTAATTCAGCTTTTTCCTGAGGGTTTTCTGGAGTGGACACGTTAGGTGGAGTGTAATTTTGTTTGTATTTGTGAAGAGTGTTCTGCTGATGCTTCATGTTGATGGTTTAGTGCTCTTTACTACATGAGTGTCTGGTTGACTGACAGGTTCCCTACAAAAACACTAGAAATGCAGTTTCTAGAGAGGGTCTTACCCATATATGGACTGTGTGAATAAGAGAATATGATAAGGCTGAGAATAGACAATATTGTTATGGGCAGAAATTTAAGTACTTTTGCTAGACAGAAGAGTAGAGTAAATGAAACCAAGGCTATTAAAAATCCTCTAAAAAAAAAAAAAAAGAAAGATCTTTACAGAAGCTCTAATTTATACTCAAACAGAACTTGTGGACTGGAAAGAAGTGATGAAGGTGCCTGAGTCTGAACTAGGATTCATGATTTGCTGCTGTTAGAGATAGATTAGACTGCTTCTTTGTTTCAGGTACTTTCACTTATTTTCCATGCTGCCTGTATAACACGATGTCATTGGTACCTTTTTTAAATGTGTAAAAGGATCATAATGAGTGCATATGCTAAATTTAACTGAAATTTATGTTTAAAATTATTTCCATAGTTTTGCATTGATTTATGTGGGCCAATTTTAACTGAAAGCTCAGCAAAATACTGACTGTACTCATTCACTATTTTCCACCCTTGCCTCTTGCTGTACCATTTCACTACCCCTTCTGCTGCTGCTCTTTGAACAAGAACACTTTCCCTTGAAAACTACTCTGGTGTTATTAAAATATTACACTAAGTTTGCTGTTTGCAGTTGATTTGTAGTTGCTTGGCCATTAAACAAAGTTGTTCCACAATGATGGACTGTTTCCTTCAGATGATATCAAAGAAAGCTTCGTACCCTAATGATTTGTTTATCTTCATGACTGTGTGTAAAAGGCTGTATTGCACTTGTACCATTAGACACTCTCAGTCTGGTATTTTCAGAACCCTGCAGGAGTGGATTTTAAATAAATGAACAGAACAGATGGTATACAGGGGAACCTTTGGTAGGCCAAGAAATGAAATCAAAGTTTCCTGAGTTCCAGGATGAACCCTACAAAGGGACTCATTTTCCATCACTAGGAAATTTAATACTAAATTGCTGATCTACAGCATGTTGTAGAATATCCTAAATATGCAGCATATTCATAGAAAAAGTGTATGCTCTAGAGCGAGATCTGCAACGTGTACTCTATGCTTGTTAGCACGTATTTTAGACAAGGGGCTTAAGCTTGCTTTGAGATGATCAACCCTGATAGTGCTGAATATAAAAATGTCAGTATAATTAGTCATCTCCAGCAGAAAATGATTTTTGCCATTTTATTTTTGCTGTGTGGAGGAGGGGATGAACTGGTTTTCAGTTGCTCTCCATCATTTAGGTTTTCTAATTTTGCCTTTGACTGGGAACACTTAGCAGTGACTTTTTTCCATTTTGTATTCAGGGATGGGCTATTTTGTAAGACAAATCTTAAGAAATGCCATGATGAGCCAGTGTGAACCAGTGGTAGTTCAGAAAAAGCTGTTCCTTGACTGATGCTCAGGAACAGGACACGGAGCTGTAGATGGTTAGGATATAAAGTGAGCTATTTAGCTATTCTAGTGCTAATCCAGACTTTCTCTATTAAGCTATACAAGTGTTCACAGTAGAGACTTCACATTAAATATTCTAAATGAGGCACATATATATGAACAGATTCTGTTTCTGCATAAGTGCAGCTACAAGAAAATAGTGCTCTGCAGATTTGAGGTGGTGTCCACAAACAGACAGCTGTTCTGGTCCTTTCCTTATTTGAATCACCATAAAAATTCTCAAAAGATACTTGCATGCAATCATAGCTAGGCAAGATAGTGTAATTTAAACGTACAGTTGCCATCATGAGTAATGTGTATGGGTTGTATAACCATTGGGAAACCTCAGATTTTCAATTTCCCTTGGAATGTGTTCATTATTAGAAGGTATTACCACAGTATTGTTTGTTGTAAGAGAAGAAAATCCTGTTCAAGTTTTTAATGAATCTCTTGAGAGATTCATCAGATCTACAGGTTAAAAAAGCTGTAAACATTCTGCTGGGAGTAGTCATTAAAGAGAAGATGAATGTGAGTTATCTGTACATTTCTTTTGAAACAGAAACCCTGAAGATGATTTACAAACCAAAAAGCTGTTTCTCTTTAAATGGTCTGTACTGCTGCGTTATGTAACGAAATGCAAAGGACGATTAAAAATAAGTTTGCAAGATAAGAAGCAGTTTCAATATTTTGTCTGAAGACTTTTAAGGGAAGAGAGCACTGATCTGAATTTGAAGGGAAGAAGCCCGAGACTAGCATTTCCTTAATTTCTATATTAGAGAAAGCATTGCAGCAGAAGGAAAAAACCCTTACTGCAGTTAAACAACTTAGAGACCTTATGAAAATTACATAAAAATTAATTAATGAAAGGTCTGTAGATTAAAAGAATAAATTCCTAAAAACTCAGCTTAGTCCTCTGGCGAGTTACTTTTTTTAGTAAATCAAGAAGTGCCAGCACAGGACTGCTAAAAGCCTTGCCCTTCCACCAAGCACTTCATACCCTCGATTGCTCACTCAAGCTTGACTGCACCAGCAGCATTGCTAGTAAAACCTCATCATTTGTGATGAAAGAGTTTGTTTAATCCTTATTTTTTTTTTCATCTGAAGTATTACAGATGCAGTGAAGGGAACAGTTTTGAATATACTGATAAAAGAGAAAATGTAGATACCTATTTCTAAACTAATGAATCAAAAATGGTTGCTTCAAACTTCTAGATCAGTCATCCAAGATTCCTCTCAACACCTTTTTGTGTTTAGTATCTCCTGCTGCTTCAGAAAGCTCTAGATCTGCTGTGAAGAAGACAGCTTGTTTGTTGTTAGGAGGAATTTTGGCATTAGTTTTGTTTTGTTGGTGTAGCTCTTCAATGAAGCATAAATGCACTGAAAACTTGGATAACAACGGAACGTGAACTGTGTCCTAACCGCATCTGTTGAACATAACAACAGTAGTTTCACATTCATTCAGCTTTCCAAGAGGTCACACCCTTTGCAAATAATATGCATAGCAAACTGCTGTATTCACAGAGCTTCATCATTATGAATAGCATGAATTTCAGCTGACACTGCCATTCACAACAGGATTCTACCAGGTCAGTACATAACTGTGAATCTGGTCTTGTCACACTGGAAATATTCAGGATTCCAACATAAAATCACAGTGATACCAAGAGTATTGGTACTTCTGCTGAATTTTCTTAATTTTCTTTGTATTGTCTAAAGAATACACTGAGTATATATATGTATGTGTATGGATGAGTTTCTTATATGTACGTATGAACCTGCTGTGGTCATAAAAGTCGTAACTTATGTCCTTGGTCTGAATAAACATTGGGTTTACAGGTTTTGAACAAGCTTCTTCAGGAAGCGGTCCCAGTAAAATTAATCACTGATTGGAAATATCCATGTGCAGAATCCTCTTCAGTAGAGTTCAGTCATGGCATTTGTAACACTGCAAATGACAATGAAGGTAAACAGACAAGAATAAGGACATTAAGTCCGCTCTAGCTCAATACTCAAATATCACAAACCATAAAGGAATGTACTCATTCATGCAGAATAATTCTTTGCAATGTAGCCTACTGGTGATTAATGGAGGGTCTTGTGACATGTTTTCTAGTGTTTGGGTATGTCTTAAATATTAGTGTTGCAGCATGTTAGATCTCATGTTCTTTACATTTCCTTTTTACATGAATGTACGCTTGGCCTGTAGTTTCTCTAGATGACTGGAGAACATTTTGCCAGTTTTCATGCATCCACTGTCCACTGCTACCTTTCTGTGCCTGTTTGTCTCCCACAACTTCTACTTTTTCCACAGATGCAGGCCCAAAAGCAACATGTCTTCTTATGAAAGCAGTGGGCTCCAAATGATGATTTGATATCCTATGACTATTTCCTTCACAAAGGCTTGCAAGGTTTTAGGAAAAATGCCAGCTAGTGCACAGACAGTTTGGCTCTCAGAGCCCAGTGTTAAGGTTAACAAGTTGTAAATAGCTTCATGTTGCCATTATCTCAAACCCCTGCTGCTTTCAGGACATGATGAGGACTCTAATAAGAATGCTGTTCATGGCTCGTTTGTTTTTTTTTTTTTCCTCCCCTTCTCTAGCACAGCACTTCCTGAAGAGTAAAAGTTGGATGGCTTGTGATGGGGTCTTGATGCAATTCGTTCATCTTAGTGACCAGTATTTTACTGGTAGAACTCTAACAAACAGATCACTTAGATGAGGGGAAAAAACCAAACTGAACTATTTATAGGAAGGAATCTGTAATTTTGGATTTTTTCCCTACAAAACTAAAGACAGTGTTAAGAGAGATGAATATATTTGCAGTATCTAGTGTAAACATTCATATATGTATAAGATTTTTTTACAGCTATATAAATGTGCACATCTTGATTGATGTCTGTTGAGCTGTGCTGACTTACAAAAATACATGGATTGTATCTATCATGTCACTCCAAGTTACAGTATCTCTGGTTTTCAGACATATATAAAAATTCAGTTTGGTGTATTTAATGAAACAAAATATTTTCAGTGCTTAAGACCTGCTTGCTTTGCTTTGAGAATTTCTAATGTATTAACTTAGGCGTGTATGCTCAGTCAAGCAGCCGCCTTTGCAAAAAGGTTGGTAAATGAATCCTTATTAGTATATTTTTGTAATGAAACATCAGTGTGAATTTGACGCCGATCCAGGAATACTTAGTATATTGAAATTTGGAATACTACATGGTAATTTCTTTCCAAAAGCAAGCACCAACACATGATCACTAAAGAAACATTAGACTTGGATATACTGGGAAAGAACTGAAGCTTGATGTCATTTACCTATTCGTTATTTTCTGTCTGAAAATGCAAAAAACCCTCATATGATTTGATCTGAAGAAGAGTGAAAAGTGTTCCAAGTAGACATAAAATAGTACTAACAGCAGTACTACACCGGGAGCACTGGCGGCAGTACCACTCAAACAGAAGACCCAACCAGGAGCAACAATATTCTCATGAGATGATTTTTTGCAGGAGTTTCTAATGTATCAGAATAGGAAAAAGAAAACAAATGAGGCAAACCTCAGCGCATTGATTTTCTGTGTCAGGAGCTGATGATCGTTATCAATTAGTTTTTGCTAATTTTATTTTGGGTGGGAAGGAGGGATGGAGGAGAGCACCTTGTGTTATCTAGGAGCACTGTGTCATGTTCCTAAGATAAGTCAGACCCTTCCTTGAGCCCACTAAAGTTACAGTGGAGCTCAAAAGAACCACCTATGCAGGAAAGAATTAGACAGAGTCCTAGAGGAAAATTTTGTAGCCGTGAAGACATGGTTGTAGAAGTACATGGTCGAAACACCCAAGTACTGAAGATGAATATGCTGCAACACCAAGGCAAAGTGCCAGGATGAAGGGAAAGTGTTCAAAGATACCGTGGCATTGGAGCCTTGCAATAAAGAGAAGCTTTGAGGCAAGACATTGAAGTAGCGAGCAAAATATCAAAAAGCCTGAGACATTTTGCCAAGTTAGCAGAGAACAAGAACCAGGGCGTACATTAAATTCTTATGGAGGAGCACCCAAATGCTGAAGGAAATGCTAAAATGTTCAGATAAAATTGACGGTTCTAATGCAGAATGCTTAACAGGGAAAAGCAAAAGTGAGAGTTGAGTAGCTTCAAACTGAATGGCTGAACACAGGAACCATGGCAGTAGTCAAACCAGCTCATTTCTTTTAAACTAAGTTTTTTGGGAAGCTGATGTTATGATTCAGGCTGGGCTTGACTGGTAGTCTGCTTACG
The DNA here is from genome assembly GCF_037157495.1 of Lathamus discolor. Lineage (NCBI taxonomy): Eukaryota > Metazoa > Chordata > Aves > Psittaciformes > Psittacidae > Lathamus > Lathamus discolor. The sequence goes on from NC_088892.1 coordinate 18,035,034, forward strand.
GCAACACCAAATGATTTAATGGTGTTTGGGGACAAATGGGAGACTTTTTGGAAAGAGACAGTTATTTTAACACAGAAGACTTGGTTTTTTACTATAGAGAAAAGTTACGTAAGAGATGCAGAAGTGCACCCTTCACAGTATTGCTGTGTATAAAATGCAAAGGGGGAAATTACTTTGGTAAAAATGCTCCTTTGGAGGCTTGAAATATAGAAAATGCTACCCAATGACACCAACATGCCTTAAGATCAAAGGCTTATTTAATAGCTCTATGACATGTTGGCAGTTTTACAGGATATGAATCCCACTGCTGAAGATCTTCAGGAAAGGTTACTCTAACTCACACCCATCCAATTTCATTTCTGCAAAGGGAGCGCATGGTACTTCAATGAAAGGGACTTGGTTTTAATAGAGAAGAAGTGTACAGTTTCTTCAACATTCAGTTCACTTGCTAGTCATGTCTTTTTTGTCAGTATGTGTTTAGTTTAGAAGTAGGAGGGGGACTGTAAGGTAGATGGTGTCCTGTGACTGGTGTGGAGATTCGCTGAAGGGAAATGAGATGCAAGTTTTAGAAGGGCAGGAGACACTGCCCTACTAGTTTATTTTCAGGCAAAACCTGATGAAACTGTAGAAAGGGGAAAATGGGTATAAAATTGCAGACTCAACTCAACCCGAAGTAAACTTGTCTCACTCTAATAATGGTTGAAGAACCAGAGTGATGACAATTTGTGTGTGAAATTGTATCTATGTAAAGTAATGCACGTTTGCCATGGTTCAGTGCACCCTGAAAGGGAATATGGTGTATACTATATGCATGTTGTTGTCCATGGAGTTGGTAAAATGCCATTTAACTCTGCATTTCTGTTCATTAGAGATTGCACTGCTCTCAGCTGTATAAACTATTGCTTTAGGTAGGGACTGCCAGTGATACTTGCTTGATTGTTGCAGAAATTTTCTATAAATGTAAGATTTTTAGTATGATGCTAAGAGACAGGTTTTTCTTTTTTTTAGTGCAAGGGGTTTTACAGTTCTGATTAGTGTGTCCATTATCGTATCACATAAATATGACCTCACCTGATAAGACCAATGTTGTTTCACTTTTCTTTACCTGTTTGTTCAGATAGCAAATGACATCTGCTTCCAGAGTATACAGCATCTTGTGTTCTCTGCAGGTTCTGACTGATTGCAACAGAACATAGATGAATACATTTTTCTTGCACATTCAATATGAAATATAGAAAATAATTTTTGATTACCATCTTCCATAACGGCCTCTTCCTGGAATAACAGGAGTGATGCCTAGTGCAATGTTTAAAAATGTTCAGAGGCTAAATCACACAGATGTGAACAGAAGGACCCATCAGCTTGGAGAAGAATGATCCTGGAGCAGCCAAAATTTCCCCTTTACCCTTTAAGTGTCTGCAACATTGGTCTGTAGCACTGAACACATTGTAGCTCCATAGGCACTGGAAATTTGTGGGAGAATTACTGGAGGTTCAGAACAAAATCTGTCCATGATCCAAGTCTCTCTTGGGCAAATGCAGCATGCTGGAAACTTGAGAAGAGTGTGCATTATGTAACCAGGCTCAGCTTTACAGTCGATATAGGAAAAATGACATTTTGCTTCCCAGAATGAGATCTGGGTAAAGAAATTTTGTCTTGATCAAATGCAGCAGCTGTTGCAGTTTATATTCAAGTGTGATGCAAATCAAGCCCCCATTTCTGCTCTGTTCCATTCTGCCCAACAGGGGAACGATTGTTGTTTCTTTATTTTCCAGAGAACCGGCCTGTGGTTTGACCCCAGAAATTGTGAATGATAAACCCCCCCCCAAATTATACAAGTTCTGGAAAACTGTAATGACTCATATAAACAATTTAAAAATACTTAAGTGATGAATCTGTGTTGTAACAGCCAGCTGCAGAGTACTTCTAACTGGAGTATGTTAAACCATTTAAATATTGCAAACATTATGTACAACAGATCTTGTACTAATTCATTATGAAAACAGCAATTTCATTTAATCATTTATTAGCTATTTATAAGGTGTCTGCATATTAAGTATGCATACAGATTGTTGTTCAACCTGGCGACCAGTATAATGACTGCTTAAGTTTCACCCGTGTGTAATCACTAGCGATTGTTTTGGGTGATCATTGTTCTCAACTACTAGTTACTGTCATGATCCTGTGGTTCTGAAACAGGTATCTGCAATAGAGTAAATGAGGTTTCTGACCCCCTAAAAGAAGAAACAAATTCCTCAAAACAATGCTCAAATTTTAATGTAAGTAATTAATTCCTCATTTCTCTTCACTTCTGGAACGTCATAATACAGACAGCGAAGCAGGTTGCCCAGAAGCCCTGTAAAATCTCTGCCTGTAGAGGTTTTTAAGATCCAGCTGGCCAAAGCCTGAAGCAATCTGGTCTGAATTTAGCACCGACACATATTTGGGCAGGAGATTGGACTACAGCCCTTTGAAGGACCCTTCCAACATCAGCAATTCGGGGATTTCCTATGAAGTGGGGAACTAAGCAGAATGCTATCAGTTATCTGTTATGTTTGCATGATCCTACTCATCTGATGATTAAATCTCATGATTAAATCATCATCTGATGATGATGATTTGAGAGCCTAAGTCAAGAATTTGCCACCAAAGTTAAAAATATCCAAAGACTTAGGCCACGAAATCCTTAGTAGCTTAGAGCATGACTCTTATCTATGTCCCATTAATATTTACTATTTTGGAAATAGTAGTGTATATCTTTCACAAATTGCAAAGATCTTAGCTTGAGCTCTAAACAGCTTTACAACACAATGTCAAATGCTAATTCCAGAATGTGCACTAAGGTATGTCTAGATTGAATATGACTTAGTAATAATTCTCAGAGAATGTTAGAATTCTTATTAACAGGGTTATTTATCACATCTAGTCTTACTCCTAAAACGAGTATGTGAAGATCGGAAAAGACCTTGTAGGGTTTAACAGTCTTGAACCATGCTACTGCAAAATTGCTACAAAACATACCTCACTATATAGTCCTGTTTGTATATGTACTTACAGACTATCCAAACCCTATAAAGTAGGAGAAAGGGATAAGACTTTCTTGCAATAATAATGTTCACACAAACCTCAAAAATTCCATGGTTTATTTTTCCTTTCCTGAGTGGATAAATATAAAAATTCCTCTTGCCAGCAAAGACTTGATAAACTACTGAAGATTTCAAAACTCCAGCAGATTCCCGTACTGATACATCACTTTGTTCTTTCAACTTGAAACTCTTAGATGCAAATATTTAGCACTGAGGTATTTAAGGTTAGCTACAGTAGGCATTTCTTGTGAGGTGAACAGACTCTCACAGACAGTGACAGTGTGACTTATTCACTGAGGGATTTGGTATTGTTTGTGATGCTATATGAAAATGCACCTGCATTAGCTTCATTCTTTTAAATATCTATATTGTTGCCATTTTGGTTAAAACTGAGACTACAGCTTGTTGTAAATGTCTGTGTTTCATGTCTTTGATCTATAGCTACATACATACAGATTTATGAGAGAGGTTTCTTTCTGAAACCAATTTTATTTTCAGTCGTGAGAGTGAAATTTCCCTCTCTAGGCACTTCAAACTGAAATAAAAAGAAGCTTGTTTAAAAGAAAGACAGTGACAAAAGTCAGCAATTGATAACATTAAATTGGAGATAAGGAAAACTGTGAAAAGCCAGACTCTTAAGTCATGCATCAGTACATGCAGACCCAGTACGGCATTCAGCCAAAATGAATACTGTTTGAGTGCCAGTGATTGAGTGTAAGGTATTTCAGGAATTAATGACAGACTGAAACTGCTAGCTTGCAGTCATCAGGAGAACTCATCTGGCTATTAATTGCCAGGAATACTTGCAATGAAGTCTTCATTGCTACTAGAACTTGCAACTGATGGAGAAAGTGGTATAGATTCTTTTTGCATAACAAACATTCGTTGTTTATCCATTTCTCAGTGTTTGTTCCTATCACCTAAAAGTGTTTCCAGAAATAGAAGAGAGGAAGGAAATTATCCAAAATTATCTACAAGGGCTTGTACAAAGTACTGCTTTTGCTGCTGCCTAAGAGAGACATGCCAGTTACAGGCATCAGTAACTGAACTACCAAAACCAACATAAGCCTAAGAAGAACTCAGCAATGGATATTGCCAAATAAAGGACAGCGCATTAAAAAAAAAGGAAAGCTTCATAAAAGTATTTGTATATCAACTTGCCTGGCACCCCAAAGAGAGCTTTTGTGGAGAAGTAACATCATTTTACATGCATATAGGTTTTCTAAAAATGGAAATTGATATGAACACACACATAGCCTGCTTGTCCTGCCATTTATGCTCTCTTTATTCCAGTGCACTTACACTAACTTAAATGAAATTACATCCTGATGAAATATGAAATTAAACTGTCTTTAATGTTAGTTTGTTTAATATTAACTTCCAGAAACCCATTACCAGAAGTTTAGAATGAGCTGTTCCTTGAATTTGTGACTGCAGTGAATTGTAACACTTTGCCGTGAAATTATGTATGGGAAACTCCAGAATACTGAGTACTCGGGACCAAGTACTTCGACCCTGGAAGTGCAGTACGTGACAGACCATTTCTGAGTAGCAGAATTGGCAACCAGCATCCAATCCCATTTCAGTGAGCACGGAAGCCAATAAGCTAAGTTATGAACTTGTATTCTTCACGAAACAAATCAAAGAGAAGAGAAATTACATTTGTTAGTTTAACAGACCTTGGAAAGCTCTTGCTTCCATACTGCAGCCTGATTCTGTGTTATCATGTGAATATCCTTTTATATGCCACTAACAAAGTAATCTCTCTAAATTCCCTTTCAATTTATGCTTAACCATGCTGATTTGCATGCACATAGAAAAGGAAATGAGAAACTTTTAAACCAAAATCTGTATTCTTAGAACTTGATATTCAGGCTCATTTTTATGCATGGAATTCCCGTTAAGATTACTGGAAGATTTACCTACAAATCTTCCATCCTGGAACAGTGATTAAATTCCCAATGTTTTATGAGAAATAAGAAAACTGGATCTTGCTTTTCACTTGTCAGTTAATGCTAATGAGAAGCATGTGTAACTACACTCTTGTATGTTTAAATTGACCAAAAGGTCTGTATGAAGCTGATTTGAAAGCTAGAGTTGGAGAAGAATCCATGAGTTATTCATGTCTCAGAGGAAATACTTTTTGGTTTGACTTCTGCTTCAGCTGCTGTATAATTTTTACATTTTATCCTCCTGCAGGAAAACCACCTTTAATAAGAATGTGAATGTGTGTAAAGTAGATTAATTGCATGGGTATCAACTAAAATAAGTCTCATGTTTCCTAAAACCATTTAGATAACAAGACTTGGTCTTTTAAGGCTGCTCTTCAACATAAGGAGTTATACCTTCTGTTGGAACTACTGGTTAATCTGGAGTCAGTCACGTAACTGTGATGTAGCAAAGAATTTCTATTCCTATTTAAATTAAAATACATTGCAAGCAACACACCCAACTGCAGAACGTCCCAGAATATTGCTTCATTTTCTGTTTCTAGTGTAGCAGCACAGAATGATTTATTTCCAAGTTTCACCACCACTCTCTAACTTGTGGCAAACATTTGTTGCATCATTTTGCCAGATACATTATACCAGAGGACTTGAATTAATAGAGGCATCTCAGTGTGGTGGTGATGAAAAGCCCAAAGAAAGATCTGATTATTTAGTCTGAGCAGCTATACAGTAATATACTGTGCACTGTACACTCTGCAGCTGTTTGAATCTATATGGCGAATCCAAGCAAGTGTAGAAGGAATAAAACTGGAAGAATACTGAGAAACAGCTATTGAGATTGCAGTACTGGAGCATGAATGGCTGTATTTTTTATCTCGGAGACTTAGAAGAATCTTTGTTGTTCGCTGCATGTTCTTTTCTTTATATTATTTCTAAGTTTTGAATCCTGTGGATTCTTAAATTGTCTTTTTTTTTCAGATAAATTCAGTAACCTGTATTTTGTTTTAAATGATTTAAATTAGTTTATTTTCTGATAGTTATGACTCAGCACAGCAAATACTCTCTCTGACATAAATAATACTGGAGTAAAATCACAAGTTTGGAAATGAAAGTTATTTGATATTTAGAATTTATAGATAATTAAAAAGTTCTCATCAGGATGGATTGCTAAAGATGGTGTTCAAAAATAAATACACGGTTCTGGCTTGAAGAGTCTAGGAAGTGCGTGTAGTGAATAACTATTCCTGGATAACAGGTATGAAGTGAAAGCAGATACATGCCTCCTGTGCTGCTTCTGGTCCTGACATGAAAAGTATTACTGCAGGTTTCATAATTCTGTATTATTACATCCTCAGCAATTTGGAAAGAAAAAACTACCAAAAATAAAAATAAATCTAGAAGATGATACTACATTCAAATGAAAATTCTGCCCTTTCTATAGGTAACTCCAAATAAAATACTGGCAAAGCAGGATTTTGATCTTATTGACTACTTGCGCATTGGCAATACACAACTCAGAAAGTGCCAGAAACGTACCACAGAAATTGTTAGAAAATGTGTGAATGCAGTACCAGTGTTTCAGAATAGTATTTTTATTGATTAAGGGATGAGGCACTTGCAGTACGTTCATTTTTCTGCATTTTTTGACATATACTGATAATTTGGAGTAGTGCCTTGTGAAAGGGCATTTTCTTTGATGAACTTGTTAAATGCATTTGCTGCTTTGATTTCTAAGGGGTTGCTCTGATCTGTAAGTGCCAAGCACACAAACCAAGCATACGGTAGACTGAGGGTACCTGTGTGAATACTGACATGCTTGTGGTAAAGAGATCATGAAGGAATGTGCCATACAGTTGCCATCTGACTGATAAACTACCTTTTTTGCTATTATTTTTATAAATTGAAGCTAGTTTTCATTAAATATCATGCTTCTGTTATCACATGTTTTTCATAGATTTTAAAGGCACGGAGATTCAAATGTTCTACTACTTTTGCATTATTTGTGCTATACTCAGCTTTGATGTATTTTTGAAATTCTTTGATGAAATATTTTACCTACAGTTGTTTTGACTGTTTTCCATTAAGACAAACTACAGGCTCTGCACAGACGAGAACTTTCTGACATATAAAAAGCTATGTAGTTCTTTCCAGAATTCAGATTCCTAGTGTAGCTTCTATTGTATGATTGTTCAGATGCAGCTGGATATTGCAGATGACAGTAACATGGAGGGGCACTTTTGTCTGTTGCTCCTATGTAGCACGTTAGTATGTCTGGTTACATTAATTCTGAATTGCTCTGGCAACTGGACAGCTGGAACTGTCATCAAGAATTGCAGGTACTTGTTGTCAGAATAGAAGAGTTTGATCATTATAAACATCTTCATTTTTACCTTTTCAATTAATGCCTAATGCCTCCTGCTTGCATTTTTCTTGACTTCCTCATTATCTGTAGTTTTGTTTCACCTAGAAATAAGGGATTAAGCCATTAAATTTACAGCAAAAAAGCACTCCAGATTAAAAAGAAGAGAAAATGTAATTGGTATAAAAGTTGTATAAATTAAGTTTCTTATTATTTTTCTTTAAATAATGAATTATTCAGTATTTTGGTGTTAATAATTTAACAGAACCCAAAGTAAGATATCAGCAGGACATATGTGGGGTGGGTGGTAGTTCAATTTTGATCTGAAAGGCTTGCCTTTGTACTGAAGTTGGGTTGAAGCTTTGATCTATTTATAATGAGTATTCTAAGGGTTTACTAATTATTTTAAACCTGAAGAGAATCTCATAGTCCATTTTTCAGTTGGAAAGGAACCAAAAATAAACCTTGCTGGAAGGTAAAGGCACAAAGTCATAAAGTTCAGGCATTTTTTTGAAGTTAAAGCCCAACCGCCTACTGTCTATAATTTCTGAGAAGTTTTGGGGAAAAGTACATTTTCTGTTTCTTTTTTCATTCTCTAGCATAAGGAAATTTTCTGAGGCACTTCTAACTTCTGACTAGAGATATGACACCCTTTATATATACCATCCATTTTAAAAGTTTGTAGCCATAAATGTGAAATGCAGAAAAAAATCCTTTGTTTTGTTTGGAATTACATTTGGACCAAAGAAGTATCAATTTCATTTCCCTACCACATTGAATCTATTATCAAACTAAATAAACATACTTGTTTATGAGAAATCGTGGGTTGGCAACCTATTTATCAGGGGAAACTACATAAAATGTTCATGATTCTACACAAATACAACATTAAATAGGAATTTATCACTGCTTAGAACATTGCTCATGATTTGAGAGGTTTCTTTGGAATCCAGATACTTGTGCCTGATCCATATTTAATTCCTTCTTCAAAGGCAATATTCTTATTCCACTGTGCTACAGTTTTTGTACAATGATTTTGTCATTCCTCGCTGGAAAAGCCTTCTTTGAGTTTTTCAGATACACAGAGCACAAATATCATTTCCTAAGGTGCTCATTCTGGAACAGGAGTGACAGTAATCAGGTGGACATAACAGAGTCCTTTATATCTACAAGCACTGCAGCATGCAAGCTACACAGCTGTAACAGCTGGAAATTTTCATTGTGTCTGAGGGTTCCTATAAATATTCCTCAGAGCACTAGTAACAAGGCTAGGGAATTGATATGTTTGCATCACAGAAAGCAGAAATTCATATAAAATAGTTCTGTGGATTCTGGCTTTGCATCAGTCATTTTTAAATCTGGAAGATGTGGAAGGTATTTGTTTTATTCAGGCATTACTTTAACTTACTTGATGGTGAAGATGAAAACACATGACTGAAAACACATACTCTAGTAACAAATACTGCGGCATTGCTCCTGAACATAAAATGGTATGCCTCATGATGCTATTAAGTGCTATTTATATCATGTGAGAAATACATTTTCCCCCATTTACTAGGAAATTTTCCAGTTTTCAAGGGGTACTGACTAGTTTAATGAATCTATAATACATACAGAATACTTTCTTCCTCCCTTGAATCAGTATTTGGGATTAAAGGTGAACCTCTTTTCATGGTTCAAAAAATTTACATTAGCAGAAAGGAAAAAACATGCCCAATAAGACTGGTACAGCAAAGAATTATTTAAAATTGTTCTGAGGAGCAATTTTTGCCTTTTCAATTATGCAAATGCTCATCAAGTTTTTGTCTTTGGTAATCTTTGGCTGATATTAAAAAACTGACACAGACTTCTTGACCTGACGCAAATGTAATAGCTGTGAAGGTTTTTTGTACCTTTATCCTGGCACAAGATTAAAGAAATGAAAGTACTGCATTCCACAAATCAAGCTCACACTTACACCTGTATCTTATCCTTGAGATTAAATTTTTATAGACTCATAGAATAATTCACATAGGAAGGAACCTTGGGAGTTTCTAGTCCAACCTCCATCGCTCAGAGCAATGTCAGCACTGAATTCAGCCCTGGTTGCTTTAGGCTTTGTCCAGTCAGATCTCAACCTGCACAGAGAGATTCCACAGCCTCTCTGGGCAACCTGCTCCAATGCTTAATTATTCCAAGAAATGTTTTTTGCCATAATATCCAGGCAGAACCTTCCCCGTTTCAGTTTATGAGCCTCTCTCTTGTTCTCTCACTGTGCACCTCACTAAAGAGCCTGGCTTTGTCCTCCTGGGATTTTTCCCATGCTGGAAGCTCCTTTCTTCCTTGAACTTTGTATCTTTAGGCAAAGACCTTTTCCCTAAATACAGAGAGGCAAAGTTTCTAGTATCTGTCTTCACTTTCATGTCCTGCCTGTGTCTTTTTGTACTGGAGCTCAGCTAGGAGCTTCCTGTGAAACTAAGCAGGTCTGCTGGTATGTCTGCTAGTTTTCCTGGGTTATTGGAATGGAGTGATGTGCTTGCAGAGGGTTTGCTAGCTTTCTTGAGCTCCTTTTCCTTTCAGAGCTCCCTCACACAGGATCTCACCCACCCAAAAGAAATTCCTGTCTAAGCTGAAGTCTGTCCTCTGGAAGTCCAAGGCTCTGTACTCTGCTGCTTGCCTTTGTCTCAGGATCTTGACTGACTATCCCTAGTCTAACCAGCAGATCCAGCAGTGTGTTTCGTACTCCTATATGACAGTTGTTGTTTGGTTCTGTTGGCTTCGGAGCCAGAAGGATACTTTTCTTAAACTATTTTTTCAAGGGCTAATTACAGAGCTTCATTATCCATCCACCTGTTCAAACAGCAACCTATTTATCTAATGAATCTAGTTGTAAGAAGATCACCTTTCCACATTGTAGGAACACCTGGAAATGGACTTTCTGCAATGACTTTGTTTAATCACCACTTTAAAGTAGTTCTTAAAATGTTATATTAAAAAAAAAAAACTTAACAAAAGAGTGAGGTTTTCAAAGAAATCAAGAATCATAGCTGATTAACCATATTTATCATTATATTTTTATCTATAACTAGACTTCTAGACTGCTCTAACTCATCAAATAGGAGATAGGAATCTCTTAATTAACACACTTGTATAACTAGACACATTTTACTACATTCAGTGAGGTGTAGCTATTTCATGGTAATTAATTAGAGATTGATCATTTAGGAATTTGTCACTGGGACCAAGATGCTAATGGCTAATGAGACTGCTTGTTACAAATTCAAACGAACCCAGATCTAAGTGGAAAGTATACAGCAAAAGATATCAGACTTAGACCTAACCGATCACTTAATTAGCTGTGCCAAGTAAAAAGCTGATAATGAAAAAGATCTTTAACTGTTCACTCACACTATTTCACTTCCAAGGTACTGTATTTTAAAGCCATTTAACACGAGTGTTATATGCACCCATGACTACGCATTACAGCAAACAGAGTTACTGTTTGTCATCAAATTTAGAATTTGGGGACAAAATTTATAATGCATAATATTAGAGATACTTTAATGCCTCTTAGACCACAGAATTTTTGCTATGCAAATATTCTGGACTGTATATTTTGGTACAAGATCAGAAATACTGTAACAATGAAACTCTGACAATGTCAAAATTAGCATTGACTCCAATTGAGCGAGGGCAATGGAAGTCCTGTCCAAGTTAATGGAATGCCAATACAAATCAAAATAATATAGTATGTGGCTGTACTACTCTTTAAAATTAATTGTATTTCAATGCCATTGGCTTTATTTGGATTATATTGAGGTAGGCTCTGGTTTGTTTATTTAAAATATTTTTGTATAAATACCAGGAAGAAGATTGGAAGAATGGGGCTTCCACTTTTTAGTAAGGGAAAAAATGTTTTTGTTTAATTCATTTTTTCAGTCCTTTGTTTTACTGCAGTCAGTGGAAGAGAAGAGCTTTAAAGCTCATAAAATCCTGTCTGAATGACATGCAACTAGAAACCATATATGCTAAACCACAGTGCCAAGGAATCACAGTAAACTGTGTAAAAAGCACACTGAATTCTAATTTATTGTGACTAATCCTAGAACTGATGAGTCCAGACACACTATAGGAATCTACTTGCTAAATAATATACAGTGAAACTCAGTTTTTTCTTCTCTGCTCTTTATTTTTCCCAACATCACTGACATGTAGAAATGGACATATGGCTTGCAGCTTATATATATTTTCCTTTGGCTTGTGTTAATTTGAGTCTGAACAACAAATAAATACATAGCATATAGAAGATACCAGTAGCTAGGACATATGCAAAAGCCTTAATTCAATCACATTTAGCTGTTCTAAATGTTTTAATTTGATCTTTTAAGCCACATCTGTATCTTATTGTGGTGTATTCTAGTACAAGAGCAATTTTACATAGTAATAGATTAAAAATATTTCTCTTGTTTATAAAATCTTTAAACACTTTTAAAATTAGGAAATTCAGAAAGAATTGAGTTTATTTCTCATTATTTGACATAATAAAATTATGTCGGAAACAACATGGTGGGGGGGGGAGGAAGAGGAGGAGGAGGAGGAGAGGTGGGGAAAAGAGAGACACATGTACCAGCAATGACTGCAAGGGTAAGCAAATGTATACAAATAACTTTCCAAAGCCCAGCTGCTTTCTCTCAGTATTTACCATGGTTAAGCTCCCTGAAGGCTGCCATAATTAGTTTTCACCCTTACAAGTAATTATAAGCACCTGCAATTTAAAAAAATATTTGTGTCTGAGATCTGATCCCTCAGGTATTTTCTTTTAGAACCTTCCTCATTTGCTCTTAGAAGTTCTTTTCCACTAACTTTTACTCTAGGGATGCTTTAAAAGGAATGAAACGTTCCTCTTTACTTTTAAAACCTGGTGAGATCTAAAACAATGCTGACAACGTTTTTCCTCCACACAATCATTTTGGAGTGAATGTCACAGGTTCACGACAGGTGATTACTACCAGAGAAAACAGGCAGGTGAGATCTACGTAGGGTATGCTCACACCAAGGGCAGCCTTGAATAGGTTTCACATGGTTCACATTCAAGTCCTCTGAAAATTTCACAGCAGATGTCAACAATGTAAGGGTCCCTATTAATTGCTTTCCCTAGTTCACTCCATGATGGCTCATGTTTTAAGGTAATTAAAATGTAACCAGAAATGTAGTGGGATGGCTGCATAGAAACTGCCCTGTTCCAGACCCTTGAATCAGACCCTTATGATACAGGGTATCTAAGCGATGTTTCCTTTCAAAACTCTGTCCTGGGGGCAGCTCTTAGGAGCTCTTCAGTGACAGAGATGAATTTTGCAAGTAGCTGGATCTTAAGTCTAAGATTTTTTGTTAAGGGATGGTCAACACTTCATATTTTCTCACTGTTCTGTTCTGCTCCTTCTCAAAATAGACTGTGTATTACTCTTTGAGGAATTATGCAGTAGCACAGACTGGAAGATACATTAGAGACTGAAAACCCAGCATTATGTTCCTCTACTTGTCCTTTTGCTTGGATGTGTTGCACGTCAAACTCTACAGAAATTAATCTTCCACACCTGAATGTTGGCATTAACTTTAAGCTGAAATATTTCCTCAGAAAGAATTATTTAATAGTAATTTTGCTTAATGTGAGAAACTGACAGGATAAGCCATGAAGTCTACAAAGAATTGCCCATTAATTTGACAAACCTAAACCACTGACAATCTGACAAATGAATTTGATTCAGTTGTTATTCAAATACGGTATTGATCTTACAATGATTGTAGCATCATTTTGGTGCAGTAGAACAGTGATTAAATTTTGTGTGCTTTCCTTTTCATAAGATATTTTGTAATTTCTTTGTGCACTGCATCACCAATACAATCTGATGGAACTGCTTCTTCATATAAGCAAATTCTCAGCAATGGATACATATTATTGAAAGTGATTTGGTTTAAAAAGTGCTCTGGTTATCTGTTGTCAGATACAATACCTTCCCCCTGAATTCACATGAGAGTAAGCAAGTGTCCTTAGAGGATAGAGATGTGTACGTTTAAGAATTTAAACCTGTGGTAACATATAAAACACAGGACCTATAAAGTCATCCCAGGCTCTGGACAAAATGTCCATCATGGGAATTTTCTTAGTTTATGCTGATAAGGAATTTGGAGCTTTCCACTTCTGTATCTTCCTCTAGTAGACAGGAAAGCCAACTGCACAAGCTTAAAGGAGACATGGGCCCCATCTTCAGTCAGACTGACTGGCAGACATGAGTGAACTGCTCCTGTTGTACAGCTGAGAAAAAGCCTAACTGGCTCTAATTTTTGTTTAAAGCCCTCCTTTAATCCCTGTTAAAGACAATGGAGACACTGTATTCTTGGAGGGCAAACACATCCACAGTTTTTAAGCTATAGCAGTTTCAGAATTTCTCTGCCTTCTATCACACATTAATACCTAACTAAGAAAAGGTTAATTAATACCAAACCAAGAAGCACAGTATGCTTCAGGATGCCCTTCCTCTATCCTGTCATGCAAATACTTAACAAGAACAGGAATGATATAGTGCTATTTATACCAGCCCAATGCTTGGCTCAGAAATTACCCATAAAAGAAGGTCTATTCAAGGAGCAGTGCCCATTCCCTTTAAGGCCCTTTAATATTTTCAGTCAGCTCCACCTTGTTACATTTGACCTTGTTAAAAAGACCACATTCAAACAAAGGGGAACTAATCTAGATTTCTCAACCAGAATAAAACTGAAAGCAATCACTGGCTTTTCAAAATGTGCACTGGTCTTGGCTGGATATGCTCACCTTGTAATTGTATTTTCCCAAGAGCCTTTCTCCCAAATAGGAGGTTGGGATGCTATTGTAATGTCAAATGTGACTCACTGTTACAGTTGCTATTAAAAGTTAGCAGCTGTAATTAGGGGAGAATTTTGAAGCTGCAGTGTTGTATTGTCAGTTGTAACAGCTTTTAATTATCTTATATTTTTCTTTAAAGTGATCAGCTTTGCAGAAGTTGAATGTGCTTTTATCATTTTTACTCTGGAAATGAGCTGACATGTTTAATATAATTTGGATAGAAATACTGTTACTGCAGAAAACAATTGGAAACTGTGAACTTTTTAAAGGATTTTGAGCACAGGAGACAGCCATAGTGCTTAGAGGGATTTTGCCATCATCCAATTAAAATTGTCCTCCATTCTCTCTAATACCATTCTATCTGGTCTTAAAATGCGTAAGACTAATTACATTAGCCCACAGAGGCTTGCATGGCTAATACTATTGGCCATTTCCTCAAATAGAAGAATTATACATGACTAACCACTTTGCAAATAATACCAGTGTTTCTACTGCAGGGCTAGATTTGGTACATAGATATGCTGTCATTTTTACACTGCGCTTGCAGCAATCTATGGTACTTGAGCTTAGAATAGATGCCAGTGCTGAAATAGCAATGGCCAATTCCATTGTCTCCTCAGCCTACTATAGCCCATCAGGAAACCAAAATCTTTTGTCCCTATTTCTAATCTGGTCTTACGCTGAGGATGGAAAGAATAAAGACAGAGCTGTATAGATTAGCTTTATAATAGCCTTGTTATGCATGACTTCACTCCCTTGAAGTCCCTTCATTTCTATTGAAGGAAGTGAAATCAGCTTTCCAGAGAAGGATCCTGGTTCTTAAGGACCAGAAAGAATACAGTTGGTGTAGGATCTACTTGTGAAAAAGAGCCTAGGTTAGCAAATTATCCTGTGGCATGCAGCAGTCTAGAAGGCGAGATAGAACTAAAGAAATACTGTACAGTATTGTCATTTTTGGCAGGCAGCATCCTTGTCAATATGCATGAGCACCCAGATGAATGAGAGAACCTGTCACCCAAGGGATGTTACACATTGATGCAACAGTCAGTCACAGGTCCTCTGCTATAACATGTAGTTAGACTATGTTCTTTTACAGCTATCACTCTGAAAGAAGGAAAACTGCTAGGCAGTGAAGGACAAGCAGCATTGGTAGTGCAGCTATCCTTGCAGCCAATACTGATGTTTTCACTTTTTGGATCCTGCTTCATAATTAATTCCTCAAGACTGGAAAGAGTGAAAATTCCTTCAGCTTCAAGAGCCCCAGCAAACTTGAAAATTAATCTGTGTATTATGATATTGGCCACTGCATCCCTACTAGAGACTAATTGAGCCCATGGTTTTTAGTTCTGGGAATGCTATCTCACCCCAGCATGTTGGTATTAGATTGTAATGTTCATATCCAACTAAAAATCCATCATGGGAGAGATTCATGGTCATGTCAGGATCTGGTTCATATACTCTGTTTTTAATTATCCCAGACCTTACTGTCTCTATCATACAGTCCCCATATTCTCCGGAGCAGGCTTAAATAATGGTTCAGTCTGGTCAGCATTTTTTTCCCCTCTTATTAATGTTTAAGTAGGCATGATGCCTTTCAAATCACAAAAGCAGATGTAACCAATCAAGCAGGTATGGATGGGCATCCTTTATCCTTCTAATACATGACCAGTATATATCAAGAGATGGGTAATAAGACTATAGAGTTTAAGAAAGAATAGTTCCTTCTCCTTGTGAAACTCCAAAAAGGGGAATTTCATTGCTGTCAATTTAGATTTTAGATCTGAAATTTGGAAAAAATAGGTTTAGTTTACCTCAGAAGGAAAGATTCTTTTTTTCCCAAACACATTCAGAATTTACTTCCTGTTCTAGGCAGCTCTAACACCTGGGAGTATTCTGCTTCTTGTTCTTTTACTTTATTTGATTTTAATTTTTTAAATATAAATGCTCATCAGTATAAAAATCAGTAGTAAATGCAGTGCATTTAAATGGTGTTGGATAGTATTGGACAGTGATATGGTCACAGCCACCTACAGTATCTCAGCCTCAGTATCACAGTCACCTTCAGTATCACCGTTCAGTATCTTGGGGGAAGAAAATCTCTTAACTGTTCCTTTGAGGTAGGTTTGTAAGTAGTGGGCATTTCTCTGTAATTTTGCTTTAATGCTCAAAAGAAGTTTATTTCACTGAAATAAATGCTTTTCATTATTTCTTTTCCATATGAGCAATGTATATATACACACATATATATACACACATAAGTCCTACACAAGTTTATAAATTAAACCAGAAGATTCAGGGTATTATATTTTCCAGACTATATTGGTTTTTGAAAGAAATATTTAGCTTGGACTACAAGAAGTGGATGAGATATCCAGCACTGGATATACATTTCCCAGTGCTCTGGGAACCTAAGTTCCACTGAACTTCAGGAAGACTAAAGCACTGGTTCTAACTAAGCCATTTGTGATCTGACTCACTTTAATGGGACATGTCAAATTAGGATATTTAAAAATTAGTCTATAGAATCTGAATACGAAAATACATTCAGTATCTTCTGATACCTTTGAACATAGCCTTTCCACAGGCTTATAATCTCACTATTCCAAGGAAATCACTAATGATAATTTAAAATTGAGTAAAGAAAGTAGTCTTTTTACTTTGAGGGACTATTGGCTGCTTCTGGGGATTCTTCAATTTTCATTTCAGTGTACAGGAAAGCAGTATATTGCCAAGATAAAATAGAAAGCTTAATAGCCACTGTATCTCTTGATATTAATGGAAACTTTGCCAACAGTCTTTAAAGAAGCTGAACTGGACTCTGAAAGACTGATGCAGATGAAATTAGGAGGAAATACCCCTTGCAATGGTATAATCACATGTCATTCACGCTATTAAAATACTGCACTATTCTTTTTACTAGATTAAATCAGAAATCACATGTGTCCGAGAATAATGGGAAATTTTACTTGTAGAAAAAAATGGGTATTTATTTTTTCAGCGACAGGCAAAAATAATGGAAGTCTTCAGGCAGCTTGATTACTTATAAAATTAGCTTTTAAAGAAAATGATTTTATCTTTCTTAATAAAAAGGTACATATCTATTCCATATTTAAAAATTTGACAGGAAACTGTCAAATCCTACTCTAGGGTAGGTGGGGGAAACGGAATTCTCTATTATTTTTGCAGAGTTGTAACATGGCAACATGATTTTGATAGCCAGTTGGCTAAGTGTACTCTTGCTTCTTGCAGAACACTTCAGGTCACCGTAGAGTACTTGCTATTGTTAGGCACTAGGTGGCCTGCTTGCTAAGACATAGTAATGAACACTTACACAAAGACAATTTGCAAAAGCAATGAGGGAAGAGTAAGTGAATGAAAATGCATCTTTAATTTCTAATAGAGAACTATGCATGTAAACTATCTGATGCAGAGTAACATATGCATGGAAATCTGCAGACTGTATAACCTACCTAAAAGTAACTTAGCACATGTTTTTTCCTTGTTTGGCAGACAATATTTAATTCCTCTCTTTATCTTTGCTTAAGGAAGACCAGTAACTCATTCATACTTACAGCAAAAACATTCTTCTGTCACTCAGCAATGTCTTAACCAACAAAAACTATAGCTATATGTGCATCTTTTTTCCTGCTCAGTAGCATAAAAGATCAAAGTGTCCCACTGAAAGATGGGATATGTGTATGTTCTCTAAATTGTAAACACTTCTCCTGAGGGAAGTTAAAGGCTAGTAAGTGCAATGTGGTAGTAGCATTTGGCTTAGAAACCTAATGGATTATTGTATTACGCTCAGAAATATGACAGGGGTCAGTGTTGTTTATTGTTTCCAAAGAGCAACTGCAACAGCTAGGAGTTGTAAAGATACAATGTAACAGCTAGGAGTTGTACGCATACTCTCAATCTGGTCTCAGATAACAAACTATAGAAACAGTAATTAAGAACGGTAAACAAAGCAACACCTGGCTAGGTTTTTTGTTTTGATTTCTGGTAACTGAAGGCTGGATGCAACCTGAGTCCTGTGCTAGTAACAAATCACAAAAAAACTGTATTTTTCAGCCATTTTGATGTTTTCTTTTATTGGTCTGTGACTCTTGCTAGTGTCAGTAGAAGAAGATAATGGTGACTTGAGGTGGCGGTCAGCTTAAGCTCTTGAACATGGAATTTTTTTTACTTTTTTTTTAAGTATCGATTTATTAAAAATGTAATAAAAGGATAATTTCAATAACAAGCCTTCATTAAAAACAGTTTTACTGTTCAATTGAATGGCTAAATAATTAACCATAGCTTTATTTGAATATAATTATTCACCGTCTTAATTTCAGGTCAAAGGCAAGACTAATGAGATAGCTAAAATCTAATGATTATTTTATCTGTCATTGATAGAATTCTAAAATATTAGCGGTCAAGGAGAGTGCAAAGCTTTTACTGTTCTGCAGAGGCCATGTGAGAAACATTTATCTGAACCAAGGAATGGAACATAATCTGCATTCCAGGCAACACTATTCTGGTCATCAGCTTGGAAATTCATCTTGCAGATATTTTTCAGCTGATTTCCCTGAATGTCTCTGTTATCAAACAAACAAATGAACAAAGAACAGAAAGCCCCACTGCACTGATTTCTAATTGTATAAGAAAAGGCATTGTGTGGCTACTGTCATTGGTTTCATTTTGTATCGAAATCATATAAATTTAAACAATGGATTCGGATGACTGATCATATTTTTCTAGGACAGGAAAGATATTTCAACCTGATATTTGTGTGCTTTAATCTGAGCATGAGTAGAAGACGCCAGCAAATATACGACAAAATATATTTCATTCCATTAAAACATCTAATTATTTATTTTCTTCCTGTAAGAAAATATTGCATCCCCACAGAAAAGGAACTACAGGAACTTGTATTTTTGTGATTTGATCAAAAAGCGTATGCCTCTGTATTCCAGCCAAGTCTGAGCATGAATCTCCTGAACTGATTTTAAAGAAATCAGACTTGGCAGTATCCCTCAGGTTACAGAGAATGATTCTCCATTTAAAATAATGCAGCATCCATCCACAGTGTGTACTGAGAAATAATGTGCCTCCTCAAACTCTGTCAGACAAAGAAAAAAAATCTGTGATATGTGGCAAACACACACACAAAATCCCATCGTAAGGACTCTGGTGGTAGCAGTAGGGAATGAACTACTGATGATCTACATGCTTCTACTGATGCATAAAGAAACATCACTGTGAGACATTAGGCTGCCTCTAGGAATTCATCATATCTGGGTATCAAAAAATAGGTGTAATGTACTGCATCACATCAAATATAGTGGATTTTTATTAGGCAAATAGACCTGCAAACTTAAGACACCATATCACACTGGTTTTACATACTGGCATGTTTGAAAAAATTCAAAATCTCTCATAGTAGTTTATAGTATACATAGGCTAACATCATTAAGTTCTAGCAAAGTGTTCTAGTAATCCTGTTAAACCTTCTGATTTTTTGTTCCTCATGATTACATTGTTGTTACTTTTCAACACATGGTACTTTAACACTTCCAACTCCTATACCAGAATAGACATTTTCTTTGGGAAATTTGCTCTAGTATGTTTAATACATACTGCATATAATGCAACACTGGAATTCTGGTAGATATTAGTAAGAGAACACCAAGTTTTCTTTACTAAACTCTCAGGGTTTCGATTTTATAAGTTCTGAGCATCTACTTTACTGGAAATCATCAGGAGTTCTGACTGACAATTACATTGTCAGAGTTTAAAGATTTGAAATGTTATTATTTTTCTCTATTAATTTAATCATAAATCAATATTTCTACTTCTTATACCAGTTACTGATCAAACAGTTAATCTTATCAGTGCTGTTCTATCTCATGAAGCAACATATAATTATGTCCTTGTGTCACTTGAGTTGATCTTGCTTAAATAATTCAAAACAACTACTGCATATAAAGAAAAACATTCATTTTCTTGGTAGGTCTTAGATTTGGAGGCATAATTAGCTGATGTAAAGAAACAGTCTATCTGATGTGTTTTCATGACATTTCTATTACAACCTTAATACAAATGTCTGATTTCCAGAAATAACCAAAAAGCCTTTGGTTATTTCTAGTTAATTGAAACAGGCAGTCACCAAAATGTAAACCATGACAAAACTTATAAATTATACAGTATTTAATACAATCCGGTATTATTCAATGATTCTCTGTGTTGTAATTACTTCAGCTAATAGGCTGGTATGTGTTTTGTGGTATTTTTTGTGCTCTTTTCCATCTTTCTTACATTTAAATAATAACCTATTATCAAGAGGTGAAGTCGCTCCATTTATAGGAAAAATTAGCTTTTTCACTTGAGTTTATGGAGTAGGGACATGACTTCTATACAAAACAGGGAAAGCATGCACATCTGCTTGAAACTTTAACCATTGCTCACATTGTTTCTGTAATATTTTTTTCATTTAATTCCTACCTTCAAGAACTAACATTCCATTTTGTTCAAAAATGTTCTGGGCAGTATACCAGCAATGATGGGCCCATGATGTTATGTGAGAAAATACACTTCAATATGACTCTTGGAAGTGAGCATCACTGATCTACAAGACTCTCATATACATATGTACACTGTTCACATTAATGTAGTTATGCCCACCCCCCTTTAAAAACCTTTTGAAGCTGTTCATCCTCTTGCAGTATGTCAGAAGAAGAATGGATGGGAAATAAGATCCCACGCTTTTCTGTTCTACATTAGAAGCATGAGTCTATGCCACATCACTTGTGTCTGTACACCACTGACAGTAGGCTGGCCACACTGAGTCAGTAGGCATACAGATTTCTAGCTAGGAATGCTTTTTCCACATTACAACACCCTTTTTTTTCCATCCCAATTGTTGACAGGTTTCAATGAGGACACAGTGAAGAAATGCAAACAACACATTTTCCAATATTTGAGTAAATTCTAGGAAGGAGTTGTAGTATCTTGATAAAGTTCATGGATATAGGCAAGAAGTTAAAAATCAAGTTTTCTGAGATTCTCTTAAGCGTCAGCTTTACCATGGCAGGCTTCAGTCACGAGTATAGCTTCTTTGATCTGGCCTGAACATTTGTAATAAAATCTAAAATTAAGTATTCAGGGCTGACATATAGCCGTCTATGCCAATATTTAATAGTAAGTTCTGTTGTTGAGATATGTAGGCTCTCTCACTTCATGCTTAAGTCTTGGTTTCCAGAGCTTTAGCTCTGGCAAACTTTATAACCCTAAGGAAGATGTCCCTGATTTTAGTGGCCTTTGACTCAATTTAATAGAAAAGATCCATTTACTATGCAGGTAAAACAAAATGTAAAGTACAGAATTGGGGCTGGCACATCAAAATGCTGTAACACATTTTAAAGTATCCTTATAATTCTGTTTCATCCAATTCTGTGGCTCTTTTTACTGAGCATTTTTGTACAAGAAGTCCGACTGACTTTTGGTAGCTGCTTTCTCCCAAGACTAAACAGCTATGCTCCATCATTTCCACTGGCCAATTTAGTTTTCAATCACCTTTCCAGAATCGCTTCAGTGTAGTGCTCCTGGCATAAAAGTTCAGTGCTTTGAGAAGCAATCCATGTGTTTGCAATCTCTACAGCAGATTAGGGATCTGTCAGGATGGGAGGTACTATGCACTAGAAAGGGGTTTATGAAAACGGATGATTCCAGCATCATTTTGTGTTTTTTTTTTTTTAAATAACACAGAAAAATACTTATCATTTTTGTCTGCATAAATATAGAATTACAGAAATATTTTTCTTATATATCAGTAAGGCATGATACTTTTTACCATTAAGAGCAATTTCTCACAAGTTTACATGATTTCACCTTGCAGAAGATGGTATATCTTCAAGTCACGCATATGCTAATACTGAGTTATTAAAAGTTCAGTCCTACTCCATTAGCATATAAAGGATTAAGTTAAATTTTGTTGCAATTAATGCATACTTTGCTATACACCTTTTGTTTGAAAGTTACATTAAATAGAGTGGAAGAAAATTCCAGAAAGCATTGTATGAAAAAGGTTTATTATTACTTTCTTTCATTACTGGCCCTGTATCATTATGTTGAAGTAAAGGTCATTTCAAGCTATAAATACGGTAAGAAGAGTATTTCTCCTTAGGAAGACTGGAAGAAGTACAGGTAATGAAAGACAGAGTTGTGCCACAAGGAAATAATCAAACGATATTGCTGAGCATGACTGAATTTTAAATATATATTTACTCTAGATTTTAATATCATAAGAGAAATTCATGCCCTTAATAATGCAAGATATGAATTAGTAAGGCTTGATCTTATTCCTTTAAACTACAACCAGCTGGGATCCAACTCAGATGCTTTGGTCTCCAACTTAATCACAAGAAATGTTTTATCAAACTGTTTTTCCTTTTCTTTTACACACATTTATCTCCTATAGTTAGTAGGGGAAAAGTGAGGTTCGCTTCTTCCTCAGAGAAGCCCATGTGGCAAATGCGGGGGCCATGCCATTCTGCTAACACTTTTTATGTATATAGCATCTTTCACTTGGACCAATCCCCATGTGCGCTATAGACCCTAAATACAGGAACTTTTTTCCTCATAGTTTGTATAGGGTTGAACTTATGTAGCTTTGGGAAAGGGAGAATGGAACAACCTCTCCACCCGAGCCCATGACACACCGCCATTTTTGTAGACCAGAAGTGGTACTGCTAATTGGCGTGACAGTTTACAAGGCCTCCCTTCGCCTCAGTTTCCCTCACGCGGATACCCACGCACAAGGCAACACGCACATAGTTCCTAGCAGACAGGTTTAGTCCCACCCATTCACGCTCACTAGGCAATGGTACCTGGCTGCGTGTCTCCTAGCCGCCGAGCTCTGGGGGGGGAGCCCTCGGGAGCGAAATGGCGGCGGAAAGCCCCTGAAGGAAAAGGGAGCTTCCTCCTCGCCCGCTCTCGGGAACTTTCCAGAAGGAGGCGGTGCTGCACGCAGACCGGGCGGCGCGAGGCCGGGAGAGAGGAGGAACAGGGCCCTGCGCAAAGCGCAGCTTGCTCAGGCTCCGTGTGGTTTGTACCGCAGGACCCCTCAGAGCTGCAGGTGGCAGCTTTGTGCTGCGCACAGGTAAGGAAAAAGGGTGCTGCTGGAGACTGATGGGGGGCCTGTGGAAGGAGCGCTGAGCCCTCGGGCTACCTCCTCTGGGAGGAACTGGAGAGGTATTTACTTACAGTCCTGTTTTCTGTTTTGTCTTGGTCTGTGGGGTTTTCTTCGTTTGTTTATTTGTTTTGTGGTTGGTTGTTTTACGTTTTTGTTTGGTTGGTTAGGGTTTTTTCCCCTTCCTGTGCGAGGACTGCGGTTTTGGTTCATGTACTGACATAAGTTATCTTAAGGTGGTTTTGTTCTGCCCTTGGGAAGGCCTTGCTCTCAAATCATCATCTCTTAGAAGAATCTTATATTACATACTGTGATGTTTTATTCATACGGTGTGTTTAGATAGGGTCAGTTAGCTAAAAAGTGTGTTGATTGCTTCCCTGCCGTTTGGACCCATATATAAATGAGGAGAAAGTGCCTTTCAATGTGTGCTGTTAGTTCTCATGTTCATGTTATTCTTGGAGATTCCAGAGTCAAGTTGATGCTTTATAAATGCATATTCTTATATATTGTATCCATATGTTTCATGTGACAACTTTGGACTAACATGGTGATTAGGCTATTAATTAGTGAGGCACATGCTGCAGTGTAGAAAGCCTCATTTATGATGTACTTATATTTTAAGCTCTTGACCAGTAGCTTCTAGTTTGAATCTCATTAACATTTAAGCTAGGCTTAAGAAGAGCAAGAAATCTTACGTGAAAATGAGTAGCTGTGCTGCTACTGGATGAAAAACGTACTGTTAGTGATCTTAAGACATGGAGACTATGCTGCTAAGATTTCATGTTTGCTGTACTGTATAAACTTTTGAAGGAAATTAATTGAATAAGAAACATTTTGCTTCTGTGAAGTGTTCTCAAGGATGAATGGAAAACTGCCTGAACTGTATTCTTCCCATTTTACCAATGAGGAAAAAAATAACCAGCTAATTATCAAATAGCTACTCTGTTCTATTACTTATTATTGTAATTAAGGACCATGTAAGTGTATGAATTCTGTGTGGTTGAGCATGTTCCTTCATGAGTTTTGGAACATGAGAAATGGAACACAGTGTCTATTTCCAGACAGCCTGATGGGAGGTCGGAATAAACAAGTACAAAACCATATATTGTACATTGGTGCTATAATCTCCTGGACCTGTCTTATGTAGGCGTGCTGATAATTCACTAATCAAGAATTATCCTTAAGTTCAGCTGCTCTTTTCCTTTTAGACTTGGAACAGTGTACGAGCTCGTTAGAAAAACCTGTGAAAGTAATTTCACAGGACACAAGGCCTTCTCTGGGTGTGTTATGCTGAGGCAGAGAGACACTGATGGAAATATAAAGGTTTACATGATTGAAAGAGAAATGTATAGAAAAAAACTAAGGTTCTGGTATCACTTAAACTGTGTTAATCCTGATATATAAGATCCATGAATCCTGATATTTTGGGTTTAAAACGAATTACAAAATATTTTTTTTTCACTCAAGACTTTTTAAAAAGAAAAGAGTGGCAGTAGATATTGGTTTTATTGTTTGTTTTCTTTAAGTTTTGGGTACAATGTTCTCACAAATGGAAGTTTTGATTAAGCAAGCAGTGTATGTGTAGTTGCCTCTGCTTTGAAGGGTTGGATAGAAGGCAACTGATCTCTGCTACTGTAGAATGTTATGTGTATGACTGGACTCTTGTCAGAATTGTATTTAGTAATAGACAACATCATTCAGTTGTGGACAATATTCCTCTCCTAATTCACAAATATTTGAATTGTTTACTGGACACTGTGAAATGTATTTTTGTATTACTCAGTAATGAAAGCTATTAACCAGCAGTGAGGCAGTAAAGCAAAATGCATTATGTATGAAACAGGTAATCCTGACAATCACCATTTCAAAGGATTTGACCAAACTGACTAAAATCAGATTTACATCAGCTTTACTTTTTAAATAAATAAATATGTTTTAAATTGAAATACATCCAAAGTTCACATATGTGGTTTCACATAATTTCTTACTGTGATAATGTGTTCTCCTACAAGGTTCATGGCTGACTTTTCTTTTGTTTGCTTTAGCAGAGATTTAATTTTTAGATTTGTGGCATGAACAGATTTTCAGGGACCAAAACGAGAGCAATTCTCACTTGATTTGTAAAATGTATTCGCATGTGCAAACACACAAATGAAATGGTAGAGGATTACATTATGAATCATACCATTAATAACTTGACTTTTTCATAGTGCGTTTGAAAGCCGGTGATTGAATTGTAGTAAAATATATATTTGAATGTGTAGAGCATTGTTGCATTAGCTTTGGAGTTGTAAATTTAAGCAGCTTTATGGAGGGTTTGTTGTTTGTTTCATTTGCTTGTTTGTTTTGTTTCTGAGGTGCCCCAATGTTTTTTTCTAAGAAAATGGGAATAGCCATGCTTTTCAGGGGGGGATCTTCACTTCTTTTCCAAAATTTCTGTTCTCAACTTTTAGCTTCCTGTGCATCTCTAGTGCAGACCTGTTTGACTACTAACAGCAGGGCTGCTTTCTAGTGTTACTGGCACGTTAATAAATTTGTTCCTGCATGTTCTCACGGTTTTCTGGAGTAAGTTACTAGATATTTTTAAAATTTTGCTGAGTGGTTGCTAGATGCATTTTTCTAAATTGGGCTGTGCTTACTATTTTAGTAAAAATGAGACATCAGCTTCATCGGGATTCATTTAAAACAGTTAAAAGAAATTACTCTTTATGCAATATATCAATGTGATCGAGTTCAATTTGTCCATTCAGAATGCTCATTGCCTGTTGTGTATTTATAGTTCTAGTCACTGTTTCCAGCATCTTGATACAAGTTTTAATGAACATTCTGCCTGGTAGTTGCGGATTAATATCAAGAGCATGGTATGTTTCAGTAAGAATTTATCAGTTGCTTGTTTCTCACATCTTGGCTGCCGCTTCCTGTGGCTGCAAGAATCTGCCTTTCGGTCATTAACTTTTTATTTCCTCAAGTGATGGAAAATAAAAAAATAACCAACTATAAAAATATGTCTAAAGAAGCAAAGACTCTGAGTCAGGAGAGCATGCAACTGTAAGCAAGTTGTGACTCACACTTACTTTATTCTTTTGTGAACTTAAATGGATGTGGAGTAATGTTTTGTCCTCATGATAAGAGTTTCCAGTTTCATTTTGTTCATCACTGAAAAAAAAAATCAGATTAAAGAAACCTCATTGAACTCGGTACCATCATGCTAATAAAAAATAGATCGAAGAATAAATCAGCCCCTTAGTAGATTCAGAGTAAAATCATATGAGGGAGAGAATTTGAAAGCCTTCATAATATAGCAAATTGTCTGTTTCTCTTTGAGGTAGGTCTTTCTCTTTGAATATGATCATAAAATATACCACGTGGGGAGTGGATACTGTGGATAAATACTGATGGCTGCAAAATAACTTAGGCTTGAAACATTATGAAGTGTGAAAATAAGTTCAGTTTTGTTGTTATCATTTGTGCCTGGCCTCAAAAAGAGGGGTGGGTGGGGAGAGGAAGGGAAGCCTTGTCAGGCAGCAACTCTGTATGTTTCTAAGCCTCTCCCTTTTTGATCAAAACTTAACCAGCACCAAAATGAGCCACTTACTTAAATGAAACAAAGTATGTGTTAACTTATTCTTACTGTCAATGAAATCTGAACCCTGGTATCAAGAAAGTGTTTTTTTCAGCTGGAGCGAGTACCTGAACTCTTTTACCACATGTACTGCTTTTGTGTGATCCTTTTAAGTAAGAAATAGCCGTTGAGTCTTGTAATAAGCTACAGGAATTCTGACTCGGGTGGGACACAGTAGAGCCTTGTGTGTAAAGAACAGACAGATTCTTTGCATCATACTCCAGTAAACAGTAAAAATTTTAATATTCTGTCTACTGTTCAAGGTATGACTTGACAGGTGCTAAATGAAGATAGTAATGAACAATGATAACATTTAAATTGTGCCATTAATATTTAGTATATTAGACAGAAAAGCAGGTATATTTACGTGCATAGATAGACAAAAAGGAACAAATGTCAAGTTTTTTTCCCATCCTACTCTGCATTCTGTCCATCTGGACCATTTGCCTGACTAGTTACCGAAGTCAGCAGTACAGGTATCAAGGCATTCTTTTGAAAGCTGGGAAAATGGCTTGGCAAGCTTCATGTTACCTTCTGTTAAACAATTTTGTTTATTCTTATAATTTTTTTACTGCCTTCAAAGTGTTAGTGAGTGCTGGAGCTGATTAGAGGCCCTTTAGAGTTAGACTACTCTCTTTAGCCTTCTATACTTTTGTAACTCTACCCCAGTCATCAAGAAAGCCTGTTTCCACACTTCGCTGTGACTGCCTTTCTACCCACTTCCATTCTTTTTTTCCTTCTTGTATATTTATTTTGTTTGAGTTAATCTGTAACTTGTACCACCATCTGTTACCATTCACACGCTCTCCTGACAATTTCTCTTAATGTACACTTTTGTCTGACTGCCATTTCCATTTTCCGTTTGCCTTGTCTTTTGGTTTGGAACTTGTGTTTATATTGCTTTCCCATTTTGTTATGTGCATCTATGGCATAAGACATATATGACACACAAAAATAGTGTATGTCATTAGAAATACTCTGATTTTTGTATGTGTTTTTAATGAAAATGCTTGATTGAGAGAAAGTACTTCATGCTTTTAATTTATACTGCTGTTGCCATAGTATTCCTGTGCTATGGCCACAAGTGACAGGCAACGTACAGTGATGACTATATGAATAAGTTGCTTTAAGAACAACACTTTCCCCATGGGGTAATATATTCCACTGTGTGTGTAAGCAGAAAACTTGAGTTCTGTTGGGTGTTTTTTTTCTTGGTTGGTTGTTTTTTTTTTTTTCCCCTCCTTAAATGTCTACAGCTCTAGAATAGTTTTCAGAGGTTCAGAACTGTCCTGGTTTAGAAGGACAAGTAAAGATAATTTTAAAATAGTAGATTCTACAGAAGTTTAAGAGTTGTAAGTCATTGTTGTATCTACTTTGAGACCAGTTTTCTGGTAAAACTTGTAACACTACCTGATTTATGTCTATACACTTCTGTAGTTCAGGCAAATCTATGGCAGTAAAAGACACTATAAAAAGTCATCATGTTAGTACTTCTCTAACATGGTGTTCTATTATTTCTATGTTTTAATGTATTTAGTATTACTCAAAAAGTTTCAATAGCTTGGTTGAAACATTTTTCATGTCAAAAAGAAATATAGTAATGTAATGCTAAGAAGTTCCACCCTGTACTTTCTGTGAGAAACCTCCTAGGAGTCCTGCTGTTATTTTATAATCTTTAGAAACTCCACTGCAGTTAAAACAGGATATAGGAATTCTTCGAAGTTATTTGTAATATAAATAATCTACAGGTACTATCACAACTTTCAGAACTGATTCAGAAAAGTTTGTCATGAACTCTTTTGACTGATTTCTATACTAATTCTCCAATTGCTTTGTAAAACTTGATAGGTAAAATAAATATTTGTGTGACTGGAATTCCTTGTATCTTAAAAACTAGAGAGAAGCAGTATAGCATTAATAACCTGGTAAGTAATCAAAAGGCTTTTTTAATAGTGTAAGATTATTTATTTGGAAGGTGTATATACAGGACTATAAATTTTGTTTATATCGTACTTTATAGGGGATACTTTTGTTAATATTGTCACAGAAGAATTTGGGATAGGACTGGAATTTGGTTCATATTTATGTATAATTTTTTTTTTATTTGTCTCCCTCAAATGAACTATAAGTTTAAAATAATACTCTGTAAACATCAGGTTGTGAAGAGGTTTTTGTGTGTTTTCTTCTTGGTTGGTTGGTTGGTTTTCCCCTTTTGTTTCTCAGTTTTAACTTCTGGTAGAGATGAAAAAGTGGCATAATAGTGTGTTCCAGTATACATGGAACATGCTAGCATTCTGAAACTCTTATTTTGAGGGGAATGTAGAAATATGAACTCTTCATTATTGGTGTTTTGCATTGAAACCGTGTAAACATCTATTCTAATAGTAGTGGATACAAAGAGGTACTTTGCTGAAAGAAGAGCTTTCTGCAGGTTCAGTGTACAGGGGGACTTCGGTGGAGTGACAGTTGTTGGAGATGTATTTACAGAAATACAACATTTAATAAAGAATCATAGAATAGTTAGGGTTGGAAAGGACCTTAAGATCATCTAGTTCCAAACCCCCTGCCATGGGCAGGGACACCACACACTAAACCACGTCACCCAAGACTCCATTCAACCTAGCCTTGAACACTGCCAAGGATGGAGTGTTCACAGCTTCCTTGGGCAGCTTGTTCCAGTACCTCACCACTGTCACAATAAAGAACTTCCTTCTTACATATAACCTGAACTTCCCCAGTTTAAGATTAAACCCATTACCCCTGGCCCTGTCACTGTGGTCCCTGATGGAGAGTCCGTCCTCAGCATCCTGGTAGGCATAGTCAATCTATTTGTACAATATCACCGCAGTTTTTTGATTCAATTCATGCTATCATAGTGTCACCATTAATGATAATCAGAATCTGCTTGTGACTTCCTTATTTACATGTTAAGAGGTTAATATAATGTATTTATAAAATGTGTTTACAGTACACTCTTCACTTCTGAGTGTCTGTATAGTATTGTATTGTGCCTTATACAGAATTACTAAAGTACTGCAAATAAGTAAATGAATTACTGAAGTATTGCATGTAATGCAGTAACTTTGCCACATAAACTGCATATTCCTTTCTCATCCATGTCAGCAATTTCATTCAGGTTAATTGAATTACTCCAGTGAGCGATACCTTTTTTCATAAGTGAAGACTTGCAGGATTGGATTTTTATTTCATGTTGCTCCTTTTATATAATCATAAAACCAGAAAATGCTTTACAGTTAAATCATGGTGACGTGGAAGGATACACCTTTGCAGATTTGGATTGTTCTTTATATGTTACTTATTCCCAATCAAAAGCAGGTTGCAGAGTTTAAATGGAATAGCAACATTAATTGTTCCTAATGTGTTTCACTGCAAAGTCAAATGATTTAATTTAAATTGCCCTGAAAGTAGTAGTGCTGAAAGGCAGTAACTAACAGGTGAGGATAATTACTGGCTTCAGTGATTTCTTCAACCACTCCAACTTGATCTGCAGGAGTAAATCAATCTATGCTATGACAGGGAGAATAAAATCAGAAAAGACAGGCAAAGAATTACATTTTTACCTGCACAATGAAGAGAATGTGGATGAGTCAGTGCAAGTGGATTTGAAACAGATGCTAAACTGGTATCAGCTAAAATTTCATTGACTAAAAAAATGAATTTGTGGTGCAACTCTTGAGCATCTACCTTGCAGTAATGCCATCCTGGGTTGTCTGAAATCCTGGAAAGGTAGAATTATGCAAAGATTAGGCAAGGTGGCATTTTCTATACATGGAGTTCAATAGTGTGGTTTTTCTCTAAAAGTTTTCACCTGAAGGCTATAGGTACATAGATAGATGTGTCTACCTCTAGATTATCTCAATCTACTTACTTACTTTCTACTTTTTTCTTTCTTGGCTGGTCTCTTCTCCCAAGTAACAAGTTAACAAGTGACAGAAGAGGTAAGGGCCACAAGCTGTGCCAGGGAAGGTTTAGGCTGGATATTGGGAAAAGTTTCTTCACTGAAAGCATAGTCAGGCACTGGAACAGGCTGCTCAAGGCAGTGGTGGAATCATTGTTCCTGGATGTGCTCAGAACCCATGTAGATGAGGCCCTTGGTGACATGGTTTAGTAGCGGACTTGTCAGTGCTGATGAGCAGTTGATATTAAAGTTCTGTTCCAACCTAGCTGATTGTATGATTCTTGAGATTGTTAACTATCTTGAGAGGAGAATATACTGTGATTCAGAAATTAGGTTGAAAAGTACAAAATTTTCTTCAGGCCAGAACAAATGTGTATCTCACTTCAGAGGTATCTCTGTATCTCAGAGTACTTTGGGAAATTACTGCTGCAGTCTATTTCCTCTTCCCCTTCCCCCACCCAACACACACACACACAATTGGAAGGAAGGAAATCTTCTGTTTTGGAAATTAATGACAAGTTTCCAGGTAGAGATTGTCAATATGGTGGGCAGTGGGGGAACAAGAGTTACAAGTTTACACTTCCTGATGGGAAAAATATCTTTCAGTTCTACATCAAAGACTTCAATGTTTTATTGTTCTCCTTTTGTTCTGGAATTTGTGCACTTTAGATGCATAATCCAAATTTCAGTAAATTGAGCACTAGTATTTATGTTTACTTCTAAAGATCAAATGGGATCTTGTGTTCTGTAAGAAAGGGACTGCTGGATTAGTGTCCCTGTGTTAGGTTTTCCACCCATTGTTGGCTAAAGTTCACCAGACTCCATCTAGATAACTTTTTTTTTTTTTCTTGCCATTTTAAGTTCCTGTATTAAAAATAGCTGGATTTCTTTGCTGTTAACAAACATTACATAATTTTGTCAGTGCAGTACTTGGGTGAAAGTGTTTTTTGGTTTTCTGTCTTTGAGCATGAGGTATAAAAATATTGGGTTTTCAGCACATGGTTGTTTGCAAACTTCTTACCTACTTTTTTCTTTGGAAACAAGGAATTGAAGACCATGTGGCAGATGTCGTAAAGGAAGAGGTTTTCTTAAGGTGCAAAGCTAAGTGTCATGCTGGAAATAGGGATTTTTCTGTTTATTTGTTCATTCACTGTGATCCGGTTCTGAGATTCTTGCTAACTGGTTTTAAGTAAAAAAAAAAAAAAAAAAAAAAAAAAAAAAAGTGCAAGAAATTGTATAAATTTTAAGAATGGCTGTTAAATCAAATATTACTTTACTAATAGTAAAGAATACTGACATTCAAACATGTCAGGTTATTTGCCATTGGGGAAGTACTGCTTTCATGCCTCCATCCCTTGAACACAATATTCTGTAAATTTTGAACTATTTTTCTTTCTATTCCTTTTTCAGCTGCTCTTGGTGTTCTGCACGAATACTCATTAGTCATTCTGGAGATGGACTTGCTGTCTGGAACCTACCTCTTGGCAGTCTTATTAGCCTGTATTGTATTGCAATCTGGCGCACAGGAGAAGAATTACACCGTGCGGGAAGAACTGCCTGAAAATGTCCTCATTGGCAATTTGCTCAAGGATCTTAACCTAACGCTGGACCCAGATGTGCCCCTGTCCTCACCCCTGCAGTTCAAGCTTGTGTATAAGACTGGGGATGTGCCATTGGTACGGGTGGAGGAGAACACGGGTGAGATTTTCACAGCTGCAAACCGCATAGACCGAGAGAAGCTGTGCTCTGGCATCTTTAGTGAGAATCGCTGCTTTTACGAGGTGGAGGTTGCTGTTTTGCCTGATGAAGTCTTCAGACTGGTTAAGATCAGATTCCTAATAGAGGATATAAATGACAATGCCCCTCTCTTTCCTTCAACAGTTATTAACATCTCTATCCCTGAAAACACAGCAATTAATTCTCGCTATTCTGTCCCATCTGCCATCGATCCTGACATTGGTGTGAATGGTATTCAACATTATGAATTACTTAAGGTGGGTTTCTTCCATTCTTGTATGTTACTTTCTGCATTACTGCCTTCCCAGAAATTTTGCAAGACTCATGAATCACTAGAAACACAAAGCTGTCTACCACATTAGTGGTACGCTGCAGGTACATGTCTTAAAGTGTTAATCTATACCCCTGAATCCATTCTAGGGTGTCATATCTTCTGTCTGTCTGTGTAACAATACCCTGAAACATGCATGAACTCTCCACCAGCATTCAGAGTGTTTGTGAGTTTGGGCTAATGGTCATCTTAGACCAATAAAAATGTGTTCTTATTGCCACAACATGGCAGTGGCAAGTGTGGCAACATTTTGCATTGTGTTTGTGTTTCCTGCTTCCATGACTTCTAGATTTGAGCAGTAGAACTTAGTGCAGAAGCATATGAGATGTGATGCTCATCTGTGTACTGATGAGCCATTCCAGAACGAAATAGAGTCCATGTGTCTAAACAGCTTTGTAATGTTTGGGCAGGCAAAATATCTGGTCTGGAGGAAGTCAAAGATACACATGAATGCAAGAATAGCAGTGCCAATGGCCTTGCAAGAGCAGGTCTTTCATATTCTTGCTTCTTTCACCCTTCCCAGCAAATAACAGGAGAACTGCAATTAGGGAACAAAAGAGTAACATGTGAACCTGAGGTATAAAAGAGTGTGTGATTGCTAAAAAAAAGATTGCTTTCTTTTGAGTTTACTCAAGTAGAGAGTTTAGAACAAGAAAGTAACTTACCCTGAAAGTGCTGGGTTATTACGTGGGAAGCTGAAATCTTCACTTCCTTGGTTTGAAATCGGGAACTCTTGGGTGGTTTGGCTGCTCAGCTACCAGTTTGGTACCCTTGTTACTGACTGGAAGAATATAGACTATAGGACAATATATTGCTTGATTGACTTGACAGCTACTATTCACTGATATCAGTACTTACTAGCAATTTAATAAAACTAAGGCACTGCCTTAATTTAGGTCTTTTAAATTGCTTACAACCTGAAGTAGTTGTGACATTGTGGATTCTAACCAGTGACAAAGACATAAAAGTCTCTTTCAGTAAACTGCATCCCATGGGGCATTTCTGGTTAGCTATAAAAAATATAAAAATCCCCATATCCATCTGTCTGCTTGCAGGGTAGTCGAGCAATTAAAACTTTTCAAGAGTTTACTATCAGTTTCGAGGGCTTTGTAGTAAGATCTTTAATGCTTTTAAATTTCTAGGAGATACTTAGTGCAGGCAGTGTGTGTTGTGGTGTTTTGGTTTTTGTTAGGTAACTAACCAGAAGCTTCCAGTAGGAGGCAGTCTCCCTTATTTGGTATTTGAGAATATGGGAATGAATAAGCAGCGTATTAAATAACAGCAGGGGTGGAAAATAATAAAAAAGCTAGGGCTACAGACAAAATGTGGCAAAATGATACATAGTCTGAAAGAGGAATGTTAGCTAATATGTGAGAGAAATGTGCTGTTATTCTAGGAAAATATCAAAAATAAACCACCAAAATCAGGAGTCCCTGGGATTGAGTGAGCAACAGTTTTCAGCTCACCGCAATAGCAGTGGGTTTATTTATGGACTGTGTGTTCAGAAACAGAATGTAACAGGTCAGCAGAATGATAGCATATTTGTATTGCACAAGTGGGAGCGCATGTAAAATGCAAGCTACAGCTCTGTACCAGAAGTGGTGTAGGGTGTAAGGCCTTGTCTGAGGATCTCATGTGAGATGAGATGATGTGCCAGAGCACCAGCTTTCACCAAGAGATGTGCAAATAACTGTAAAAAATAAAATTGGTATTTGAAATAGGGAAGGGAAAGAAGTAAGAAACACAGTTACATGTTTATTCAAGTGTCTTTGAAAAACTGCTTTTGCCATGTAAGAGGGAAGGAAAGGTGATGAGGATGAACACCCTCTGGTATGGCTGGAACTTCTGAGTTATTGTGCTAGGTGTGCTGCAACAAAAATAACATGTTAAGTCACAGCCCTACAGACAGTTCTTCTAAATGAATTAATTGCATCCTTCTCTTGCATGCCTGTTGATCAGGTACTTTTTGAGTTATGGATCTACTGCCTTTAAATAAGCCAGCAATTTTGCATGCTTTGGAAAGTATCTGTAAAACCAAGAAGTGGTTTATGACAGCTAGACACTGTTTGGAATCATAATGTCCAGTTGTTATTCCGTTGGTAGTTTTTACAATGTTGATACCAAAAGTGATCATACAATGAGAGGGAGAGAGAAATTGTAAATTCTGGTGAGCAGGCAGGGAATGTAGCATACATAAAGGTGTATCCATCACTGGGGAAGGATAGGGAGATGAAAAAGAAAGAGTGGTGATGCCTGAGAATTCTTTCCTGGGTAATACCGAAACAACTAAGAGGAAGGATGACAGGCACACTAGAATTGCATTGCTTGTCTTTTCTCCCCAAATGCTGCTCTTGTGCATTATCCCGTGCTATTTTTTAGGGTATGCTCTGAAGATACGAATGCCTTCTGGCTTCTGATATGTGTTGACCTTTTCCTTCCTTTTACAACCAGCAGATAGAAAAGTGGGGAAACTGCAGCACACAAAACTGTTATGCCTTCTGAACAGGATGAGTCTAGCATGGCTAATGTGACAGTGTTGTGGGGAATTTTGAGAAGCACCAGATAAGATGATGGGCAGGGCAGCATCCTTGAAGGATGGCAGAGGAGTGGGAGATGAGATATGCAAGTCACTTTGTTGTAGAAGCACAAAGGCTGATGTTTAAGAATGTGTGCAGCAACAGAGGAAAATGTGTTGCTCAGTATCTTAGAGACAGTAACAGCAAATTGAGAAGCTGTGCCATGAAGAGAGAGTTCTTCACTTAGCTAAACTTTTTTTATAAAGTGAAATCTAAAATGTGCTTGTTGCCTGTGTGGAGCCAGACCTATTTTGTCGAAAGATAATTTTTTTTTTTTTTGCTATAACTGTTTATAAAAAGGAATAAACTCACTACAGACTCCGCTGAATGTAGGTTTTTAACACATTTTCAGCAACTCTGTATCTCATTGGGAAGGTAACATTCATGTGTTTACAGTGTTTCCCCACTTTGTTAAACTTATTCTGCTGCCTCTCTCAAAGTATCAGAAAAGGTTGCATACAATTGTTGCGTTAAGTTTCACTTGCAAAGTAGGTAATAATAAAGACTTTTAACTATATGACAGACTTCCATATTACTCTAATCCCCTGCCTCTTTCTACAAGTCTTTTATAAATAGAAAAAAACCAAAGCAAAATATTGTAAAAAAGGTATTATTGTGTTTTGGTTCTGTATTATTTGGAAGTTTACTAACATGGGATTTGACTTTTTTAGTGAAAGAGAGAGCTTTTAATTACCACATCAATCAGCATCCAGACATTTTTTGTTTGCATTCATTTTCTGAAAATGTACCTCAGTGGAAATTAACTTATTTATCTGTCACTGGTTCATGGTGTTTCAACTTTAGAACTTTCCAGTTGTCTGTGATTCAAATATACACTGTTTGAAATGCATGAACTCTAAAAAGACTAGTTTTATCTATTATCTGCATTTCTTCTTGTGAGACTTCGTTGCAAGTTTTGTGGAGGACAAATTCTAAGAGGTGTTCTAAGGAAAGCAGTGTTAGCATATATATATCTACAAATACTAATGTTCTGCTTTAACCCTGGTAGGTAGCTAAGCCTGCAGGTCTTTGTTCACCTCTTCAAGGTGTTCATATTGCTTACATATTGATGTAAAATGGACATTTGTGTCCGGCAATACCACCACATTCTTAAAAATATTGTTGTTAATCATGCTCAGTACACTTATATTTGACTTCAAGGCAAGCTAATAATTAGTATAACTTCATTAATGCATTTAGAGGCCTGTGAGACTTGTAAGTTCTGGTTTGACTATGAAGATTTTGGCATGAGGCATCTCTTTGGTTTCTTAGATATGAAAAGGAGTAGCTCTCTCAGAGCAGGTTTTGAATAGAATTCCAGGTCGGAGCACTGTAATGTGGAGTTACATGCATATTTCCAAAAGATTTCATGTAAATTCTTTTTGCTGGTTACTTAGAGTTGCTTGTCAACTAGGTACAGCATATACACAAGATGTTGCGTAGGTGCAGCAGTACCCAATTAGCAGGCAACTTGAGTGAAAGCAGAACTTTATGCTTACAGGAGCAGAGCAGTTTGTTCTGTGAGCTTATCCTGTGTACTACTAGGTTATTGCTTTAATCTGTTGCAGTTTGGGGGGAAATTAGATTTGTTTTAGTATTATAGTTTTATTACCTATTACAGTAATTTTACTGTATTTACTTATCAGAAGCAGTTGGTGCATTCCTTTTAGAATAATATAATAATCTTTTTGTAGCTGTCAGTTCATACCTCTGTAATCTGACAAAATAGATTCTTACTCAGTCTCACAACACGTCAGTCTTGCCTCTGAGGAAGAGAGTTATCTCTTGCTACTCTAGATCATCACTTGTGATGTCTTTCAGTAGAAGCTTTCCCCTTCTTTGTGGTACAGTCTACTAATTCCAAGAGCCATGGAAGATGGAGATCGCAAGTCATCATATTTCAAGCCTGCTTCTGCAGATAGTTTATTTGTGGTCCTCACAGTAATTCTGGATCAAGTAACTAATAGAACTATTTGTGAAAATAAGAATGGAAGAAAATAAATGTTATGCAAAATGAAAGAATAACCCCATGTACCAGTACAGGTTGGGGGCTGACCTGCTGGAAAGTAGTGAAGGGGAAAGGGACCTGGGGGTCCTGGTGGATAGGAGGATGACCGTGAGCTAGCAATATGCCCTTGTGGCCAAAAAGGCCAATGGCATCCTAGGGTGTTGTTGTGGTTTAAACCGATCCACACAGCTCGTCCACTCACACCCACACCCCCCCCCCCCCCCAACCCTCCCCACTCCTGGAGGGATGGGGAGGAGAATCAGGAGAATGTAACTCCCACGGGTTGAGATAAGAACAGCCCAGTAACTAAGGTATAACACAAATCACTGCTGCTACCACCAATGATAATATTGATAAGAGAAAATAACAAGAGAATACGATACCACCGCCGAACGAGTTCGACCCCCCCGAAGAGAGCGTGTGCCCTTCCGGGTAACTCCCAGTTCCCTCTCTGGGCATGATGTGCTGTGGTATGGAATACCTCTTTGGCTAGCTTGGGTCAGGTGTCCTGTCTCTGCTTCCTTCCGGCCTCCCCTCATCCCCAGCAGAGCATGAGACTCACAGAGTCCTTGGCCAGAATAAACATTACTTAACACCAATTAGAAACAATCGGTGTTATCAGCTCTGTTCCCAGGTTGGAAGTCAAAACACAGAGCTTGCACCAGTTACTAAGAAGGAGCAAAACGGCTCCTGGTAAACCCAGGACAAGTGTATTAGAAAGGGTGTGGTTAGTAGGTCAAGAGAGGTTCTCCTCCCCCTCTATTCTGCCTTGGTGAGGCTGCATCTGGAATATTGTGTCCAGTTCTGGGCCCCTCAGTTCAAGAAGGACAGGGAATTGCTTGAAGGAGTCCAGCGCAGAGCCACAAAGATGATTAAGGGAGTGGAACATCTCCCTTATGAGGAGAGGCTGAGGGAGCTGGGTCTCTTCAGCTTGGAGAAGAGAAGACTGAGGGGTGACCTCATCAATGTTTACCAACATGTAAAGGGTGGGTGTCAGGATGATGGAGCTAGGCTTTTTTCAGTGATGTCCAGTGATAGGACAAGGGGCAGTGGGTGTAAACTGGAGCATAGGAGGTTCCATGTGAACATCAGGAAAAACTTTTTTACTGTAAGAGTGACAGAGCACTGGAACAGGTTGCCCAGGGGGGTTGTGGAGTCTCCTATGTTGGAGATATTCAAGGCCCGCCTGGACAAGTTCCTGTGTGATGTACTGTAGGTTACCCTGCTCTTGCAGGGGGGTTGGAGTAGATGATCTTTTGAGGTCCCTTCCAACCCTTGGGATTCTGTGATTCTGTGTGATTCTGTGAAAGCTAGGAAGGTACTTAAATCAAAATTATAGAGTAAGACCAGATTTGTAGTTAAATTTGAATGAGAAAGAGTAGTGAAATCGTTGTTGATAATAATATTGTAAAGTGGCACAAATATTATAGTCAAAACCACTAACAGTGGAGGAGGACAAACAAGGTTTTCTATGACCTGTTTGTGTTTTAATGTTGCATCAATACTGAGTGGTTCAATACACAGAAAGGAAGAAAGCATGGCTAATGTCTGTGCAGACTCAGTGCACAGAGACACAGACCTGTTTTCTTAACACAGGTGATCACCAGGTCGTTTTCACTGTCCCAAGCATCAGCTGCTTGAACTTAATGTCTTCTGTCCTCTTTTTATGCTTTCATGCCTTCAAATGGAAGATGAAGCATTCACCCTCACTTTTACTCTCATACCATGTTTGAATGGGGGAGCATCCGACAGTCAGTCATACTGAAATTACTGTGGGTAATTTGTCTGTCTAGACTTCAGCAGCATGGGAGGACAATGAAGTGGTATATTGGCCCTTCAAGTAGGTCACAAGAAGCCTGGGGTTGTTGTTACCGACATCTGCCCTCTGTGAAAAGAACTGCCAAGACAGAGCTTTTTCTACATCTAAACAGACATTTATTAATATTGTCAGGTCTTACTGAATATTGCAATTAGACACAAACAAGGTGAGATAAATTCCAAGTTCATCACTCTCATGTTATCAAAAATAACTTTGTAAATTTGTGGGAGCCCACTAGCAGCAAAATATTTTTGCACTTTCTAATTTCTATTAGCGACTCTTCATGTTAACCGTGTAAGGGACATATGGCTGAATTATAAAAGGTAAGTGTTCAAGATCCCAGGAATTTTAATTTTACAGACTTTTATATAATCAAAAAAATACATGATTGAGGTAGGAGATTTCTTGACTTCCTGTTAAGACAACAGCAATAACTTACATACAAGGTGAGAATAAGATGCATGTTAAAAAAATATTTGAGTGTTGGGGTTTATTTTGCTTTTCCCCCCATGGACATGTAGCTTAGAAAGAGATTTTGAGTGTTTGCTTGGATGGGGGGAATGGCTTGTTTCTCTTACATCACAGTCCTTTAATTGAATTAGCATTGGGATTTAATTCAGCCTAACTTTGTGGGACAGGTTAACTTCCATCTTCATTGTAATGGCTTATATGGATTATACTTCACATATTTGTGAAAAAGTACTGTGTCTTCTTTCCCATTTCATGTGCCAGTGTAGATGGGCAACATAATAGATTTAGGGAGTTCAAAAATAGATTAAGGATTTTTTTTTTTTCCTCTGGAGTTGTACTCCAGTCAAACTCTAAGGTCAAAGCTACAAGTGCTTGTAATTTAATAAATATGGAGAGTTGGACATGTTGCCTTTCTAAGGTAACTTTTAGCTGCCCTTTAGAAGAGAGAGGTTTTGTACGACAGACAGGCTGTCTTTTGAATGATGCTGAGTGCTCCCCCTAAGCCCACAGTGGCAGTGGGGATTAGGTCAGCACTGAAACATCTTTTCCTTTGGCTGTTACTACTATAAGATCAGTGTATTTTTTTTAATGTTTTAACATAGCTTCAGTTTTTTCATGAAGCTCTCTCTTCATGGTTCTCTCTCTTTGTCTTTTCCACCAAGATGTGGATAATTACTATCTGAAGTGTCAAGAATTTCAGCAGTGATGTGAATATGTACAGATACCACTTGCTGAGATGGCCAACTTCACAAACGGATGTTGTTTGTAAAACTTATTTACCTGAATGTATGATTGTAGGTTTTTAAGTCCCACTGCAGATTTCTGTTAAATCTTAATGCACCTACCTTTCCAGTAATTTAGTGGCTTTTTTATTCTCCCATGAGGTAGTAATGTGCTGCACAACAGGGCATTTAAAACTTAGTCTCCAGCTGTAGGGAGGTTCAGGTATTAGTTGAAAGTCTATGTGCAGGTATCGTGACTTAGGGCAGGATGTATTTAGGTAACTCATTATGTTGCCCTTGAGAGAAGGGAGGGAAAAATCTGTTAGTATTGCAAATTGTAAAAGTTCTTAATGTTAAATAAATTCTAATATCAAAGAAGTGCAGAATTTTCTCATTATCAGCTTTCTTATGACATGGAAGATACATTGAAGTAATGAGGAATAGTTCGAATAGAATGGAATAGAGAGTTAATCCAGCTTTCAATTTAGGTGAAAAGTAATTGTTTCCCTACTACCATTTCTCTTGTCTAGGTCAGGTAGTCTTGGGGCTATGGAAACTATGGTATGACCTGGAATAAGACAAAAATGAGATACAGAAACTTGAGGAATGCTTATGAATGCTAAGAGACATCCTAAAATCTTGAAAAGCTCACTTGCAGATATATTAAAGGGACAGATAACTTTCATTTTGATCTTATTTTCTATTAATAATTACAGGAAAACTTGAAAGGTGGGCTGAGGCAGAAACTGTAAATATTTGTAGGTAGAATTCTTATCCCTTACGTTTGACATTATCCTTGGACATCTGGTGAAATATATTCTCTTCTCATTGTTTAACAGTTTTTAACTTCAGAAACATAAGGAATTAAAAATGTCCAACCCAAATCCTGTTTTCTTTATATAGCTCTTTTACCTCAAAAATCATCTTCACATTAACTTTGCCTAAGACTATTATTTTTTTTTTTTTACTTTACAAAATATCAAAGTATATGCTCCTTATGTGAATGTTTTGTAGTAGAATTAAAATACTGCTCAGTAGTAATTTGTATAGAGAGACCTGCACAGATAAGTGGGCATCTGTGAGCAGTGTCTTGAAAAAGTCACTGCAGCTACTTTTTAAAGGGAAAATATCTGATTTGCATTCTTACAGCTGTGGGTTAGTGTCTCTGAGTAGATAAAACTCTACTAGTGACTGGTGGTAGTGAGTCAACAGTCAAGGTAATTGCTTCTTGCTGTTGATACAAGGCTCCTTTAGGGTGGTTTATGGCATTATTACTGTAAAAACTGTCAGGTCCCGTTATCCTGACATTGCTTTGGGGGATTGAGTGAAGACTAGAGGAAAGTCTTGCTTCTAGGCATGGTAAGTTCAGTGAGTTAGGGTGAGGGACAAGTTGGTGTATCTTTTTGCATTCAAGGCTCTGATTTTTCACACTAGCTGTCATGAAACAATAATGTATAACTTAGCATGTCTCTGTGTGGGAAGGATGATAGACTCAAGCTGGAAGGCACAAATCTGTCAAATGAAGATCTTCACTTTGTCTATTTTATATGAATATTATCTTTTGCTGATGTCCAGACAGATCAGTATGCTAGTTAACACAGATGTGGTGATGCTTTCTGAACATAGTAAACTAAGGATTTGTTTACTAGTCCTCTGGAAACAAAGTGTGTCGACAACACTTAGAAATTAATCTTTTCTCAAAATACATAAAGTTAAAACTTTAGTTTCATTTATATGTAAAGAAATGGTCAACTACACCATTAATAACAGTAAACCACAATAAAAGCAGTAACAAACCCACCATATATCTCAATAAACAACTTACAGTTTGTTTTGCCTGTATGCATGATACTGGAACTACAAACATGCAGTGTCAAGCAAAGTTGCAAAAAGTGCGTTGTATTCTTAAGCAGTGACACTGAAGTATCCTCATGTGAAGGATGACGTTCTATGTTTACTACGCCATGGCAATGTAATGCACCTCTGAGGCAAATGTATAGAAAAGTATGAAATGTGAAGTTCAAAAGCAGTTAATTCATATGAGTGCTTTTAAAAACTTCACAGGTTGCCAACTTTTGTAATGTCAACAATATGACTTATGTACAGATGAAAAATGAATAGCAGAAGTAGTGTTTTCCTTTTGTCATTTGTGTGTTACAGCTTTTAAAGTAAGCTCACTCATTAACTGAGCTTTCTGAAGGTATCTGAAGCTTTTACATAAGCCACGGTATACTTAAAGATTCTTTTTGTTCTTTCCTGTAGGTTTAGATGCTGGACCTGGTTACCTGGAGCACAGGGGTTTTTTTCAGTGTGCTTATTTGGTTTCAGATAGCTGTGTGAGCTACTTGGAGGAAAGAAACAAATCAGTGTTACAAGCTGAAGTCTGACTTAAGAGGATTAGGGACTGATGAGGGTTTATGAAGTGTGTGAATGTAGACAGTTAAAAATACTTCAAAAACCACTGAAGAATCATTGAAGATGAGATTTTATCTTTTTTTTTTTTCTCCCCCACCAGTTAATTGCAGAAATTATTGGCTAAACAGTTTGAGTGCAGACAGTGAAATTCTCTAGGAAGATCTCTACATGTTAAAACTGAAGCTGTGATTGAGTTTTACTGGTCACTTTGTCAAGGCTTCATTTGATTTCTGTAGTAGCTGCCTTGAGTCTTGAACTTTTCCTTGTTATACTTGCCATAAAATCTTTCTCACTTTCAGAGGGTAAGAAACTATTATTTATATTTGATTTGACTTCCTCTGCTTTCTCCTTTCTAAAAGATGAAGGCAGAAAGACAACAATTTTAATAGGATATCACTACAAAGTATTTTGCTGTTACAGTTGCATTGAGATTTCCTGTGTTATGTCTCTACTCTGAGAACTAGTTTGAGTTAGGAAAGCAGAATGTGCACTGTCTCCACATCACACTCTTTCTGGAGGCTGTATCTAAAAATATATGCAAGTAAAAGAATTCTAAATGGACATCTTAATTTTTGCAGTTATCATTAGCTTTCCTTGGGACAATCTAACTTTGAAATTCAGTCTTAGGAAAATCAGTACCTTCACAGTACTGAAACTAAATAAATTTGTTAGCATTTTTGAGGAGTAAATGCTTTTATCAATGTAAAGCAGCTCCTGCTGAGTTTTTAACCCAGAGATATAATTTTTAAAGTAAGAGCGATTTTGAAATCTGTATATAGAAATGAGCTGCAAATTTGCCACTGAAATACTCAGGTGAAGTCGAAGACATCACTGCTCTTCCCTAATTTATTGAGACACCCTTAGTGCCTTACAGTGTAATGAAAAGTGTAAAGATGAAGAGCAAGGGATTCAGCTTTCATCACTTGATGATGATTTACAGACAACTTGCAAGAATTTTGTGGGCCTCATATTTTATTGCATGTTCCTGTTTGCTGTTGTTATTACACTTCCCTCGTCTGTGTGTCATTCCAACAAGGTAGCCATTGTTTGCTCCCAAATGTAGCAGGACTCACACTGAACTTGCAGCTGTCCAACGAGCGGTGTAAAATCTTGTTCTTGACTCTGATAAGTCATCGTATTGCTCTGTCTCTCTCTCTCCTGTGGTGTTGAGAATTGATCTCTCCTGACTGCTTTGCATGGATCAGGTCCTTTCCCCCATCTCTTCCCCACCCCAACTTAGGCATCAGATATGGCTTTCAAGTTTCTGGCTGTTAATTTTATCCCGTATCTTGTAGGGAGAGCAGTGCTAACAAATTACCTCTTCTGCAACTTTTTCTCAGCCGCAATAGAAGTATCAATTGTGGCTTGGCCTGTGTATTTACATATATTTAGCAGGTTTATATATGGAGCATCTTTTATTCTGGCAGCCTGCTAACAGTGCACTTAGGTCAAATT
This sequence comes from Lathamus discolor, assembly GCF_037157495.1. Classification (NCBI taxonomy): domain Eukaryota; kingdom Metazoa; phylum Chordata; class Aves; order Psittaciformes; family Psittacidae; genus Lathamus; species Lathamus discolor. Next base: position 18,079,534 of record NC_088892.1, read on the forward strand.
ATACTGCACCCATAATCTTCAGTGTCTCAAAATGTATAATATTTTAAAGACTCGGTATTTTGTATGTCAGAGAGGAAAGAGATGGGAGCCTTTTCAAAATACCCTGAGAGTTTGCTGCCACTGTGCTGGTACTTTATATATTCACTGTCAGGATCTGTAAATAAAGATGCTTCTCTTTGGCCCCTATTTTATTTTAAATTATTTTTATTCTTTAAAGAATGACCTGACATAGGTTTCTGACATTCAGACCATTTGTTTATGAACTGTGTTAGTGAAACTGCCTTTGGTTTTCTGCTTGATCATCACCAATGTATCCAACAGGTTTTTATTGTTTTGGTAATATTCTCAGTTAGAAAGTTTGTGACTAAACTCATTTATAACTAAAAAAGAACATTATTACTAAAGGTAGCAAGAGCTATCACCAGCCAAGCATAAAACGTATTACATTTAAAGGCCATTATTTTTTGTCCAAATTATTGCTGTCTAGAGTGTAAAAATTTTTTTGGCTCCAAAGTAATTCTAGTTTCAGAATCATTTTGTGAGGATATTTTTTCTTCTTCTTTTAGTTATGGTAATGGGTGAAGGAATACATATTTTTCTTGCAATTTGGATGACTTATCACAAATAACCTTGAATTAGGTTTCCAGCAGACTGCCTGCAAATCCTAAAGTTATTCTCATTATTATTATTAAAAATGCAAAGTTATGAATAATGCTTTTTCACATACATAGGGACAAAAAAAAAAAAACAAACAAAAAAACCCCAAACAAACTGATATTTAAAAATCTTCAGTGAAGAAAAGGAAAATGTCAGTGATCATATTCGTAAAACTTTCAGATTTTTGTTTTGTCCAGGTCACTTTTCTACGACCTCTATGTTTGGAAGGGATGAAGATTTCATTTTTAAACTATGTTTTGCATGTAGGAGATGCAGTTTTGATTTATTTTTCATAAAGCACACAATATTAAAAAAGCTTTTATAATGATACTGTGTTCTGAATTTAATTTTACTTTTAACTTTCAAATATTGGAATTTAGTGAGAGAGATTTAAGTAACTGTAGGTTTTTTTACTATGCATACACTGTATGTAGTGTTTTGCTTCTTTTCAGGAGGAGAAAAAGGCAAATCTAAAATGACATTCTTTTAGCTATCAAGGAATACATGTAAATCAAGTGTCAGTCATGGGTTGTGGCACTTGAGTGCATTAGTATGGTTATTTTTATTCCAAAGTTTATTACAAAGTAATTTATATTCTCTAGCCCAGAAATATAATTGCTCTGAACACGGAAGTCCTGCAGAGCTTTTGAAGCTGGGAGATGTAGCAAAGAGCATTTCAGACAATTTTAAAGAAACAAAAAGAAACATTGGTAAAAGGAATGATTTCTGAGTCATCAGCTGTCAGTATTGAAATACATTTTTCTCACATTGTGCAATAATTGCTGGCTCTATTAATGTGATGTGTGTTACTGCTTTGGTTATTGCTGATGTTCCAAAGTCAAATAATTGTAGTGTTTTCTCTGTGCTTTATCAAGCAAATTGACTTTTTTTTTTTTTCCTTTTTCATTCCTTTTCTTTTTCTTTTGAGTCAGGATCTTCCTCAGTGCCTTTCAGAATGGGATATTATATGTCTTTTTCACTTTGAGAGTACTTTTTCCTCTTCGTTTTAACCACTGCCGTGTAATTTTTGCCCTCATTTCCACTAGGGACTTTTCAAACCTATTTGTTGTAGCACATTTAAAGGTATAAACAAAGTAATAACTTCTGGTTTTTTTCCCCATCCGTGTTTCCCATGTAACCTCAAAAACCCGTATTCTGGCAGTTACATATTAGTATTTTCCATTGGTGAGTTGACCTTTGTCAATGGAAATCCAACAGAAAGTGTGAATACTGTAACTGGGAAGTCAGTCTTACAAATAGACCATAAATGATTTAACTTTACTGCTTCCCATCTGTGTTGCACTGAAGTGCATTGTGTTAAGACTTTGACCTTTTCTGCACCTTTACATACGATGCTTAGCTGGACTTCTGTCTTTCCATTTTTAACCTGTCTCTGATTTCAGAGTCTGAAGTAGTTACCTCTGCCAAGCCTGGTTGTTTCTGTGAAGTACTAAACAATGGCAGCAGTGGACAGCAATAGAATCTATTTTGTTTCTGTTGTGGTTTTTGCTTTCAAGGCTGCTTGTGAGGGTGGGCTCCTAGAGGCAAAAATGTGCATTTTGATCATAATGAAGGGAAAAAAATGTTCAAAGAGTGTAAATAAAAAAAACAGAAACGATACAAACCATTCCAATGGTCTGTCTTCTACTACTGCAGTATATGGATGGCAGGATGACTATTTACAATGTTCATGACTTCTATAAAAGATGAGTTGTATCATTCTTTCTACTAACTTTTGGAGTTATCTACAAAATGAGCAATCTGAATAAAAGTTTTTTGTTATTTAGAGCTATGCTCTATGAGAAACAGCGGTGTCTTCTTTCAAACTGCCTAGGCAGTTTTCTAAAAGGGTATGTTGACTTGAAATCCTGTTCTCGCTTTGTAATGCTATCTAAACTGGTACTGTCAGTGCTTTAGTGTTTTTTGTAATGCATATATTCTGTACTCTTGGCAATGTGCTCTTAGAGGGCCACTGAACTGTGAGATTTGGCTCGTGGTTTGGTTTCTGGTCTGTAGAATAGTTGTCAGTGAGCGACTTCTGCTTTCTGTGCCTCAGTTTCCTTTCAGCCAAGTGACGTGAATGTTACTGACTTGGCCTGAGAAAGGCCAAGAAATAAAATTAATTTGGTCTGTATTTCAAATACCTAAATTCTTGAGCAAAGATAAGAAGTAAAGGTTAGAGATAGAAGCAGAATTTATTCTGCTACACAGTGGCAGAAAGCTTTGTACTACTTAAGGAATAATGTCCTCTCCAAAGCTTTCTTGTGTTAAGGAACTGGAAGAATAGCCAAGGCTCTTTAAGTGAGTTTACCTGTGTGGAATTATAACCCAGGGGATTGAGATGCTTCCATATTAATGATAAGCTTTGATAATAACTTTTAAGTTATTTGATGTATGAGACTATAATTCAGTATTTGGTTGAAGATTTTGCTTCCGGACTTGAAATGTTTCCCAATATTTAGTGTGTGTGCGTGTGTGTTCTGTATGTGTCAGAATTGTGTCTAACATAGGGCTAGACAAAATGGTAAAACCACCCTTCTTATTGCTTTTCTAATGTCAGATAATGTCAGAAGAATTCTTGTAAGCGGTAGTGAAGTCTTTCAGAAGCTGTTTTGAGCAGCTTCTGAAGTTTGAAGTTCAGCATAGCATACACTACCAGCTACTGAGTTTCCTGGGCTAGGTAACAAAGAAAATTGCTTTTTGTTATTCACTGCCTCTAACAAAACCCCATCTAATTTAAGTTATGCACAGTGGATTTTTTTCCCCTCCTAGTTTTTGTGTTTTTCTTGTATACTAGTGGGTGGAACAAATTTATCCATCAGAAAAGGTTTTAAGCTAGTAATTTACTTTGTGATGATCAGGAATTTCTGACATGGTTTGTGTCTGAAATACTCAATATCATATAAATCAAAATATACAAACTCATGCCATAGTGCTGTGTGCTACCTTGCTCTGAAATCACTGAAAACAAAAGAGATATGTTAATATGCATATTACTGTGGAATGACTGGTTGGCTTTTCCTGCTGGGCAGCTGTTGGAACTAATCAGATTGTGCCTAAGAGCATAATAAGGAAAAACTTTAATAATGCTCAGCCCTCTTGGAAGCTCTGTCATTTCAGCTGCCGTACTTACGTTCACTAATTTTGTCTAGGTTTCCTGTTTTGTTCTAAGCCATAATGCTGAATCTCAAACCAGATTTAATTTCATTTTGTGATGGATTATTCCACATACATTCACAGTAGGCCACCTCTTACAGTAACAGTAAAGTTAATTGAGGGTGGAAGTAGAGTTTTGACTCTGTAGGTAGAATGCTTCACAAATTTAGCAACTTGTTTTATACTGTCACTTCAGGTTTTTGAGATAGTGCTCTAAATTGTGACTTGGTGTAGCAAATGGGAGCTACTTTGGTGTAGTGATCAGTACTGCAGATTTCTATGAGCAAAATGACTCAGTCCTTTCTTGGAGAGTACTTGTTTTGTATCTGTGAATTTGACGTCTAATCACAGATGTAGTTATTGATAGAATGTCCTAGGCATGTTTTAAGAATAGTAACGTGCCTGAAAAAATCTTCAATTCGGAATCAGCTGTTCATTTAACTCACTGCTTCATCAACGTGACAAATGGAATTATTGTTCATAGCTTAATCCCTTAACTAATACGCAAGATCCTAACAATACGTTAAACACATTAAAAGTTAACATTAAACCTATGAAAGTAAAGAAATAGAAATTAAATGTAGAAGTTAAGATTTTAGGCTAAGTCTTATGTCTATGTTAAAAATTGTTTAGGGAATGTTAAATTGTTTGAGGTGTGTGTATTTTCCTTGCTGATGGTCAGCTTCCTAGCTGGTGGACATGAGTTAACATGTTTATGCTGGATTTTTAGGTTGATTTCTTTGAATAGATTTGGTTGGGTAGATTCAGTTGTTTGTATCATGCCTTTAGAATATAAAGGCTAAGCTTCTCATTGAATTATTGAGAACATATTATGTCCAGAGGGTGCTTTCTTACAGCCATTTTCCTGGTTCCAACCTGTGTGTAGCTGAGAGATGCTGTCTTTGTTAGAAAGTGTCTCAAAACAAGATTAATTCTGTTGGCCTTGTGGTGGTTCTTCAACCTGAGGTTGTTGTCATAGTGGAGTAGTTATGAAGAATCTAGGAAGAACTCTCAGTTTTTGTTTGCACACTGAGACCTTGATGGTTGAAATCATGTTGGTTGCCCGGAAGCTGTTGATATTTTTAACTAAGTACAAGGCCATAGGTCCAATTTTTGTGTGTGTATTATAAAGTCTTACTGTACCGCAAACAGCATGTGTACTATTATTTGGGAACATCTGGTTTAGGACAGAGGTTGAATTAATCTCGGAAGACCTTTGGGTGGATGCAGAGCTGGGAAAGCTCGCTTTTGCCTCTAGTTTGGATTACACAAATGGTTGAAGAAATTTCTGCCCAGTAACTGTCTTTGCCTAACTTGCTTTTTCTGGAATAGTACAGTTTTGTGAGGTCAGTCATATTGCTAAGTAATACTTCAGCCATTCTGTTTATTCTGGTGTTAGCTTTCCTGTGAGTATGGCTATCATCCACTTGGCTGTTGAGATTAACTGTTCTATGCATTTTTTGTGAGGGACATTCTTTCAGCCTCAGAGGATAGATAGTTCATAGTTTATTGGAGGATATATGTTTCTTTGTGTGACTTAACTAGATCATTGCAACAGAAGATATTATATTTACCTCCTGAAGTTGATGTTCTTCATGTTTAAGTGTTGGCTTCTTTTGTTCTATGGTTCTCTGTTTTCTTTTTACATTTTTTTTGTTCTTGGAGAATAAAATCCCTGCCTATTAGACAGAATTTATAGTGAATACTCAAGACTGACTGCTACTAGAGAATATAAACAGTGAACAAAAACTGAGCAGAAAAGCTGGAATGGAATGAGGAGTGTTTGGTGTATCCCCTGTAAACATGCAATTTTAATATGCATAATTTTATTTCCTTTGTTGCAAATCAATTGTATCAATTTCATCACCGATTATAAGTCTGAGAAATAGCACAAACATATTCAACTAGAGTAAAATTGGAGTTTTGTTCTTGTTCTTAGAAAGGAACATGTTCTTGGGTATAACAGCTCATAAACCTACGTATCAATTACAATTTTAAGATTTTTGTTGCCAAACAGCTCATAGGGAGCCTGGTTTTGAAATAGAACTTGTCAACTAGAAATTCATGACAGTTTATGTACTAGAACTTTGAATACACACAGGTAGCATGAGGGTTTTTTCCAAATTGCCTTTTTGTTGAGGTACTGCCTTGGAGTACCTCTTTTTATCTTGCATTTGTTCTGCTGATTCAGATAAATAGGTGTCGGTAGCACTGGAGGAAGAAGACAAGTTGTCTTCCTGATAAATCCAGCACCAGAAAACACGTTTTTTGGCTTATCCACTATATTCTGTGATCATTGTGGTGAAAAGACTTTCATTTGATGAGTTTTAGAATTCGGTCTCCCTGGAACTGTTTTTAGTGCTTACTGTCATACTGTACGTCTTCTCAGCAACCGTCCCTGATTTATTACTTTGAAATTGCAGTGTTATTTATTATCTTCCAGTGTGTAGTGAAGTGGCATCTTGCACTTACATACATCACATACTTTTACACTTTAATATGGTAGTCCTACTTTTTTTTTTTTTTCTCTCGCAATAATATAAAAAGGATCAGTTTTATTATTTGGAAAAGCATAGCTTCATCTCTGTCAGAAGCAAAAATGATGCTGTGGTAGTTAAATGTCCCACGCAAACTTTCTCTTTGTGTCTTACAAACCCCTGCAAAAGGTGGAGGCCTTTAGCAAGGCTTACTGTCATGTTCATTTCAGCACTTTTGGCAACAAGCCTATGATTCCTAAAGCTGGTTTGTGAAAGCTGGGGATGTCTACTCAAAATGAAAGAAGTGAACACTTACAGTAGGTTTTGTTCTCATTCTGTTTTATTTTTTTCCCCACATGAATTGTGAATTTTCTGCATGAAAGCTGTGTATTTTTTTTAATGTCAAAATTCATAAAGCAGTGATACACACACATTAAAGTGTGGTCTCTGCATGTGAAAATGTGCTTGTGATGTAAATCCAGAGAACATGCTGTCTTACTCATTTATTGTCTTTTGTGTTTCTGGATGCTAGGATCCCTGAAGAGAAGCACGTGTGTGTGTGTGAGATACTCTTGCCACTCAGATGAAAGTTCTGTCAATGTTTTTTTCCTGAAAGTGTAAACATAAAGGGAAGATACAGTTTTCTTGCTCACAGCTGAACTTTAGTTTAAAAGGGCCTCAGATCAAATAAGATGATCTTATTAAGTAACTTATTGGAAAGACTACAGCACTGGAAGTTAATGTATGGATTTGTCTTAATGAAGATGCCATGTATTTGAAGAAATCAGGCACCTTAGACGTGTGTGTGTGTGTGTGTAAGAGGGAATAAGATAATAACAATATCTTAATTTAGTGAGCAATGGTTTGCAAATATTTGTACTCCTCTTTAACAAAGGACAGAGGTTTTCAGTTTGGTTTTTTTTTTCTTTGTTTCTCCTTTTTTCACAAGCCAAATCCATATGTATCTGTCACCTCATTTTCCACAGAAATGACTTAAAGCAGAGGGTACTGGATGGTCTCTCTCATGTAGGGTAAAGGAATTTTCAGAATTGTCTATATCCTTGTATAAGAATTCTGTTCTTATTATGCAAGTCATTGTCAGTTTTAATCTTCTGCCTGAAAGTATGGATCTGGTTATAGAGTAGGTAGTGAATAGGAGGGCATTAGAGGTTCACACTGCTGTAACACCTGGTCAGCATTCATCTGAGGGCTCAAAAATGTTCATTTGGGAGCCTAAGATACTTTGTTTGGCAGTTGAAGCAAAATGAGGTTGTGATTTAGGAGCAGCTCTGAACAGCAATACAGAACTATTAGGTGTTACCTCTGAAAGCACAGTGATACATTAGAGAATTACATTACTAAAGCAGGGACTCATTTATTTCTTTCTTTTTAGAGATACTTGGTTCTGTTATGTTGATGTTCTCAACTAAGAAGTGAGCAAATATGTTATTGTCACACATACATAATGCAAATATCAAAATTCATTGGTTGAACATACTGTTGCCTAATATAAATCCTCTTTTTCTTAATGAAATGTCTATAGTGTGACTACAAGGGGAAGGTACTGAAGGACAAGTCAGGTATCTGAAGCTTTATCTAGCTCTGGAAAGATGGGAGTTCATGTTTCAGCAAAGTTTAAATGTATTTCATATCTTAATCTTAACACCTTCAGGTGTGGTAAAGATATAGTTTCTTGTTCCTAAGGTTCTCTGAGTATTTCTGAACAGGTATAATGGAGGAGATTAAGAGGGGAAGTTACTTCTGTAATTGCTTTACCTGCAGCTGTTGACCTCTCTTGTTTTGTAAAGGGTGTCTCTAAATGAAAGAGTACTTGTTTAAAGTATAAAATTCTAAAGTTTAGTTTCTCAAGTTTACTCTATAACATGATTAGTAATTCAGAAGTGTCTAGCTTTTTCAAACAAGCTACAAGCTTGGACAACTGATAACGTGTCTCTGTACTTCAGTTTCCCATCTTTAGATAGTGGCACCACTATTTATATAGCAGGAGTATTGTCAAGATAAATTCCTTAAAGTTTTGTGGTGCAGCTGCATATTTTGCTCCAATATATAATTGCATGTCTGTGAAATGCGGCAGAAGATTATTCAAGTGACAGCCCAGTTCCTGCTGCCAGTTTTTTGCAAGCAATTATCTTGGTAATTTTTATATCGTATTAGTGCAGTAATGTGGGTACACCATTACTCCTATCATTAGATATGTGAAAGGAATTTTTATTAGAAGAAAAGTTTTGGATGGTGAAGTTTTTGGTTTTAATCATAATTCATCATTCAAGAGAGAAGTTAAATTCCATAAAAAAAACCCCAAAGTTGAAACAGCACTTCACAGGCCAAAATGTGCTATGGGAAGAGAGTTACTCTTATAAACCTGGTGCAGTTTTGAAAATGTTAAGTGTGTGTATTGCTACTTTCCAGCTCTTCATGTTCTCTTCCTTGTAAAGCTTGTGGATTACTAATATTAATACCATTTAGATACGGAATTTCAGGCTTGCTTTAAGTGTTTAATGGCTTATTATTATCCTTATATTCTATTGATCCCTTCTACAGCATTTTGCTTTCTGTCTGTTTCCTAGTATGAATAAGGTTTTGTATGTGGTCGTATGTATGGAGAGGAAATCTTTGGTGGTGTTTTACATGTAGAGAAGCTCTACCTGTAGCTCTATTAGGAGCTGAAATCATGCTACTATACACTTTGATATAACAGTGCAGATATGGAGCGGTTCCATTTGTCTTCACAAAAACACTCAAAGAAACAATGGCTGGAACCTATCGTGTGGTTTTGGAGGAGAACTGCAAAGATTTTCCATGTTGCTACATCAGAAATACATGCCAGTTAGCAAACAGGCATTATTTTCTGGATTTTCTGAAAAGATTTTAGGGTTCTTTGGACACAAGATTGAATTTCAGCCAGATTTTTTATTATTAATTACTTTAATGAATTACTGAATTACTTTCTGGTGGTAAGCTGATATTTGATTTTGTTTCTGTGCTTTTTTTTCTTTTTATCTCTTTTTTTTTTTATCTCTTTTTAAACATTTTATCTATTTTATTTCCCAATATTCTTATGTGATTAGCTGGAATTTAGTTACTCTAAATCTGTTCATTCTAGTTTTGAGAGAGTAAGATTTTTAGAAATCATGCACACTTCTAGCTTGTTGCAGTGCTCATTGGAATGAGTTAAAGTGAGTTACCATAGAACATTTGTAAATTGCTTTTTAGATGTGTGTTGTCTAGCCCTTGACTTTTGTTTTAAAATTCAGTTGAACTGAAGACATGCATCCTATAATGTGTTTGGCATGAAGTTGTAGATACGAAACAATGAGCTGTCTTTGCTCCTGTGTCTGTCTTGAAAGGTTCATAATGCTCTTCTTGAATGAAGGTTGAGCACAGTGTGGATCTAATATGTCAGTTAACAATGTATAGTTATTATATACAGTCACATAATATAAAGTGTAGAAAGTAATAATCACTGAGAGACTGTCTAATTTCAGAGTGCTTTGTTTCACAAGCAGTAATTTTTATATGGTTATTTAGCACAATATTTTTCCTTTCCCTATTTCTTTGAGAAATTACTATTTTCTGTCAAGCTACTGGTGGACAAGTGGACTATTATGAGCATTAACTAGAAGCTGTGGGTTTTTTTTTGTTTTTTTTTTTTTTCCCTGTTCTTCTTGACAATCTGCAGGTAGTCAATGCCCCATGGGTTTTATATACTGTAATACTGCAATATGTGTATCTAGAGAAGGTTATGTATAGACTTTAGGTGCACTTTGTCACATGCAGTCCTGTCCCTAGTACTAGAAGCTGTTGTAGCTTATCACGTTAAGTGTCCGTGTGTCATTGATTATGTATTTATTAATGTACCTAAATGTTTCATTTTTTAAAAAACTCTTTATTTTTTTATTTACATGACAGCCCAAAACAGCTCCGAAAAGGACTTTTGGATCCATTACAAATGATCAGGTAAATACACAGTAGGGAGTGTTCAACATGAAAACCAGTTTTATTAATTCAGAAACTACTTTGGGCATGGGTCCGCTGAAAAGTATGTTAGGAAAATTGAATAAGGTAATGCAGTTGCATATTGCCCTGATGAAGAATCTTGTCATCAGGGTTAGAGCCTCGTAAAGCAAATCCTGGCTCTGAGATGGGCATAATCTTGTTTTGCCTCATATAGGTAGGTTACATTGCCTAAGCTGTCTTTTATAGATTAGAACCGCTCAGCCTTTTATTTCTCACTCCCATCCTTCTATAGTTGTGGAGATAATATAGCAGATTATTTTTACTAGTCAGTCATTTTAATGGCAAAAGGTACTATAGAAATGTTAATTATTTATTAATGCTTTTCTTATGTACTCATACCCTTTCTAGTGTGAGCTAAACCTTCATCTCACTATGATAATGTAGTGACTGAGGTACAGTTCAGTCCAAATAACAGTGCTACCCTATTGGAAATTTCAGTGAGGTTTTAACAATGATAAAGCCATTTACTTCAACATCAGGAATTTAATCATGAAGGTTTCTCTTCTCGTTTCTCTCAGAAATTTTGCTTCTCAATTTATTTGCTCATAAGGGAGAGTATTAGTTATGTATAGTCTTAAAAATGTTTCTAGGAGGTTTCATTATTTTTGTAGTATTTAGAATGGGAGAATTCTTCATTCTTAGAGAATGTCTTTGTTAAAATGCAGTATAATGTCACACCAACCTTATCCCTTAAGCAACATGAAATAGACTTGCTTTAACTAGGCAAAAGTATAATTTTGTGTAACTTTTTTCTTTTTTTGTGGTTTAAAAAGATGTATAAACCTGTAATGAATAGCAAGAAATACTCTTGGATAATATTTTAGCATAGGAAATTACTCAACTGTTAATTATTAACATGGAATAGATCTTTGCTGCCTTTTCTGTTTCTCTAGGAGTTTACTGCTAGTGAAGGGTGTCGTGGTTTAAACAAAGTCAGCCATAAACCATGCAGCCCGTCTGCTCACTCCCCCCCCTTCTTGCCCTCCCCCTGCACCGAGAGGGATGGAAAGGAGAATAGAAAAGAATGCAACTCCCACGGGTTGAGATAAGAACAGTTTAGTAACTAAGGTATAACACAAACCACTACTGCTACCACCAATAATAATGATAAAGGAAATAACAAGAGGAAAGAACGCAACACCTCAACACCAGCTGACCAATAACTCGCCCCACTCCCCCCAGCTGAGCACCGGCCAATACCTCGTCCAACCCTGCAGTCCCCCAGCCCTTCCGGGTAACTCCCCGTTACATCCTGTGCATGACGTGCTGTGGTATGGAATACCTCTTCGGCTAGCTTGGGTCAGGTGTCCTGTCCCTGCTTCCTCCCAGCTTTTCCTCCTCCTTGGCAGAGCATGAGGCTCAGAAAGTCCTTGGTCAGGCCAAACATCTGAGCAGCAACTAAAACCATCAACGTTACCATCACTGTTCCCAGGCCAAAATATGAAAACATAGCACAGCACTAGCTACTAAGAAGGAGAAAAATAACTTCTACTGCTGAACCCAGGACAATTGGGAACTAAAGCTGTGTTATTTCTGTCAAAATTGTATGCCATAATGAAAAACATCTTTCTCATAGTTGATAGAGAAAAGCAGAAAGGGTATTCATATGTATAGCTGCATGTATTCAAAGTCTATAAGAAATGTTTGTTGTAGTTGTGGGATCTAATGACTGAATAATCAGTGCCCATCTGTCAGCTTGTGTACAAATAAAGAAGTAAAAGATAGGTGACAGGGTGTTTTTTTTTCCCTCTAGCTTCTGTTGCTTTTATTTTTCTGGAAATGTATGCTAAAGCATAGAATATAGAATTTGTCATTTCTCAGTAATTCTGAGATATATTGCAATTAACTGCTAGCCAAATTGAAGATGAAGAGGAAATTCTGCCTTTATGGAGAGATCAGTGGAGAATTACCATTCTAAAATTTAACCTAATTGCTGCAAAATATACATCTTGATTTAGAAACAATTTACAAGGCTTATATTTTCATATGACTTCTGGTAAAGAAGCCAAAGCTGTATTTGTTTTATTGTTTCAAAGTGTGCTCCAGTTTGCTTTAGAGTGTCCCTAGTTGCCGCTTAATGTCACAGATACTGTGCAAGTGGCACAGTAATTTTTGAAATGCGGATGGATAGTCCTTTTCCATGAAATAAATGATTACTTAGGTAGGGTCAAATTCTGGCTTTGAGAAAACAAATCAGTTAAAGAGTGCAGCCTTACGCCAAGGTAGACCTATAAATGCATTCCCCTTAATGATGGCTAGAAGGGTACAGTGAATACAAATCTTTTTTGCAAGTAATGAGAAATAAAGAGCCTTGCACACTGGGAACTTTCTTCCCTTTGGTCTGAAGTGTCTTAAACCACTTTTGAACATGCATAATTAACATAAATAAAGGTGAAAGACAAACATAATAAACAGAACCAGGCTGGATGCTATTGTTCATTATTACAGGTATGGCAAATAAAACCAAAATCCTAATTAGTCAGCGTCTTGATTGATGCTTTCTTTTTCTATTCATCCTATATGTTCAGCTTTAGTGATCTGCATTCTAGCTCTGCCCTTATGGAAGGAAAGATACGGCTGGAAAACTGCCTTTAAATCCCTTCCTTCTCTGAAGGGTGAGAGATATGAGAAGAGACAATAATTGTGATATTCTTAAGCCCTGCTTGTCTGAAGAGACAGCAGAAGAGGGAATCTACTTCTAGATTCCAATCTTTATTTTAGCAGACTACTTCTATGAACCCTATTTTTTAAAAGAAGCTGTTTGTGCAATATATGTAGCATTTCTTCCAGGGGTCTTAGGTGTTCAGCAAACCCCATGAAAAAGATTGATCTTGTAGTTCTGTGATATTTTTTGAGATTAAAATAGATCATATTTTCTTCCTGGGATTGTATTTTTCACTACAAATGCAAAATGCATAATGATGAAGTAAGGAATAACTTTGGTGATGTTTTAGAGTGTATTCGTAATCAACTTATGTCTTAGTTTTATCTTTACCGTCTAACACCTGAATTAGGAAATAAGGCTCTTTTCAGTGATGGTGGTAGTTTCCTATGCTAATAGTTTCAAATGATGTTCGGAGTTGCCCCACAAACAGAAACTTTTTCTTGTTTGCCTTGAAATTGAATATGGGTTTAAGTCCTCCACCGTGTGCATGCTATCTTGCTTTGCGTGTGGCCGAACTCTGGCTTCATTCCTCCTTTCCATACTCAATCACACAATGGAGGAACAATCTGTCCAGGTATTTAATAGCTTTTCTGTAGAAACAGAGAAACTGATTAAAAAAAGCAAAACACACCATCATGTCCTCCATCTCTCTCCCTCCCTCTCCCCCCCTTCCCCACCTTTTTCTAAAGTGTCTTTCTTCCATGTTTGCTCTGAAGCTTTCTTAAGGCCCTGAAGCTTAAAGTAAAACCAGATATTGCAAAATAAAGGTAAATATAAATGTATATTCCTGTATACAATATATATAAAAACATATATTCCGTGAAAATTTCAGAACACTGAGATATTTCTCTGTTTGCGTATACCATCATGCTAAAGTATGTTCTTTCTGTGTCTTGTAGGGTCAAAACGTGTTTGGTCTTGATATAACTGAGACACCTGAAGGAGATAAGTGGCCTCAACTGATTGTCCAGCAGATCCTGGATAGGGAGCAGAAGGATACCTATGTGATGAAAATTAAAGTTGAAGATGGTGGAAGCCCTCCAAGATCTAGCACTGCCATCCTCCAAGTCACAGTGACTGATGTGAACGATAATCGCCCAGTCTTCAAAGAGAATGACATTGAAGTCAGTGTCCCAGAAAACGCTCCGGTGGGCACCTCTGTTTCTCAGCTGCATGCCACTGATGCAGACCTGGGGTCAAATGCACAAATCCACTTCTATTTCAGCAATCAGATCTCCAGTTTGGCCAAAAGGCTGTTTGCCATAGATAACACCACTGGTCTCATCACTATAAGGGAACCACTAGATAGGGAGGAATCTCCTGTACACAAATTAACTGTTTTGGCAAGTGATGGCAGTTCAACTCCATCAAGAGCAACAGTGACTGTTAATGTTACAGATATTAATGACAATGTCCCATCAATAGACACGAGATACATCATCAATCCAGTGAACGGGACAGTACTTTTGTCTGAGAAGGCTCCCCTTAATACGAAAATTGCATTGATAACAGTAATGGACAAGGATGCTGATCTGAATGGAAAAGTTACTTGTTTTACAGATCATGATGTTCCGTTTAGGCTAAAGCCCGTGTTTGATAATCAGTTTCTTCTGGAAACAGCTACGTTTCTAGATTATGAAGCCACACGGGAATATGCCATTAAAATAGTGGCTTCAGATTCAGGGAAACCTCCCTTAAACCAGTCTGCAATGCTCCTCATCAAAATAAAAGATGAGAATGACAATGCCCCAGTTTTTACACAGCCTATCATAGGTCTGTCCATCCCTGAAAACAATGCTCCTGGTACTCAGCTAACCAAAATAAGTGCTACAGATGCTGACAGTGGGCGCAATGCTGAGATCAGCTATATCCTGGGTTCTGATGCACCCCCTATTTTCAACCTTGACCGCCGTACAGGTATTCTGACAGCAGTGAGAAAGCTGGATAGAGAAAAGCAAGACAGGTACTCCTTCACTGTGCTGGCTAAGGATAATGGGATACCACCCTTGCAGACCAATGCTACTGTGACAGTGTCTGTCCTGGACCAGAATGATAACAGCCCTGCTTTCACACACAATGAATACAACTTCTATGTGCCGGAAAATTTACCCATGTATGGTACAGTGGGGCTTATCACAGTTACAGATGCTGACTCGGGAGAGAATGCTGCGGTTACTCTCTCTATATTAAATGGTAGAGATAATTTCATTATAGATCCACTTACTGGTGTAATAAGACCTAATATTACCTTTGATAGGGAACAGCAGGGGTCATATACTTTCCAGGTGAAAGCTGTGGATGGAGGAAGAGTGCAGCGTTCCTCAACTGCCAAAGTGACCATCAATGTTGTTGATGTAAATGACAACAGGCCTGTTTTCGTTATTCCTTCATCTAATTATTCGTATGAGTTGGTTCCAACATCAGCCAGTCCAGGGTCTGTAGTTACTAAAGTCTTTGCAGTTGATAATGACACAGGAATGAATGCAGAGCTCCGCTATAGCATTATAGGTGGGAACTCACGGGGCTTGTTCACAATTGATCAGTTAACAGGCAATATAACTTTAAAAGAGAAGGTAATTACATCAGATCATGGCTTGCACAGACTGGTGATAAAAGTCAATGACCTAGGACAGCCCGAGTCTCTTTACACTATAGCTCTTGTCCATTTATTTGTCAACGAGACAGTCACCAACAGTTCCTACATACAAGAGCTAGTGCGCAGGAATATGGAAACTCCAGTTGGCCAGAATGTTGGGGATGGGGAAATAACCCCACAAACCAATGATTATGTCAAGATCATCATTGCTATTATTGCAGGCACTATGACAGTTATTCTGGTAATTTTTGTTACTGCTTTAGTACGGTGCCGCCAGACACCTCGGCACAAGGTTGTCCAAAAAAACAAGCAGAGTGGTGAATGGGTTTCCCCAAACCAAGAGAATAGGCAGATCAAGAAAAAGAAGAAGAAGAAGAAGCGCTCTCCAAAAAGTCTCCTCCTCAACTTTGTGACTATTGAAGAATCTAAGCCTGATGATCCTGGCCACGAGCACATAAATGGCACTTTAGACATTCCTGTAGAGCTAGAAGAACAGACTATGGGAAAGTATAACTGGGCCACCACACCAACCACATTTAAGCCTGATAGCCCAGATTTAGCAAAGCACTACAAGTCTGCTTCTCCACAGCCTACCTTTCAAATTAAACCTGAGACTCCTGTACCCCCCAAGAAGCACCATGTCATTCAGGAACTGCCTCTAGATAACACCTTTGTGGTGGGCTGTGACTCACTTTCCAAGTGCTCATCAAGCAGCTCGGACCCTTACAGTGTTTCTGAATGCAGCTGTCAAGGAGGCTTCAAGACCCCAGGACCCATACACACCAGACAGGTAATGGAAGTTTTAAGGTGCTTTCTCCTTCCCTTCTTACTTTGCCATTCCTGTAACTCTAGATCTAAGCACTGCAAAATAACCTTTACTGCAATGATTAGAAGTCAGAGTGCATGTTAGATCGAGGCACTGAAAAGTAAACAATTTAAGATTCATCAGTGTTAAGAGAGAAAAAGAAATGTCTGTTGGCTGTAGGGACACCGAGCAGAGAATTGTGCCATCGGTGGGTATTACTAACTGCAGATGGCAGCATGGCACTGCCTGCGTCACTGCAGTACCTCGTGCAGCCCTGCAAGGCACAGAGGGGTTATGGTGCTGTCCTCTGTAGTATTTTGTGCTCAAGAATTGAGGTAATCTAGGCCAGGTGGAAAGCAATAAAGCCTTACAGGATCTGATAAGTGGTTCTTAATATTAATGGAGTCTGGAATTGCAGCCTTCATTTGGGCATAGCTTTACTTCAAGGTCTCTCAAAAGCAGGCAAGAATTTTCCTCGGAGAGTTTCAGTGCCATTTTCAGTCTAGAAGCATACTGGACTATTTAAATCTGGTGGAGTAACACAGTTGGCAGGCAAAGTTAGGGGAAAATGAGAAGCATCAGTGTAATTGCTCTGACTTCTATGCTGCTCTGCCTGATAAACCAGATTGTAGCTTCTCAGAAATCCAGTACATGCAGCAAAGGAAATGTCTAAAGAATCCTCATCTTAAAATTAAAAATAAATTGAGAACCAAAGTACATTTTAGTCTTCTAGACACTACAGAAAGGCTTTAAGTCATTGGAAATGGAATTTAATGGTTGTCCTTATTCTGGACAAGATTATTAATAATAAAGCTTTGCTGTTTGTGTTTCCTTCTTTCTGCACATATCACAAAGTTTTCAGTGAAATAGTTTTCTAGTTAAGCTTTACTTGGTCAAGGAATTAATCATGAAAGAAAAATGTCAGGAGATTTAATATATTATTGATAATATATTTTAATACTATTGCCTGGGAGCAAATCCTCAGCGTGACTGAGCTGGTTAGACTTTTTGCGTTAGCTAGGTTTTGATTCTTTTTTTCTGTGGGCTTTGTTTTATAAACATGGGATAATGGTGTAGTAAGTGATAACAACATGTGCCTCAAAAAAGCTGCTCCTTCAAAGTAGCCATCATATCTTTGAAAATTGCAGGTTGGATTGTTTTGTCTGTTTTGTCTGTTTTCCTTACCAACCCAAATCTGTGATGCTTTAGAAAACTTCCATCTTTTTCTGAGGTGCATTAACAGAAAAATTGAAGGGAACGGGGTGAGAGAATTTCTTATTTCTAAGACATGGCAGCACTGAAAAATGAAGCTTTTTGAGATTTGAATATTTTGTATGAAAGGTATTTGAAGGTGTTAACTTAAATTACACATTACAAAAGCTTCTTGCCGATTTGTTCATCTGTTTGAACTCTCATAACTGAGATGGCCAGTGCTACAGAAATGGCAGGTCTGTAGGTCTCATCTAAGTGATTTTTCAATTGAGTTCTGGTAGAGTTCCTCTGAGCCAAAAAGGTTCTTCCATTGTCCGCTCAAATACACTGTCAAACAGAAATGCTGCAAACAAAGCAAGCTTGTAAGTCTCTAGGTTTTCACTAACATAGTTCTTCCATCCAAAGGGGCTTTTAAAGTAGAATGGAAGCAATTCTCTTCTGCAGAAGTTGTTTGGGGAAAAGAGCATTTCCTTTTATTTGTGTCTTAAAGGTCAATGACAGGGGCTTCCTACCTGGAAGAGCAGAATAGAGTTATGTTTTTTTTCTTCTTTAAATACTCATTGCCTGATACTAGCTTATCTTCATATAGCTGTACCTGAAATCATATTAATGCGATGCACTGAATATATCAAAAAGAGATTAATGTTACTATGATTCTATGATCCTATTGATTTTGTTAAATCTATAGCCTATCCTTCTTTTACATGTATTTTCTGTATGAAAGTGATCACATTGTTGGGGAAAGTATAACTGCTCACTGTCAAGGCTTTTTACACAAGTCTGAAAACAACATTAACTTGTTAACACGTGAATTCACCTTCTTATTCCTTATTTAAATAAATTCATTAACGAAACTACTTTTATTTACATAAATTGGGCAAGAAAAACTGTTAGGTTTAAATCCTTTGTATTGGACCATGATCACAAAGGCAGAATTACATTTCATAAGTAAAACCAAGTACAGTATTTCTTAAGCCTCGATGGATCTTGTAAGTCAGTCTTCCTTCTAACCTGGTTTTGTATGTGGTAGTCTCTACAGTTTTTTCAGGTGGGGCTGTAAAAGGTGATTCAGGGTGAGTTGTCACCGTTAGCCTGTAAAAAGACAAAGCAAACAAAAATGAACTTCTGCCACAATGGTTTAGCTGTTGTGCTGTCCCACTGCCCTCCAGCCTCAGAGACTAACAGGGTTTTTGTGCTTAATGATGCATTTGTGTTGTGCGGGCTCTGAATTACCAGGAAACTGAAGGCCAGGCTGGAGAATTGGAAGATAGGGAGGGCAGCTGACAAGGGAGGTGTGCTAGTTTGAACAAGGAAAGTATATGTCTAATGTGAGTAAAAATATTTTACTTTACCACGAAGAATTACTGTAATGCCTCCCTTTTACAAAACAAAAGCTTTCTGAAGGAGGCTAAAAAAGATTACATTCACTGTGAAGATAACTCTTCTGTTTCTACTGCATGCTGCTATTAAGAGGTAGCACATCTTAACTGTTCTTAGTTTTGTCCATGCAAGGCTTTCTACTCAGATATTTGAAGTAATATTGAGTTAGAGCTAAAAATATATGTTTTCTTTTGAAGCTCTAAATTTTGTGTATGTCCAAATGGTATCGATTCAGGTCTTTAAAGAAAGGAAATTATGTCTTTGCTTTACTGCTAAATTTGTCTAAGTGATCTATAAAATGACAGAAAGTCATTACAACAGTTGTACTCAAAAAGCGTGCAAGACAAGATGGAAAGGTTTTTCTACTAAACCCCCCAAAATATCCCTTTAGTGGTCATGTGGGAAAATAAATACAGCAGTACCAGCTGAAATTTTAATGGAGAAGGAATTGGAGACTCCTGAAGCAGCTGGGGACACATTGAATCGAACTGCAGGAACTTTAAGAGGAAAAAGTATGGTCCTAATGTAATGTCCCCTATGTATGTGAGAAGGGGGAAAAGGAGAGAGATATTAGTACTGTTCTGAAGTTACACAGTAGGAATTAATAAATACTAGTGATAGCAGAGCTGCAGAATAGCATGCTTTCTTTTGGGATGTAGTAGAGATAATTCTTTTATGAATGTTTTGCCAAGTGCTAAATTTTGAAGGGGCTTCTTACTCATAATAAAATTTTTCAAACTTGTGTATTTGAGGCTTGTAAATGAAATTCACTTTCAGTGCCATGAGATTTTCATTGTTTTGGTAGTTGTGGGTCTCATAGAAAGATGCTTTTCTTTGGCAGAAAAACATACAGCACCTTTAAAGTTTGTCTGTCTGCAAGCCTTGGAAAAGCTCCATTGCTTTTGACCTTTACCTCAGTGAGGGCAGACTATATGAATTAGTCCATGCTGACACAAATCTTCTAATTCACGTTGCATTTGCATTGGAATGATGAATAGAAAGGAGACGTTTTTCCAGTCTAGTTTTCATGTAATTTATAACACAAATTTAAAATATATATTCTTTGCTCAGGTACTTGAAACAGTGTTCAGACAATTGAAATATCTGTCTAGGGATCAGTCTGTCAATTCGAACCATGTATGATCTGTGGCAGTTTGGTTCAAAGAAGCTCCAGCCACATATGTTCATTAGAACTTCCGATGCATTTGCTGCCTTCTTGTCGCTATCTTTTCTTTAATGCTATTTCAGACATTCTTTTCATTTCAGAGTAATACAATATGTACTATAGGAACAGTTGAAATCTGAAAATAAACACCCAGTCACTCAGGGAGAGACTTGTGACCTTTTATGTTGTCATTTACAACTTAAGAGCAAGTTTTATTCTGACTTGGTGTTATTGAAGAAGTGTGAGTGTTCATGAAGGCAGCACCTCTTCGGCTGATAGACCTGGGAAGTACAGTCATGATCTGAATCTACCGTTACATAGTTCTTGGTGGTTCTCCATGATTCACAAGGAACTCTGGTCTGTATGTTAATTTAGCTTCACTGCTAGCACACTATACCAAGTTTGGGAAGTTGCTGAGGGAGTGAAGAAGCATGCATGGTGGTTTTATTTACCAATGCAAATCTTCATCAGTTAATTGTAGTTGCCAGGATTCTATAATTTGAGAACATATCCATACTTATGAACAGAAATTTCAGATGACACAGTGATCGCTGCTGCACTTGTTAGAAACTGGTTGGAGAGGGACATTATATTCTGTAGAAATCTGAAGGGGAAGTAGACTTCATTTAAAATACATTATGTTTTGGGCCCCTACAGTCACAATTCTGATACTGTTAGTAACTGCTTAGACCTGCTTACAGTCATGGTATATTTCGTTTTCTGATTTGAAATGTAGTGAAGAGTCATTATAGCTTCCCACTCACTATGAGAACAGTGTGCTTAGGATGTGAATTGAGAGAATATGACACTGTTCCTGAAACTAATAGCTCTAAAAAGTCACCTGTTATGTAAATCTATAGCTGCAGGATGTATTGTTTCATTTAATAACATGAGACTAGTGAGTTTAACCTAGTATAGTGTTCATCAGTAGTCAGTGCTGATGCTTCTGGTATGTAAAAGGGCTTAGAAATAACACTGATAACTTTATATTGGCAGATATAATTAAAGAATATCTTATAAATATGAGTTACATAGCTGTTGGTATAAGCCATTTCAAAGTTGATCACTATGATTCTAAAATAGTTCTGTTATTTTCTCTTAATATTTTGGTAGCTCTGATACACTGCCACGTGTACACATTTCAGGAAAAAAACCTGACATTCCCATCTGGAGAATTTCTAACTCAAGGATAAGTGAAAGTCTGCAGCATGGTGGTTACTGAGCAGCTGCTGAATTGTGCAGTACTACTGAAATAAAGCTGGTCAAAAAATGCTTTTCCTCTGTGGAATACTTTGAAGAAAAACTTTAAAATTGTTGTTTTAACACATCTTTCACTGAAAAGCATGGACGTATCTAGAATGGGCCCCCCTTGCCTCATAGTAGAAGGCAAAAATGGCGCAAATGGGATGTAAAGAAAAATGTTTTGTATGAGGAAAAAAGTGAAATATTTTGAATAGGACACTCAAGTAAAAACTAATTCAGAGAAACCAAAAGGCTCCTCCCTCCCTGCCCCGGCCCCCAGTAAGAGCTTGCTGACTGAGTTTATACCGAAGTTGGAAGAACTCCAGCATGAATAACTGGGTGATTTTTATGCAAGCTGGAATGATACACAACTCTCTCTTCAATAGCAGCTTGCTTTAGAGTAGAACTAGCGCAGATTTTCTTAAACATTAAGTGCATTTTGCCTTCATTTTTCAGTGGGATAACTAAAAAGTTTACTCTTATCCTCATGATCCAACTTTGTGGGTTTTTTTTGAGTGACCTAGAGCCAGCAATGATGCCTGATTTAGATACAGCCTAATTTTCACATTTCTTTCTTTTCCTGTTTTCTGCCAGCATATATTGCACTCAATAATCTGCAGTTGATAGCAATTTCCTGACCAGGGAGTGGCTAGCATCTTGGTGATGGTGGTATTGATGGTGTTTTCTTTCCTGTGAAATAATTGATTGGAATGGATTAATTTATGTGATTTTTTTTTTTTTTTATGACTCTAACTCTGTTGATAATAAATGGAGATCAAGGATGCAAAATATATCTTCTAATCAAAATATTTTATGCTCTTAGGATCAGTGCTATTGAATGAAGTCTGCTGAACCTCTGTAGAACATGTTCTAGGTGGTGTGGGAGTCTTTGAATAGCTATAATCTTGCAACAGCACTTGGGGTTTCAAACTGACAAAGCAAAAAAAAAGCCATACCTAGAAGCAGTTTCTTTTTCAGCATTTTTGCTATGGGTATATAGATGTGTGCAGATCTTTGATTGTGTATAGAAACCTAAAACCACAACACATCAAAAAAGGTTGGTTAGAACTGCAGTAGCTCAGTACTTCTCAAATCCATGCAGTGATTGACAGGGTAGAAATTTGGAAACAAACTTTACAATATGTGGGGAAAATTATGCAGGAAAGGGCTTTTCTCATGCTGTTTCTCTGTTTGCCAGCTCTGAACGCCATCGCATCTGATGTTATATACTGAAGTCGTACGTGTACACAATGATGTTAAGCCAGCAAACATGAAAACAAGGAAATAGCACGAGAAAGCCCTTTGTCCTGTCTCTGATTGCCGAAGAAATTTATCGTCTGATCTCCAGAGGGGTTTGGAAGTGACGATGAACTGTTCAAGCTGCCCTACTGAAAGGTATCAAGGGCAAGAATTTTTTAAAAAGCAAAGACAGAGATTTTAGTACGTTGTGCTATAGTGTTCTATAATGTAGTTTTGCTAAGAAAAAAGTAATGTGACCCATCCTTCTGCACAATTGGTGACTATGGTAAATCTATTTTGCTTGTAATCATCCTCTTGTCCCAGTTTTCTTTTTTCTTTATTTATTTTAGTTGAAACAATTAGGAACTTTGTTTCTATAAATATATTAAAGGGAGCAATAAATTTTATTCATACATTAAAAAAAGAATGTAAAGTTCTTTATACTCCCTGCATTTAAAATAAAACCAAACAAATTGTTGTCACTTATAGCACCATTATCCATGTTAAGAATTAAGTGTTATTTATATCTATACCATAATATTTTTAATGATGATATTGCTGCTATGGATCATAAATAGAATTGATCAAA
The DNA here is from genome assembly GCF_037157495.1 of Lathamus discolor. Lineage (NCBI taxonomy): Eukaryota > Metazoa > Chordata > Aves > Psittaciformes > Psittacidae > Lathamus > Lathamus discolor. The sequence goes on from NC_088892.1 coordinate 18,102,755, forward strand.
TCACTGCTTTCTCATTTTATAGGCACAGTAGTAGTAGTAAAAAATGAGTACTTCCTACTTTCTTATCCACAACATTTTGTAATAAATAAATGATCACCTTTTAAATAACTGGAAAGTATTCACTTAACTTTTAAAATAAAATCTGATTTGCTTGCTGAAGTCTGGCTAATGTCTGTGTAAAACTGCCATACATTTGACCTTTTGAAGTACTTTTATTTAAAACAAGAAAGTCCTGAGTTCAGTGACTTGGTTTTCAGTGTGATGAAATAGGAAATAGCATACGTCATTTTTTCACTGTTAGCCAGCACATGGGGGAGAAAACGGCCTAACGTTGGTATCCCTCCCCCCCCCCCCCCCCAGTTATTTCTCCATGTAGTTAACTTTTTAAAAATTCAAATTTTCTACGTGATAATTTGTTATTTAGCACGGCTCATCAAAAAAATAAAATCTGAGTCTTGTAGCTTCGTTTGCAGGTTGGTTGCAGGTTCTTGTATATTGCCTCACATTTTAGGGAGTAATGCTTAATATGTATCATCTATTATATTAGAATTTCATATGCAATGCGGAATCTCTTAGGAAGCAAAGGAGTATAAAGAACCCTGTTTTCTGCACTTATATGAAGACATGTAACATTAGTTTGCTAGAATAAAATGAAATACAGAAACACTGCTTTTAACTAGGATGTATACAGTATATATAACTTTCTTTTAAAGAAAAAGTTATTAATGATTCATGAATTAGACTACAACATGGAATTCTTACACATTACTATATGTTTGATGTAAAGGTATTTATAGGCTTGTACTTAATAATCACGTTGCCTCAGTTCTTGGACTGCAGAATGTCTACCATGACTGTTGCCTATAGTTTGCTCCACATTTGCTATCTGGCTCTTTAAAAAATGTGTATTTGGCTATTTGATCTGTAAAATAAATCCTATTAATAATGAAGTACGTATTGTAATTCAGCATATTGTATTGCATAATTATAGCTGTGACTGTTACAGAAGAATTTTTGTTTCTGATAATGAAAAAAATTTCTTTGGAGGAAGTTTATGTATCTATAAGACAGTTTTGCTATTTCTATTTATCATACCCTTGCAGCATTTATGTTTCAAACTAAAAACCCAACACTTTCAGTGGTTAGACATCCAGTTAATGATATTTATTGACTCAATGCCACAATTCAGCCAGTTGCTTTGGCTTGAAAGTTCATTCCTAACATAGCAAGAATTTATCCAAGAAGTTTTTAGTGTAGCAAAGATTGGTCCTACCTATTGCTGTTAAAGTTGTTAGCTTAAGTGGGCGATGGGATGCATTCAAAGGTATTGGTTAAGTATAATAACCCCTTAGCCTAGAAAAGTTGTTTGTCAGGAAGATAGCAGGATTTCACAGACCTTCAGTTTCTCTTTTTTTCTGTGGTATTTGAATCTTTGGATTTCTGTTTTTATGATAATTTGGTTGGATTTCCTCAGTGAGAAGACTCGTATACATAAAATTAATTTTTGAATAAGAAAAGCACCAAATAATTTCAATGCTTATATTGTATTTTACTCTTTTTTTTCCTTTCTATTTTTTTGGCTCAAAGGATACTGAGTTGAGATACTGAACTGGGTTAATCTAATCTAACCTTAAGCATGTAACTTAGTCATCTCAAGTGGACATCCACTTGCCCTCAGTTTTTACTCTGGTAGTGAAAAGGCATAATTATACTACAGCAGATTATTCTGGTGTTAGGACAGCATGCCCTCTAGAAGTGCCTACATTCTTACACTGAGTATGAAGAGAACCTTTTATAAATATCTTTTAATTTAAATGTGCCAGTTATGTGCTTGCAGAGCAAAATATGTTTTGTGAGATTCCTGCTTGTTTTGTTTTTAACCCAGCTGAAGGTCTACATTTTTCCTAGTGAAAATAGTGAATTTTCCTAGTGAAATACTGGTCAAATCATTCTAGTCCGTCAATCAGTAATTCCAGCAGAATTTGAAGGTTTTAAAAAAAAGGTACATGCATGAAATAAAAGGTACACCAAGCAGTTTACTGGTCCAGATTGATAATCTCTTTTAGTTCTTTCCTGAGTCAGCACAGCCAAATACAATAACCCTCCAAATGCACTGAGGGAAAGGCCAGTGACCTCTTGAGTGGTACAGTTTCATGTTTTTCCTCTGTTTGGGTTGTTTGTTTTTTTTCTTTACATGTAAGTATCACTTTAAAAGAAAGTAATTGTTTCATAGCCTGGCATAAGTCTTGTTCAGAGAGCTCATTTCTTTCTGATGGTTAAATGGGTTCATGAAAGTATCATGAAAGCTTAATGCATGGTGACCAAATTTGTATGTATGCTGAATGTAAATTTCTACACTTTTCAACGATGTGAAGGCGAAATGGAGGCCAGTCAAAAACATTCCATATTCAATTTTGGGTTTTTTAAATGAATACTAACATCCTGAGTCAAAGTACATGTGTCAAAACCAACTCTGTTTCTCAAATGTTTTCACCTACAGAAGTCCTGTTCTCTGCATACAAGTCAAGTAAATTAAGAGCAAACATCACTGAGTTGACCAAATGGTGCTTTTGAAATTGACAACTCATGATATTTTCTTTACAATATTAGTCATATTTTCTAAGTTTTTTTTTTATTGTACTTTAGACTGCAATTCTTATTGCTCACTATCATCTCAGTAATCTTCTGAAGAGATTTTCTTATATGCAGTGCACATTGCCAGCCCTGTCTAGACAGGTCTGTGTCTGCCAGTCAAGTCCTAGCTCCTGGTTTTGGTTAGTTACAGTGCTGTGTGTGGCTCAGGAAAAATAATAGTTCTTTATTTGTTGCCATTTTCAGAGAGTAAATTAATCACATCACTGCTTTTAGCCCTACAGTGCCAGCAGCCAAAGACAACTCAGGTTTGCTCTTCTGCATCCTGTGTCATACTGCCAATGCCTGGATTTCGTATGGATGTGAGTCTACCAAAGCTCAATGCCACTTGATCTCAGATGTGCCCTGATATCAAGTGAGCCACTCCAAGGAAAAGCAGTGGCACACAATCTGCAGTTTGTATGAAAGCTGTCTGTCGTATCAGAAAATATATTGGACTTTGGAAGCTTTAAATCCTTCTGAATTGGAGTGGAGGACAGCTGAAGGGTAGTAGGTGTTGTCAGGAACAGAGCTGGTTTGTGATGTAAATAGAATTATTTTTTTAACATAAACTGTAATGCTGCGGGGTTTTTTGTTACACATTATCAGTGATTTCCCATTTTACCATAAAACATGGATTTATGGTAATTCCTGGTCTTAAGTATTATTTGTAAAATCTTTTTAACAAATATTTTTAATATATATATTTTCCTTTCTTATTGAATTATGGAGCACTGTTCCTTTTATGTCTTATTTCTAAAATAAATTTTGTTTGAAGATTATATTTGTATACCTTCTGGAGAAGCACTGTTTTTAAACACACCTCTAATCTGTTTGCTTAATGCATGCACAATATAAAAGCTATATGTATACTGATATTTTTTACATTGATTAGGAGCTATGATTATTAACATAACTTCACCACACAAATATTGTAAAGCTTACTGGTAATCTCTCTACAGAACTGTGCTGCTTATGAAACCTCATGCTGCTTACCAGTGCATTTCTTTTGTCTTAGGTTTTCTTCAAAGAAATCTGGTCTAAGCAGGAATTTCAGGAGTTGCACTTCTAACAATGTTTACATGTCTGTGTGAATGTTTCTGCAGTGTTTATCGCTAAAAGAGAGCAAGATGGTGCTTATAAATATGTGTATCTGTGTATGTATGTATTTTGTGTGCATGTGTTTATAAAGAGCATGAGGGTATATATAGGCATTTATCACATTCAGTTAGCAAAGTTTATAGGCAGTATATATTACATAGGCACATACCTACAGTTATATTCTATCTTAGTACCCAATATATCTGCTAAGAAAGGTAGCCAAACACTAAGGTTTTCATCTGACCACATTACTTAGAGATTTGGAAAGGTCTGTCTTCCCTTCCGAGAATGTATTTTGTTCTCACTGTACTAGTAAGTGACTCTTGATTACTTGGAGGTTAGGATGCAGTACGACAAGTACAGTTTTGAACTACAGTTTGTTTTCTTTCATTGTTTCAGTTTTACTCATTCCTACATTGTCTTCCACTTGACTAAAATACATTTTTTTTTGTTACATGGAGTTGTTCTCTTAAATCTTGCCACTGAAAATGCCGTGAAAACGACATTTTTGTGTCTTGTAAAATGTGAGCCTCTGCTTATTTCATACATACTCATGTAAATAAAGTTCAGCTACCTATATTCAAACAGATGGATATTAAGTAACTGCGTTATCAGGTATACTGCTGACTCTCTGCAGTCTTTTAAATAGGTTTTGTTCTTTTGTATTTTGTATGTTTTTTGTTTCCATAGAAGGTGTTTATTAAATCCAAATAACTTCCAGTAAAAACTGAACCATGATACCAGAGATAGGAGGTTTGATTTCCTATCACTGAATGACAACTAAGAATTATGTGGGGAATTTCAGTCTTGTTTTCTCAGTACAGTTTTCATCCTTTCCCTGCCAAGAGAAGGTGTCCATGATTGTCAGGTGGATGAACTGCCCTCTGCTTATGCTCTCTGTTTCTTTCTGGGCTGTGATGTTGTTTGACTTTGTTCCTGATATGATCACCAGAATCTGACATAAAATTTGAATCTAAGACCTTTCCTCAAAAGAATTTCCTCCTTTTTATTGTCTAGGCTGTACAAAACCCTCCCTTTTATCTGTGTGCATCAGTAGCAAACAAGTTGTGGGCATGCAGACACACTGACACGAATATGGATCTGAAAGATTTCAATCATAAACTTTCCCCCACAAAAATACTTTCCCTACATTTGTATGAAATCACTGATGGGTGGATTCTTCCTTTCTCTCTTCCTCTTCTATTAAAAAGCAAAAACTGGGGACAAATTCTGGTGTTATGCAGACACTAGTTGTGGTTTAAACAAAGTCACACAGCTCATTCACTCACTCCCCACCTTCTTTCCCTCCCTCTACTCCTGGAGGGACGGAGAGGAGAATCAAAAAGAATGCAATTCCCACGGGTGGAGATAAGAAGAGTTTAGTAACTAAGGTATAACACAAATCACTGCTGCTACCACCAATAATAATAATGATGAAGGAAATAACAAGGGAAGAGAATACAACACCTCAAAACCAGCCGACCGATAACTCGCCCAACCCCACCCGACAGAGCACCGGCCGATACCTCATCCAGCCGTGCAGTGAACTGGCTCTTCCGGGTAACTCTCCATTACCTCCCTGGGCATGACGTGCTGTGCTATGGAATACCTCTTTGGCTAGCTGGGGTCAGGTGTCCTGTCTCTGCTTCCTCCCGGCCTCCCCTCCTCCCTGGCAGAGCATGAGGCTCAGAAAGTCCTTGGTCAGACCAAACATTTCTGTTATCAGCTCTGTTCCCAGGCCTGAAGTCAAAACGCAGCACTGCACCAGCTCCTAAGAAGGAGAAAAATGACTGCTACTGCTGAACCCAGGACATTAGTGCATGTGTGTTTCAGATAAACAATTGAGCCAAAGGCAGAGTGCTTCAAACAGGTGAACCGAATTTGGAGCATTCTTTCCTTTGACCTTTTAGAGTATTTGAGTAATTGGCAATACTGATGAAAATATGTCTTCCATGACTTAGACATACTTTAGGGGGAGAAGCAATTCATGGGGAGAAAAAAATCCTCTTATTCTAATCAGATACTATCATGAACTCTTTAACTGTTATTTTGTATTAAATAACACTTAAAATTTAAAATATAAACTGATTACAATTATATACCAAACAACAGCTCATTTTCTGGTAGAACTGAAATAGCTTCTTAAGGCATAAATCTGAATATTTTGTTTAATTTTATACCAAAATTTCCACCTTATTTGGGAGTGTGCCATTATTGGAGTTGTACTGTAAGATCCGATATGAAGTTAAGAGGACATTTTTGCTTACATGTGGTATGGCAGTTTATTTTTCTGGGTGTTGAACACTCAAATTGCTCTATATTTTCAAATTGATCTTTTGAGAAGGTGATGTTTAAGATCTTAATTGCTGAGGTTAAAGAAAGCATCTAAAAGTATTTGAAAGAAACTAATGGAGTACAACAGTAGTATTCGTTCTTGCCCCCCAGGTAAAGGAAAAATACCTATACCTTGGCTATTCAGTGCTGTATATCTAATGCGATTATCTTGCCAAAGGTGTCAGGGTCTGCATAAGCAAGGTCATGATCATGGCAGGACATAGGCTATATTGGGATAGAAATGGGATGAGAAATAAGGAATATCTTGTTGGTGTGTAATTTTTCATGTTATGAGGTAGCTCTATCAAAATCTCAAGTGCCACATCAGAGGCCTTTGCAGATGTAGTTTTCAGTCACATTCTGACATAATTTCCTGATTTGCTTAGTGCGGATTTATTATTACGGCTAAAAGTAGCAGAATGTTGCCTACTAACTTAGAACATATGCGAGTGCATGGATTTGTGTTCATATCTGCATTGAAAAGTCTGATTCATATCAGGTTTATTGTGTCTGTAAGGTAAGATATCTTGGTTGTATCGTTGACTGATTTTTATTGTTTGTTAGAAATTCTGTTTCTCTCCCTTTGAAAACTAATGCATTTTGAAGTGGAAGTGAAAAAAATGCAATTTGGCATTGAAAAGCATATGGTACCGTTTTCTTTGCTATATTAACTGGATGAAAACTATTTCAGTTCTTAAGGGTGGTACGAAAAGTTATGGGTATAATTTACCTTTTTCCCATTTTTAAACTTACCTGAGGTAAAATTATAGTTCTTGTATAACAATAAACTGTCTTGTAGCTTTGTTGCGTTTTATTTCTTGAAATATAAAACATCAAAAGCAAGCACTTTTTTTTTTTTTTTGCAAGTACCCAGTTATTATAACATCCATGTGTAGATTTTTAGAATTATACACCATGAAAGCATAAGCATTTTTTACCTTATATCCTCTGTTTTGAAAAGCATCTGGTTTTGGGGGTGTTAACATGAAACTGTCTGCAGCAAACGTATCAATAAATCAAACTAAAGCTGGGAAAGTACGTTTCTATTTTGAATAAGTATATTTGTAAACAAAACTTGAAGAGGGGAGGGAAGCATTGGATTATATTCTCAGGCTTAACAGGAAGGAGGCAGTAACTTCTACAGCCTGCTGAGATTTTGATTGCTATTGATTTCAAAGTTAGAAGCCAAACCCACTACAATTTATAGAAGAAATGTTTCTCCCAAGTCATGTTAAACTCAGAACTCAGTGAGAGCTGCTGCCACTTGTAAAGGTATATCTGATACTGTTATTAGTAGCAGTGATCAGCATTGTTGTTATTTGCTGTTGTATTAGTCCATGCAGTCAGCTTGATCTATAATATTTTTTGAAACTGAGTAGGAACAATGGATTTACCAAAAATCCTGCAAGAAAATCCTTTTTTTATCCCCTCCCTCAAAATAGCAGTAAGCTACTCTTCCAAATAAGGATATCTAATACTTTTCAGAAGTATGTCTCACTAGAGACACTGAAGTAACATCATAGCTTTTATGTAGTTCTTTGTTCTTCATACTAAATATTTACATTCTAAACTCTTCATATATCATAGGGCTCTATCATGCATAGGTACACGCACAAAAAGAAGGTAATTTTTGAATACATTTAAAATGCTTATTTTGTCTGTAAGGGAGTATTTGAAGATATTTATTGCTGTTTAGTAGCATGGCTGAATGCCTTTTTGAGTGGCCCGAAGTAGATTTTTATTTTAATCTAGCAAAATGACATTGTGTGTAATTAAAAACTTGGATAAATAGGTTGGTGTTTACTCACACGTGGGACAATCATCAAACCCACTAATTTGGAAACCATTAGGCATGAGGCTTCCTTCGCAGTTACTGTCTCAAAATATAGTGATTTCTAAGTTCTTTGGCCGTTGTATGGTTTGCTCTGGACCTCCTTCAGCTGACCTCAGAATATCTCAGGATGGAGATTCTAAAACCTTTCTGAAACACTAGTTCCGATTTGACTAACCCCATGATGAAAAGCTTTTCCTTGTCTTTATTGGAATTCCCCTTGTTGTGTTTAATTTCTGTTGAAAGAGCATGTACATCCTTTACAGATTGATATGAAGTCCTTGAATACCAGCGAAACCTTTTCTGGGGCCTTAGAGAAAATCTAACAAAGCCTGTTTTGAACAGAAGTCATTAAAGTAGTTAAGTCATTCATTTTCTTTCAGGCATCTCTGTTTCTTTGACAGAAGTGTGCATTGTATCCTAGACAGCATATGTGCCTGATTGTACTTCTAGTGATTGTATTGTGAGCTTTCAAAGAAGAAGGTTGTTTCCTGGCATCCCAGTTGAAAAAGTTAAGATGGGATAAGGTGAAACTTTCTAGTTGACTGTAGTGAGACCCTCCCATGTTCAGGCGGTCAGTCATCTGTCCTGCCTTCTTACCTCGAAAATTGCTTTGTTTTGAATGAGAAAACTGAACTGCTTCGCATAAGAAAGCTGTAGCATAAGTTCTTTACTTAGTGTTATTTCTGTCTGTATCTCCCTCTTAATTTCTAGATATTGAACAGTCTTCAGCTGTCTCATCATGCTTCACTAGATGTGTCTTCATCTTGTTCAGCCTTCATGTCTTCTGTTTAAGTGCATACAGTAGTATGTTGTATCCTCACGCTATTTCTTTTGTGTGGCTCCGTATTGCTGCTAATTGTAAATGAATTTGAAACTAATGCTGAAAACCAAGCATATTTTGGAGAATTTGACTGTGCCATGTCAATACTTTCAATGAAATACTTTTTCCAGTTTAGCCTACTTCTGGAATCCTCTCGGAATTCTGAGATTAATACATTCCTATGCCCGTGGCAGGGGGGTTGGAACTAGAAGATCTAAAGGTCCTCTCCAACCCTATTTTATGGTTCTGTGTCAGTACAAATATTTAATAATTCTGGATTCTCAAGTATAGAAGTGTCTCAGTGGAAATCAGAATGTTAATTGCTTTTATGGATCCACTTTTTAAGCGTAAATATCTAGATTAATTCAATTTACTTGTAGGTGTAAATATTTTAAATATATCTATTCATATGGATTTTTAGGGTAGAGCCCAAAAGAACACTGGTTTTTGCTCATTTGTATGGCTCATCAACTTTTGTATTTGTCTTTATTTTATATGTTGTGAGTTTTCAATTGGATTCCATCTGGTTCCACTAGTGAAAACACTGATAAGTTGCCAGTAGTCATGATTGTTTCACTCAAAGTGATGAGCGAATCAAACCTTTTCAGGAACTTATCATGAAGGTTAGATATTAAAAGCAGATAGAAATGACAGAATAATTCTGTCAATAGTAAATAAAAAATGAAAACGCAGTTGGAGGGAGAAAATACTCTTCTGATGTTTTCAGTATGCAAGATGTACAATGGTGCAATTATCTGTTCGCTTTCAGCTACCAAGCATGATTTAGTAGTTACAGTATTTTGGCTTTGAAACACTGAACATGGATAAGACGGCACGTGCTCAGTTGTGTAAGGGTTCCAACATCTGTCCTGACAATCCTCTTAACAGAAAGTCTTTTTGGAATTAGGAAATGGCAACATGAGTTCTGAAATGGATATGAACGAAACAGGGTTAAGGGGGGGTCGGGGGGTGGAGGGAAGAGGTTTGGAAGAAAATATTTCATTATTTTATTGCCCCTTTTTAACACATTAACTGCTTGAACTGTTTGTTTTTGTGATTCCAGATGGTAGCAAGATGCACATAAATGAATAAAATGAAATCGAACAAATCAAATGCTTGGCTGCTGTTCAAGAGCAGCTAAGGCTAAGCTTTATTAAATTCACATGAGGGTATGATAACTGTGGAGTTTCACAGAATGAACTGAAATAATATTACTCATGAAGAACATAATTCTTCTTGAGATGGGAGAATCTAAAATTTTATCATGGAAAAAACCAAAGTCCCTTTGGGGTTTTATTTTCAGAGGGCATTCAGTACTTGAATGCTGTCTGTACCTGTACCACAAACAGAATCAGCATGCACAATCCATTTGTACATATCACAAGTTCTAAGGGTTTGTTCTTTTTCACTGACCAAATAGAGAATGCTACAAAGAAAGTTACTTTGTTCAAAGTTAAAACTGTTTCCTGTGTCATATAAAGTCCCTTTAGGAATAAGCATATTTGTATTTTAAGGGGGGAGAGAAGCATTAGTTTTTAAAATTACAGAAGCACAGAATGGTTTGGATTGGAAGGGACCTTAAAGCCCATCCAGTTCCAACCTCCCTAGACCAGGTTGGTCAAAGCGTATGATTTATCAAGTCCTGCAGTATGTACACTGATGGCTCATGTAAAGTAATCCATTCTGTCTTAGTGAAGTAACTGCATGGATCAGGAGAAGAGGGGAAAATAAATTCCCTTTAAGGAGAAATTCACAAACATGGGAAAGGACATAGTTCTTGCTTACAAATAGTTTTTTGTAAAAGTGTCTGTTTGAAAGGTCAAGAAGATTTTGAAGCTTTGAGATAGCCTAAAAGGCACCTCTGGTATGACAACTTGGGTAGTTAGGTTGTTTTTTTGGTTTTTGGTGGGTTTTTTTTTTTTTAGTAGCAGGTTTTTGGGTTTTTTTACAGCTGTTTGTCTATTTGATGGAAGGTGGGAAGTAAGTTGGATCCTCAGATTCTGTTTAATAGTTTGAAATGATTCAGTGATGGGTGCAGAAGCAGTGTAAATACATGTTATATGTACTGGAATTTTTGGTAACAAAAAGTATTTTATATGACAAGTACTTGTATCCTGTTCTGTGACTCGTAAGTCAATTGAAAAAGATTAGACTGGTGACATCTTTTGATCTTGTCTATATGACTTAGTTCCCTGGATTTCAGTTCTGCGTTGAAATGAATGAAAATGAACATTTTGGAGCAAAGAAAGGGAAAACTGCATTGAGAGAGCAGTAAGCTATTTGAAGTCCGAAATGTGACTGTAACAGAAACTTTATTTGATTGTTCATTGTTTATTACTTATGAATGATACCTGTCTTTATGTTATATGTATTTATATTAAAGTTATTTTGAGTAATATACAAACCCAGAACGTAGTTTGCCATAATACATAGTACTGTATGTAATACAGTGGTTACAAATTTTTCAGTAGGTGCAACTGACATTTATCTGTTCTCTAATAGGAAAAAGAATGTTGAAAGAGCATGGGAAATTCTTATAAGAACGGATGAATCACTACCTTCCAAAAGTTAGGTACAATTAGAGTGGACATCAGATGGAAATGAAATCAAAACCAGTAAAAAGCAGCTGCTGTTTTAAGTGTTTTGATGAAATCCCTTGTAGTTGGTTCAGGTAATGTCAAACAGGTCAGTCTGGGGGGGCCCGAATAACTTGTTCACTGTTGCCCCCTTTGAAAAAAAGTGGAAGACAGAAACTGGCTGCTTGATAAACTGAAGGTATTCATCAAAGCCAGAAATGCAGAACTTGTTTGAAGGCACCTATACTTTTTCCTGAAAATAACAGTCTAGTAGTCTATATAAAAAATAATGGCCAGAAACGTCTGACATTTGTCAGAATAGGTAGATAACCTTTTCTCCTTGTGAAACCAGCCCAAATAAAACGTCTCAGATTTAATCTGAGCTGGTTTCCCCTTCCCTGTGTCAGTCAAACCTTTCCTATTGATAATCTGGACAGAATAGGGTTGAGAGCACAAAGTCTACTTTTGTATTATTAAGATGAAAAGATTCTGCCAGGGTTTGATAACATTTGAGATGCAGAAGTTGTTACAGGAACATAATGAATAACAAATATATCTGCAAAAAGGACTTCTTATCAAGATAAAATCCTGATGAAAAATGCCACTTATTCTTTATTTTCCATCAGGCAAGTTTAAAGACTTCAAGTCAAGAATGTAGATCTGTATTTAATGGAGGCATTTAGTTTAGTAGTCTGTGTGCTGAAATGTGAACCTTGAATTCAGTTGTTTCTCATCTGATAAAAAAAAAATATTTTAAACTTTGGTGTAGTTCTTTCATATTCAAATACAGAATATTCTATTAATGAATCAGAATTTACCAATGGATGTCACAACCTTACGGGTAAATCTGTGTAACAAAGGAGTTCTGTAGTATTTGGACTGGTTTCAATGTAATTATTTTGTGGATTATTTCCAGAGGAAAAAGTTTCTGACTAATCACTTCCAGTTTATTCACCTCTGGTGAACTACTAGGTTCCATGAGTGAAGGCATCAAGTTGGGTGCAGTGAACCAAAAGTTGCCATAAGCTAATTTCGTATAGTAGTTCATGATTTGTCATTTATTTTAAGATAAAAGCGAGTTATTAGTCTGTTCACTGTTTAATTGGTTTCTGTTTATTTCTGGTTTTATCTGGCAGCACAACACATCTGATCCTAACCTTGGTAGGACAGGGAGTGAGGAGCTTGAGCAGGATGTTTCACTACTGGTCAAAACAATGTTATGTGATGGGAACTCAGAACTAAATGTATTGTAACACTCCACAGGGATTCTGTTTCTGTTCTATGACTTGTGTGTGATTGTAGGCTTTGTATGGATTTTCTTTTTTGTAATTGTTTTTGCCTTAACCGTGCTGTGACTGGGGATTGGAAGAAAAAGAAAAAAGGTCAGAAAAGCTTAATAGCAAGGCAGTGATTGTACCAAATCCCTCACACTGATACAAGCCAACATTTCGTACATATTTTAGGAGCAGAAATGCTGGAAAGGGATGAGGTACTGTTTTCCTTTTCTTTTTACTATCTTTGGGTTACTTAATTCTTTTTTGGAAATTCAGAACAGATTGGGTGACATACTGGATCAGTAAATATGTTGTATCAGGCCTCAACTGTCAGTGAGCTGAAGCACAAGCTTGGTGAGGACGAATAAGCCCAGCACATACAGCCTTATTATTCACTTCAGGTTGTGTAATGCTTGATGTTGAAGACAGACATGAGAATCTCACAGTGATTTCTTCTAGGTGATTATAGCTTCCATTTTGAATGCCTATAAAGGCAGCAGACATACCATCTTTTTATGAAGGATTTAGGTAGGAATCCATTTCTTCTGTAGCAGGTGAAGGAAGAGACACACCTAGAGAATCATCTGCTATAGCTGTCTCAAGTACCTAGCATAATCTGGAATGAGTCACTAACAATCTTTCCTCTATGTACTGTAGGGGGAAACTAGATGAACACTAAGCTTTTAGATAGCTAAAGCTGAGTAAGATGGTTTCTGATATACAAAAATAATTTTAAATACTTGGGCTCACACAGGTGAAAAGATTTTAGAGCTATGACCTTCGGTACTATAGGCATATGTAGTCTGTCAGAAAGAGCTGAGGTCATTAGGTGATAGATAACGTAGAGAGGAGTTTTCATAGTGAGTAGAAGTATTGTACTTGGATATTTTCACCTCCATTGACTCTAATTTTTAGGTGCTTATTCCATGTATGTTGTTTGAAATATTAGTAAATTTTACGGTGTAAAGAAAATTTAAATTCTCTGATATTTTCCCTTATTTTTGTAGAATAAACATTTTCTACCCTGTGTTGTAATGAACATATTTCTTACCTTTGAGGTTCTTTTTCATCATTATGTCATTTTTATATGTGTTTTTCCATCAGTCTGATTAATCTCCTTTACTCTTTGCCATAAGCTGATAAAGATTCCGGTGCATTCATTCTGCTTGCTTATTTGGGCATGTAATTTGTTACCAATATAGTTACAAAGAAGAAAAGAACAAAGATTTTGGAGAGCATGTATTTACTGTATCAGCAGATGCTCCCATACTGCTAGCAGACAACATGCAGTGGATCCTGGTACATTCCAGGAATCCAGAAACCGTGCCTGAGGAGAGAGTGTGAAATGTCTTCAAGCAGTGTGGATAGTATCACTTTCTTGTTTGCGAAGTTCACAGGTTGCAACATGCATGTTTTTATTTCCTTTGATAGCATCTAACCTAATGCTGTTCGCCTTGCATTCTGACCTCACTATTCAGCTCAGCCAGTTAAGCCTTCCTCAGTTCAGGGAGTCTCTTTGGCAACACTCCCTTACAGGACAAAGTTCACACAATGCTGTAAGAGGAGTCAGAGTCAATGTGGTCTTGAGCAGTATTGCTGTATTGCTACTTGTAACTTGCAGCAAAACATTTGGGGAGAAGCATAGAATCATAGAATCAACTCAGTTGGAAAAGACCTTTAAGATCATCAAGTCCAACCATTTCCCCAGGACTGCCAAGACCACCACTAAAACAATGTGCTGGGAGCGTCATCTACACAGTTTTTAAACACTTCTGAGGGGAGTGATTACACCACTTTTCTGGGCAGCCTGTTCCAATGCCTGATCACCCTTTCAGTGAAGAAATTGTTCCTAATACCCTATCTAAACCTCCCCTGGAGCAGCTTGAGGCTGTTACCTCTTGTCCTATCTCTCTCTTGTTACTCAGGAGAAGAGACACATATGTGCACTATTGGTTCATCCATGTATGTGCAATACTGGTTGTCACTAGGGATGAAACCCGTACTTCCTGAGATTAATAGTTTCTAAATCTTCAGCTGTTGAAAGATTTGTGAATTCAATGGAACTTACATGCAGGATATTCTGAGCTGGAAGCAGAGTGAAACTTATCAAACCCTAAAAATCTGTGCAGATACAAGCCACATGGAAGGGCAAAATTTTAGTGCATAGTCAAGTAATTTCAGAAAATGCTAGATAGAAGTACTACTATCAAAGCTTAAATTGAGTTAATGGTTTTAAAGAGCTCATGTTCCTTTTGGATTATGCCAGCAGGACTGCTTTTGGAAAAATGACTAAGAATGATAATTTGTCAGTACACTAATTCCAAGATGGGATGTAAATGGAGGATGTTGCATTCAGTTGCCTGTTTCCATTCCTGGAAACCTTTGGAAGACTGAGCAGCACAGTTGCATCCTTATGCAAAATGTGGGAGTAGGATTTGGAAGCATGGTGATAGGAAGATGGGAAATGGACAGTTCGAGGAGGTTTTTTTTCCAGACTAAGTCTAGAAACTCCTAAAATGTCAGAGAAAAGCGAAGAAACTTGTTGGCTTGCACAACTTTAATAAAGTCCAGGTATTTTGATGTGTGCTAAGTAATTTTTACTTTATCCTTCCTGTGCAGGGCGAGAATGATGCTGGAAAACAAATTAAATTCCTCTGTAGTGCAATTCTGCCTTTTATCAAAATAATCTATTACTCTTTTTCTGTTACTGGATTTAGACATCCCAAATCTCATAAACTGCCATGCCATGAGATAGTAATTAACACATTTATTGTGATGTCCAGAAGGATTTCACATTCTAATTAGCATCTGACAGCTGAACTTTACTTTCAGCGTAAGAGCAGCTCCTCTCATTTCAGGGTTTACCTATGTTAGAGCGATATGGTAAAGCTGCTCTTACACAATGATATGAGAGAGGCTTCAAATGTGAACCTTCCAGAGTAGTCCTGATACATGTGAGATTTAAGGAGTAGAAAAAACCAAACCCCAAATTGTATTATAATCTAGTTTCTGATAGGATATTTTGACAAAAAATTACTTCTTATTGTTTTGTGTTCTGGTAAACCTTAAAGAATAATTTACATTATTACTGTTAATTATTTGGCTAATTTTTGTTTCTTCAAGGCCACATCTTGAATTTATTCTAAGCTACAGTTATTTTTTGATGCTTCATCTCATTTGTTTTCTTCTAGTTTTGAGAAATAATAAATAATGTGCTTTTATTGTCTGAATAAAAGTCCAAGGAAAAGGTACAGTAACAAAGAAGTAGAATGATACGCTGTAAAGACATCTTTGCGATACTATACATTGTATTGCATTATATTTGTATATATTAGCTTATATACTGATATAGTGGTGATCAGTCATATATATCAGGCTATATTAGCTTTGCACTGTGGGAAAACTACAGGGGAAAAAGGAGAAGCCTTAGGAAATGAAAGCAGACATTATCAAAGCATAAAGGGTCTTGCTAACCTTTACAAATGCAATGCAGTTCCACACGATTTTCTTCATTCAGAAGCAATCTGTGGCTCTTTAGTAGCAAACCAATCAGTTAATTTCTCACTTTGATGTATGGGTTGTAATTTAATACAAAAAGAAATTTTGGAAAATTGTATTAATGAAGGTTCATTTTCATTATGTCCAGTTTTCTTTCATTATTGGTTAGTTCTAAGGATGTATCTTTTTTTCTTCCCCCATGTCCTTCTCTAGATTGCTTTCTTGCTTGTATGTGTTCGTGCACATGCCTTGAAATCAGTTTGGTAGTCTCTGCTACTGGTTTCTTCCATCTTACCTTGCTGTATTAATTTTAGCTACAAAATCTTATAGGTTAAAATTTTAGAATCTCCTGTCCTTCACTGTGCTTTGACATCTCATATTTTATTTCTTCAGTGACTAAAGTTTAATATTTCTTTATAGGAGATGATTTGTTTGGAGTTTTATATGAAACCAAGTCTTTGCATGAGCGCAAGTACTGAGCAACAAGCAGAAAGTGAAGACAGTAATGGAAGTATTTTAGTAAATTATTGAAGTTCTAGGTGAAGTCTCATTATCTGCTTTTAACTTGCTCTATTACCTACTTTTAGTGACTAAAGCGATGGAACTCAATTATCGTAATGAATGAGTACTCATATTTTACAGGGAAATCAGAGGAGGCTGGATTTGCTCAGGAGTTGAAGCTACTGATAGAGCATGAGGTCATGCCTGTGCTTTAGATTCTTTCTTCTGTATGTGCTTAAGACAGGCTTTTTAAAACTATGCACACTAACTCCACTTTCACTTGCATAACTATTGACTTCTGGGGAAGCAGAGTAAGGTCAGTGCATAAGGCTTTGCAAAACTCCATTTATCTGACTTCCATTCCAGGTTATCATTAAGAAGGTAGGCAATATGAGACAGGGAGGTTAACTGTAAATGCAAGTGTCATGGAAATGGCCGCAGTTACATATGACTCCATTACTGTCACTCTTTTATCTAATAACATATTGATTTATTTTAAAGTACTTGTTTTTTCAGGGTTCTGTACAGTTCTGAGATAATCTTTTTTAGCCACGTGACATGTTGGTATGGAGTACACTGAGAATTATACCATTTATGATATTACATCAAATCAGATAGTTCTGTGTGGGTCTGTAAAGAAGCATTACATTCAGCTAAACTTAGTATTACTGTAGATTGCAATTTCATTCTCAGATTTGAAGCAGAAATTACTTTATTTTTGAGTAATCAGAGATGTGTTTGTACACGTACATTTATTTCACTGGTTGTTTATAGATGTCTACAGGAAAGAAAAAGCTTAATTAGAAGAATTTAAGCATTTAAGAGTCAAGAAGAGCTTATTCGTAGAGCCATTAAAGGCTAGGCTTCTCTTTGTTAATCCCCTGTTACATCTACTTACTGGGGTTTCTCTCTTACTGACAGGTTAAATTAGAACTGGATAAATCTAAGTTTAAAGAAGACCTCTCTGGTTTGATGGGACTAGGACAGTGGATTGATCCAAGGGAGTTGTGATGGATCAATTACCTTTGCTACTTGGAGAGAAAGGGAATTACCAGCATAGGAATGACAATCTGAACCCTCTTTTCATGAAAGGGAGATTACTAGGAAGTAGAAGAAGGAAAGGGGGGGGGGGGGGGGGGAAAGGTTGCCTTCTATTTTAGCAGTGGAAATTGAATGTATGTACAATTGAAGGATAAAAATAGCTGTTTAGTGTGTTGCTAAATTCTGCTGGTCATCCTCATCAGTCATCCCAACAAAGGACAAATAGGATCTAATGAACAGTTTGTGGAAATCTTAAATTGAGCAGAAATAAAGTGTTGCTCAAGCAAGCAAACAAAAAGAGCAAGGACTCACTCAAGACATTGCCCATGTATACTTGGAAAATGTGAGAGCAAGGTTTAGATACTGTGGATGATGATAGAATTTTAAATATGAGATTTCTTGATCTGGTTTTAAAGAGAACATGCATGGTATTCCTGAAAGAGCATGTTGCTGTACATTGGTCCATGTCCATTTTCACTTTGGAGACCTAAATATAAGGACATGCTTGAATCTGACAGAGGGATGTAAGAAGAAACTTGTAGTGGCCTGCTAATGCATTTATATGCGGTGTGGTAGATAAACATAGAGCAACATTCACTTGTAGCATGATCTGTTAAATCTCATACCAAAATTTGTTGAAAGAATGTTAACCAAGCTATTCACTGTAGAACCTAGCGACAGTTTGTTTGGAACAGTGTGAATCCCTACAGTCTGTTAAATGCATTCATAGATTTTCTTAGTTTGGATGGCATAAGAATTCACCGTTTGGAAACCACTGGTGTTAGTTTGGCTATATTTAGAACAGATATTGTGATTTAGTGGTCTTCAGTCTCCATTAGTTATGTTTCCATAGCAAGGACACAGTTTAAAATTGTACTGTTCTTACATGCCGTGCAAATGAATCCTGATAAGAGATAAACTAGAGAGTGCAGAAGTGTTTCTGAGTACAAGCCCTTTGACACAATCATCTAGAAGCCAAATCAAAGGTTTCTCTTTGTTGCGAAATATTTCTTGCTTGAATTAACTTACATACAGAAGCTGTCCTGAGGTAAAAGCAGTGTAAAAGGGCGTATTAGTTTCACCACAGTGAAAGCTAGGTGAGGTCAGCCATGTGCTGAGGCATGGTGCTGACTATGCCTAATTTATATCACAATAATATGAGAGAGTATCATCGTCTCTCTATGTTTCTTTTTTGTTATGCTGTGTTGTTTTTTCTTTAGAGCTTGAATTTCTCATAATTAACTACTCAGCAGTAATAACTTTTTTTAAGCAATGACATTACTTTAAAAATATACCTTCATTTCATGATTACTCCAATTTATCATCAGGAAGCGGCTTTTGCTAAATACTTTACTCGGCTTCATTGGTCAATAGAAGATTCCAATCAAAACAACTATTTTCTGAAATATTTAAGTTCAGTAAAGCTTAATTATATGCATTTCTCTCACCTTCCTAACAGGGTCAAATGAACCAACTTCTTACAGTCTGGCAAGAAGCTTGTTAACTCTTCTAATTCTCTAAATTCTCATTTGTGCTTATAAGGAATTGGTGGTATAGTTTTCCTTTTACACCAGTCAAAATAGAAAACTGTAAGCAGTAAATCTAATTCAATATTTTATAGGTTATTGAGTAGCCTAAGTTTAGTTAAATGCAAAAGCAGTTTCTGCAGATATTTCTGATACTTGTTTAAAATATTCCAGTGCTGATTTGACAACTTATGGACATTAAAGGCCATTTTTTATCTTTAAACTGTAGACAGTGGTGTGGAAATACTAATGTGGCAACTTCAGTATGTGAAATCTAACTGAAGTATAGAAAAATTGTATATGATACTTATTAATAATTTGAGAACAATGAGCAAGGAACTGTGAAAGGTATTTGCTATCCAAGAGCAGTCTGTACTTGGCAGAGGCAGCTGGGGCTTCTTTGGAGAGCAGTGTGGGGAAAAAAATCACCTAACAGAGAAAGTAAAGATGAGTTTTAATCTTATCGCTTGAAGAACCTACGATAAAATCCATTCCAAAGCAAGGGGACAGATTTTTGAGTTGTGATAATCGTAAATCATGCTAAATTCCTGGTTAATATATGAAATAAAATTTACTTATTCCCCACAAAAGTTTAGGCTTGATATTTATTAAAATCTGCCATTCTTTAGAATGACACAGCAATGAAAAAAAAAAACAGAATATGAATTTTCCTCCCCATTTTCTAAATATTTCATATTCTACAGATAATAGAAGTGTGTGTGAAGCAGTAATGCAAAATTTGGCCATTTGAATCTGAAAGATGCCAGATAAAAGTCTGAATCTTCATTCAGGAAAGTGCATCACTTCGATTTCCAGTCTGACTTGTACTTACAGTCAGATAGTGTCTGTCAAATTTTCATGATTAAAGTAAATCTAAGGGTTCAGTCTCAGCTGAGCAATGTTCTTTAAGGTCTGTTTTTCTCTACCTGCTTAGAAAATAAAGATGATGAATAGATACCATTCACATACTTATGAGATGTACACTGTGGCAGCTGGGTAGAATTATCTTTGTCTTTATTTCATGAAGTTCATCCCCTCCTTTTCAGGTAGCATGAGTAATATCTATGCAGTTCAGTTTGAGGTTTTATAATCTAGGAAAATTGCCATTATAGACAGAAACCTTATTTAAAAATGCAGAAAAAAAACCCAACCTTTACTTTGTGCATTTATGTACAAATAGTCACACAAATTCAGGTGTGTCAGAGGGATCTTTCAAGATTGCATCTCAGTATGTCAGGTACACCAATTGCTGTGAGCACACTCTGTGAATGTTATAGCATGACAGAAGGATGTCTGTGACCCTTGAGTCATGAGCTCCAGAGACATACTATATCCCAGAAAACATGGAGTTTCACCTGAAGATGTACTCTGCTTCCATCGCCTCTCATGATCTTAGGCTTTTGCCTAGACCTGCAGTGGAGGCCTGCTGTTACGCTTTGGGTGGTTTCCCAAGTATGTTAAGATGCTTCAGGGTCCTGGTTATCTATTTTCTGCACTAATAGGTAAGGAGTTTTATTCTGTATCTTAGAACACGGTTAAGGTAGAAAAAATGTAAATGCACAACCGTTTGTTCAGAGTATTCGAAACAGGCAACAAACTTACAGCCCTTCCTACAGACAGATTGAAAAGATCACGTTATGTCTGATCTACTCATACAATGGTTACTGCAAGTTTCTTCCTCTGCATTCACCAGAACACAGGGAATGCATGATTGGAATGATGGACTGAAAAGACCCAGCAGCATAAATTAACATAGCTGAACAGTTATTTTAATTCCAAGTAAGTAGCAGTGTAGTGACATTATACAGTGATTACAAAAGTGGGAACATCTCTTAACTGGCCTTGTGTTCTGCCAGCCCAGGAACACATGTCTCAACCACTCAAGTGAGAAATCTTTAGTTCAGTTTTTAACATTAGTTCAGTTGTACACAATGAGCAAATTTGCCTCTCCCTCCTCCAGGACTCACTTTCAGATGATGCAGACATACAGTGGAGTTGTTCAAAGGTGCTGATCTCTTGTCTCTCAGTGGACAGTGTAGCTGAGGCCTTACAGTACTTGCAGGAGTGTTTGCTGAGTTAGGAAACCCAATAAATTCTTTATCACCTTCTGTCCTTCAAAACAGGAGCTACACTCAGTATCTGAGTACATCAGCTGTACTCTAGATGCTCTCCAGGGATATGTGATCCATGTCTGTGACTGGACCAGTGGTACTTGCCCAGACTCCTATGAAGTTTTTAGGCTTTGTTAATTTTCATATGACATCTTAAAGATGAAGCATAGTAGCTAACATAATCTAATATTGTCATTTATATATAGAAATATACTATTATGTACATTTACTTCCACAGAGATCATCTGATAGGTTTCAAAATGCTAACAGACATCTAGCTTACATAAACAGAGACTAAGTTAGCATGAGATGCCAATGTAACAGTGTGATTTAGTTACATTCAGAAATGAGTAACATACTTGGTCATGCTATCTATAGTCTAGAAAATATACTTGGGAATTAGCCCCTGATGGCAAGAAAATAATAAATGAAGTGATTGTATTCTGTACCAAGGTTAAAAATAACCTAATGGAGTTTTAATGATCTTGCTAAAACTGGAAAGCAACTGTTAGTTTTTCTGTCAAAGTGGGTCATTTAACCAAAACTTGATTGGGCAAAGGAATCGGCCATGTATTTTCTGACTTTGAAACTAGTTTATATATCGGTTTTATTTTGCATTTTGTTTAGCTGAGTTTTGTGAACATGTTTTCCCTTAATGATTTTCGCGGCATACTTAATTAAGCACAGAAGTGTAACGTGCGTGTCATACAGCAGTCAAGGAAGGAAGGAAGGGAGGGAAGCTTTTTGACACCTTAAATCAATATGCTGAAAGATACTGGCATTGCGTATTCTGCTGTAGATTGCTCCTTGGCTTTCTTGTTACCACTGGCTATTGCCACTGCCTATACAATGAATGGAGCTCAATTCACAACATGAAGAAGATTCAAAATGCTTGTCTGGTGCTGTTTGTTCCAGAAGCAGGAATCAGATTTCCCCCTGAACGTTGTCTTCATGGCCAGAAATGAAACTTGTGTGCAGTGTGGTTTCATATTTTAGATGTGGCAAACACACATTACAGTGACCTAATTCAAATTAGATGCATAAAAAAATGGAAATGACATGACCAAGTGCAGGAGTGATAGAGAAGGTGAATTACAGAGTGACGCTTTTGTTTATAGAAATAAAGTGCATTTTCAGTCAAGTGTGTAGCGTATTATGTTGCTTATAAAAATAAAGGGTTTTATCTGTAAGCATTGACTGCAACAGGGCTGAGTTATAAACTGCAGTACGCCATAATGATATGTATTTCTAGCACTCTTTAGAACAGTGGACTGCGCTCTAAATTTAGCTGAAAAACGTCTCTCTCAGTACAACTGCAGTGCTGTGCTTCAGTTAAAAATCTGTCTCAGACTTTTTAAATGTGTTGTCCCTAACTTGTCAGAAGACTCTTCTTAAGAATATAATGCCTCAGCATCATCTACATTTAAAACGTTCTTTAACTGTGAAGACAAAAAAATGTTAGGTTTTCTCGTATTTCAGAGGAACAAATTGCAATAATCACCTTGGCTTACCCTGCGTTACTTCCTCAGGCTAAGTTCCCATGGAAGTGTGACTTTGATGGAAGTCACAAATAAAGAGTGCTGAACAGGACCCATTGTGATTAGACACGTATTTTGACAAAGCTTTAGGAATGATGAACTGCACAGTTGCAGTATTGCTATTTTATTTTATATTTAAGAAAGACCAATGAGATTTGAGGTCTTCTAAAAGAACAAAACGGATAATAGGAAGTATGTTCTCTTGGAGTTTTCCTGAAGGCGCTCTCTTGTCTACTTCTGTCATGCTCTAGAAAGTGTAAAATATATTGTTCGAAACTAAATGAAAACTTCTACAAGAAGCTTTTTTTTTGTCAGTGGAATGGAGGATGAAGTCTTCTGAGAATTCATAGGAAATATAATGCATTAAAGATTAAAAAACTAGCAATGTTACAAACAAGTAAAAGGTCAAATGGGGCCATCTTGCACACAGACATTGAGTAATTGAGGGTTTTGCTGTGCCTGTCACCTGCAGAGCTCAAATTGTTGAAAAAGTGCAGAATTATGGCTTGCTGAAGCATGGTAATAGAACAGATTATAAAAGACCAATATTGCCATTGCATTAATTACCTAGCTCCAACTAAGCGAGCTCAGTGCTTAGGGCTTTTGTAAAGAGTTAAGCTGGTAGGAGGAAGACTGAAGTACGTGGTGTACCACTCGGCAGTCCAGCCTTAGCTATGCATCCTACGCTGGAGTACACGGTTGGGTTTATAAACCTAAATCAGACACCTAATACTTTTCTTTTCCTTTGTTTGTATGATAATTGGTTTTCACTGTGGCGCATGAGATGGAGGACATTAAATAGCAGTTAGGAGTGGAACTTAGCACTAGGCAGCCACTGGATAAGTAGTTAGGAGTGACAATGATTCTCTCTAGGGAATCATGTACAGGGTGTCACCTGCTGGCTGCAGCACAAAGGAAGCCACACAAGGAGACTGATAGGAAGTAAAAAGCATACAATTAGGAAATACCAAAGTGAAAATTACTTTGAAGCTCAGCAGGGGTGCACAGCAATCCACTGCTCAGAAGCAGATGAAAACTACGTAGGTCAGAATCACGGCGTCTAAGTTCCACATAGCGCTACAGATAACGGGTCTATTGCCAGTGAATCAGTCAGTGCAAAACCAACTATTTAAAGTGTCAGAACTGTCAAGGACAGTTTGACTCATCTGATGACATTTCTGAACCCGTGTCACTTAGAGGCAATCAAGAAATTAAGTTTGAAATCTCAAAGAGATTATCTCAAGTTAAGAGATGACGTTTGAATCAATATGCTTTTGGATTTTCTAGTAAAAGAGGGATGTATGTTGATTCAAGTTTACACGCTGTAGACAATGGTCTGTTAAAGCAATTATAGTCACACATCAGCCTAGGTTGGAAATCAATGTCTGCAAATGTGAGTTATTTGCATTTTTGTTTTTCTGCATTTTTTTTTTCCTGCACAAACCTATTTAAAATAAACGAATCATTTTCCCTCTCTGGGCTGTTTAAAATGCACTTTATATTCCACTTTCAGGAGTTTTAGAATCAGGTAATATTATTAAAAATAGTCCAGGAAAAAATGAATGCCAGACCTTGATTAAAATTACTGTCATGTACGCCCATGTGACAGAACTTCTGTGAAATGAATTTGATTTACTGTCACTTGTCTTTACTTAGCTTTCAGGTAGATTTCAAGCGCATCAGTACAGTGATGCTAGCATATTGTACATTCACTTAGCCACACTTTCAATATTCTTGATGGACTACTTTGATTCTTTTAGTCCTTTCTCAGAGTAATTTTAAAGAAACACTAATTAAGCTTTTCTGTTGAATTATACATGTGCTTCGCCCTCTGAAGTTTAGCTTAAGGGACTCACATTGACGAAAATACGTCATATTCCTTTCACTTAATTTCATTAGTGGGACTTCTCTGACTTTGTGGGTACATACAGATTTTCCTCCAGAGCATGTTAGAGAACAGAACGATTAGCAGAGCATTAGAAGTAACCACAGCCCAGGAATAATGTCAGTTAGCCCTATGGCAGTATGTGAGTTCCAGGGCAATTTGTAGATGTTCTGTTCAATGGTGTATAAAATAGGGATGCACTGCACTGTACTTGAGGCACTTTCTCTAGAACTCCAGCCAACTGTGATACACTAAATAATACAGACTTATATTTTCCCTTTTACTAAGTAGTGTAGTTTATGTACTGTAGTGGTAACATGAGAATGCCATTACTATTAATGTCATTGAAGTGATTGTTATTTTTTTGTATGCAAACCTGGAAAAGATGGCTTGATTCTTGTGTTTGTGCTACTGAAAACCAAAACAACTTCTACTGAAATGAAGAGGATTTTACTGGTGTAAAATTAGGTTAAGGATGAGGAGAATTGTGCCCTCATGAAACACTAAGAAGCAAGGGGTGACAGTCAAAAAGCATTGGTATTCTATTGTGAAGTGAAGCTTCCTGCAATAATGAGTGCATAGCAGAGGCCAAACAGAAAGCAATACATTTGGGTTCAACACCACATTCACCTTTGGGGTCTGAGAGCGCATAGGAACAAAAGGGAATACGAGCAGTGATTTCAAATATTTCTTGTTATCTTTTTATTTCTTTGCTGCTTTCTGTTCCTTTCAGTTATCAAGTGATCATCATTTTAAAACTACTTGTAGTTCTGGGAACAGTTCATACTCCTTTGTTGAAGCATTTATGATTGTCAGTAAAACTTTTCAGGCTATCATTTTATTTAATATAAGCCAGTCTTATTCTCTTTCAGGCTACTAAAAGCATTTCCCCTTTTTCATCAGCCAGTGAAGTTGCATGGCTGTGCTGGATGGGTAGAGTTTTGCATTAATGTTCTGAATTACATTGTGCTCATTCTTATTTTAGGGCAGGTTTTGCACAACCATGGTGTTGTATGGTGTCTACTCGCTATTTGCAGGAAATTTCCTAATGTTAATAGGAATTTGTAGCTATGTGCTATTATTAATGCATTTTTTAAGTGCCAGGTCTAATAATGGGAACAAATTAAAAATAACAAACATTCAAGACTACTGATTTTGATGGTTGCTCTATCTAGTGCAAATCTTAAAACTAACATTACAGAGATATGAACTAAAAATTATGCAGAATGTTTTCAAACAGGGAAGAACTATCCTACCAAATAAGTTCTCAGGTTAAAATGTTAATAAAAAATAGTTAATTAAAAAATGCAGAACTGACTGAAATTCTGCCACTACTGAATTACTTCACTGAATATCTGCAGTTATAGCTGCTATTTTACAGATTTGAAAATACAGCTTCAAAACCTTTGCAGTAGTGTCATGATTTGCCTTACTAGGTTACCCACTCAGCCTCCTCCTGGTTCTCTGATCATTTCTTTATTATTTTATCCAACAGAATATCATCTCTTCTATCCTCTGCTACGCTTTCAATCCATTGTTATCATTATCCTGTCGCTATTTCCTTTTCTGTCTCCCTCTAGGTAATATATCTGAATATGGTGAGTTTAAAGACCATCATGGCCCTGATGTTTCACAATTTTACATCTTTACTCTTCATCAGCTCTCCCCTGTAGACACTGAACTGAAATGTATCAGAATCATGCTTCCGGTGTTGTTTTTTTTTTTTCTAGCCTTGACTGGTGGCTTTCAGACAGTGGAGTACTAACCCAAACACAAGCTAATGCTTTCCCTTCAAAATAAACAAAATTCTTGCATATGTGGCATTACAGGCTACTCGAGAGATCAGTTCTCATATCTCAATGTGAAATAAGCAGCAGAACTAGTGGAGTTTTTGTTTCAGACTTGCATGCAAACTTCTAAGACAAGATTACCCTTGTTCTCTGGTAGTTACAGGAGGAGTTGAGTGTGTGACCCCTACACTACAGCTAGTCAGTGCTTCACAACAGACCCGTTTTTCATTGCCATCCTTCAAGATGAGAAATTCCTCCAACAGGAGGATTTTGGTTTTACCAATACTCTTTAAGATACAGTTTTCTGATAGTATAACTAATGGCTTCATTAACACAATTAAGCCATGCATGCAACCTTGGTTTTGTCATTGCTTTTGTTATGCCCTGAAGCAAGTTTCTTTCCAAGTTGTTTTCTGTGTTTATCCACAAGTGGTCATCTATATTTATATTTCTGTGGCTTCTGGTTTCATCCTGTGGCTGCATATTTAAGGCTTCTGCTCTCAGCCTGGGATTCACTTGATATGCAGTAGTATTTATGTCATTGAGAGCTCATTTTCCACAGTAATGCTTTTTTAAAAGCATATATGTTTGTATGTATATAAAACTTTTTGAGCAGTTTTATTGGTCTCTAATTATGGCAGTGTTACTGATAGTCTTCACATGTGTTTTCTTTATATTTTTTTAAATTCTCTTCAGTCT